>NC_081348.1:14955059-14985377 GCF_029784015.1 Lycium ferocissimum
CAAAAATCTTAAACTTTAACGCACTATCATTACTAGATGAAAGTTGCGATAAGATCAAGCAATGGAAAATACTATCACTGAAAGCGGACATCAACCAAATCCATAAAGCCGTCCAAACACACCCTTTTTCAACAACTCCAATTGAGAGACACCAAAAAAGGACAAAATCAAACTCCGAAAATGAAAATCACCACTCCACATGCCACCTCCTTCAACCCAATGTTCAAACTTAACCAAGGGATGTTCCTCCTATAAAAGAAAAATTAATGTCAACAGAAACCAAGAGTTTACATAAGAATAAACCAAAAATGAGAATGAAAATAATTAACATATACCATGATAAAAAAAATCAGCCCCTAGACTGGTACACAAATACCTGCATAATAGAAGAAACAACCAAAACACATAAGATTGCATAAAAGGCCAACATTATTAACAAAACAACACCAAAACACATAAAGATTGCATAAAAACCAAAATTATTAACAATACAACACCAAAAAACCAAGACACACATAAATTAACTTAATTCATGAAGTTATGCCGGAACAAGCATAACTTTATGCCGGAAGCAAGATAACCGATTTCAAAAAGCAACAACTCTGCCAGGACCCGCATACGTTGCCTCGGACAAACACATTCTTCACAAAACCTAGATTATTAAACAAAAACAACAACAACAACATAAAACAAAATTGTTCACGGACAAAAACTTCAAAGATTCAACAAAGAGAAAACCAAAACGCATATCAAAATTAACTAAAACATATTACGACATTCATAATACGACATTCAAAAAACCGAATATATACATGGGAACTAAACTAAAGTTCAAAAAATCATAGACAACGTAACAAAAATACTATAATTTTAAATCGAAAAGGATAAATTAAATATAAAAAACGACGAAGACAAAGATATCAATTCAACATAAAAACAAATATTGAAACGAGCAAAATATCCAAATTCGTACCTAAATTTTAGAACGGATAACACGGACACAAAACGGATGAGGAACGAAGAAGCAAAAAAAGAAAAGAAAAGGGCAAGCCGAAATAGAAAGGGTTTTAATGGGATAAGGGTAATTTCGTCAAAAAATATTCATTAAACAGGCGGCAGGGGCAAAAATTAAAGAAGGCATAAATGAAGGGCAAAATATAAAGACCAGCCGAAAAGAAGGGCACTCCGCGCAAAAAAAAGTCGTTTATACATCTGTTTTAACCAACACTTGAATACTATTATCAATCTTAGAGCCTGTTTGGATGGGCTTCAAATAAGCAGCTTATAAGTTGGAAATAGCTTATAAATTAAAAAAAAATAAGTTGGGGTAGGCTAACTTATTTTTTTGGACTTATAAGTTGTTTTCAGCTTATAAGTTGCTTTAAATAAGCTAAGCCAAACGGGTTCAATTATTTTTTTGGGCTTATTTTATGCACAAAATGACTTTAAAATTTGGACCAAACAAACTCAAAAAAATTGAAAACAGCTTATAAGCAACTTATAAGCTAATCCAAACGGGCTCTTAATAATATTCTTTTAAGAAAAGCATTTTACACGCACTGGCCAAACATCGAAAATAAGTAAATTTTATTTATTTCCAAGAATACATTTCAAAATTTATTCTTCCAACGCATAAAAAGTGACTTCTATGAGCCCGTTTGGATTGGCTTATAAGTTGGTCAAATCAACTTATAAGTCATTTTTAACTTATTTGGGTGTTTAACAAAATAAAAAACAGCTTAAATTAAATTAAAAAATACTTAAAATAAGCCAAATCAAAAAGTTGCTCAACCCCATTCTTTTTTTTTTTTTGGGGGGCTTAAAAGGCATTTTGATTTGACCAACAACTTTACCCTTTTATGCCTTGTATTTTCTGTTAATTCCAATACCACGCTTACTTCTAAAAACCCTCTTAAACACTTTTGTCCAAACATATAACTGCTTATTTATAAAATAACTTTCAACACTTAAAAACTACTTTAAGCATTTATGCTTAAAAGCCACTTTTTTTCAACTAATCCAAACCGGCTCTATATCAAAATCCTTTCAAATGTATCTGAAGCCTAGCTCCGGCCAAATTTGCAAAATGATTGCCGAACTAGTTTCCCTAGGTAAACAATTTTCTCCAAAGAGTTTATACGCAAACAATATGTTCCATTCCCAATAGCGACAAATTTGTGCCAAGGTAAACTCTCTGTCTCCCTCTCAATTAATTACAAAGATTGAGAAAAATAAATAAACAAACAAATGAAAGAAGAGATGGAAGACGTTAAGCTTTAGGGCTTACATGCTCTTTGGTAAAATTAAAGGGTTGAATTGGCAATACTAAAGGGAGATTTTAACTATCTTGCAGTCAGACTAATCAGAATAAAGCAACAATTCTCACATTTCCATGAGCTTTTCGTAATTCTAATTTTCGCACTGCAAAAGGTCGATCAATTGTCAATAATAATCGATGACACATTTTATGATGGTTTCTTTTGCTCTTCACTATCTCTACTTTCCTTCTGAAAGAATCTGAATCTAGGAACACTTGAAAAACAACCTTTTTATTACAACAAAATTCTGATGGCTATCATTTTTCATAAACATCCAATGCAGGTCACAGGGACTTCCCTTCAAATTCTTCAGGCTAGCAATCATCTTTAATGATGATAAATACCTCTTCGAATTAAGATATACATCATATTGCAGACTATCTAGGATCCTGTCTACAAGGAACTTGCTCCGATGTCTGCCTGGCTGGTAATAAGCTGGTAAAACAAAAGAAGGCTCATTCAAAGCAAAATTTGAGCGAGATAGTAGTCTATTTTTTAGCATAAATATTTTCCCTATAATCTAAGCGACAAGCAATTGAATACAGGCTTCCAGTCACTTACCCTATTTTTAAGCTCCACTCCATCAGGGATAACTATTTTCATGCCTGGTTTTGCAGCAATACTGACTTTCCCCTAAATTATCAAACAAGAAAGATCAGGAAGTATTAGAGAGCATTTAAAGAAAACTAGATCTTATTAGTTCCTACTAAAATAAATTCCTGAATAATTTGCCTACAATCAAAAGATGAATCAAAGCAGTATGTCAACACGACAAAGGTACTTATGGCAAAAATAAAATAAAAACAATAAAGAAGAAGACAAAGGCACCATTCTGATGAGATTATTGCTGGACATTTCTTACCTTTAGAGTTATGCCAGTTCCAAACCAAACATCCCCAGTCACCTTCAAGCTATCAAGTTCTATAATGCTTGGAATTGACTTGAAACGACTACGAAAATCATCAACCTGAGCAACAATTTACATATGTTTAATATATGAAATAAATTGATAAATGAATGTTGTACAAAAATGTAGGAAGATATTTACAGTTCCAAACTCGGGTCCCAATTCAATAGAAGGATCCTTGGGATTTGCTCTTGCCGCATTTCTCACAACAGTGCCTTCAGCTGAGGTGTAAAGATCTGACTGCAGAATATAATAACGATGACAAAGTAAGTAAATGTAGAGTCCAATATCACGAGTAGGAAATCCAATTAACAAAACCACCCTTCAACCTGCAAAATGAGCAAATCTGATGTTCTCTCAACTGGAAGGTATCTTGACCATGGACTATCAATAGCAAATGCTCGATCGAAAAACTGGATGACAGGAGAAAGTAAGGTGACAGAGGATATCAGAAAGAGCAACACTAAAACAAAGAGTGAACAGGCTTTGATGTATATGTGTAACGATATATTTCTGCTTGAACATGCAGTTGCTTCAGGAACATATCCTTCTGACTTTTGGATAATAATACCTTTGAACTGGCAAAACCCAGATCACTTCTTTGTAGTAGCCTCTCAACGCAGTTCATACTCATCCACCTGAAAAGAAATAAAAGAGTCAAAATGATTTGATTCCTCTATCTTTTACACCATGAAAGAAAATAAAAACTTAATCACTTACATTGTATTGATTGATTTGACACTCTCCTTTGACTTTGAACCGCCAACAATGAAAAACAAAAATACAAAAATTAAGATTCATCATACAATGCAAATCCTTGCAACTCTAATACACCGCACTATAACAGTTTCACAGATACATAAATTTACAGGGTCCGGGGGTGCAGGGAGGAAGGAGACTTACTGTGAACGCCTACTTCATATGGACTTGATACCGGTATTACCTCATAGAGTAAGGGTAAGTATCCAGTATCAGTGCGTTCAGAGGTTAGCAAGCTTTTGATGTATTTTGAAAAATATACATGAAATACCCATAACCTTGTCAATTTAGTTGAAATGAATAAATCAAGCCAAATGAAGATTTCATTACAACCTAGAAGCAAACTTCCAGAATAGGACATTGGAAGAAGTATAAACATTAGCTGGGGGAGGTTTTTTTTTTTTTTTTTTTTTTTTTAATTTTTTTTTTAAATGAAGTAATGAATTTCAATTAAAAGCATCAAGAAGATGCAGAATTACAGAGAAGCATAATTACAAAAGAACAAACGTGTAGGAGAGCATTGCTAGCTTCAAATACAATGTCTCAGGCTAGAAACTACAGAACTCGGCAACTTACATATCCAAAATCTGTCCAGTACTATTTACTGAAGACAACTTTCTCCAGCAAAAAGGGTTAAGCATTTTCAGTAATATCAATGCATCTTTCATCTAATGGATCCATAATCAAGCTAGAGAAAACTGATGCATCTGAACAATAGACATGGTAATTCTATTTAGTGATTCCTGCAATTTGATTTAGTTCTAACGAAAAACAAGATAACCAAGACATATTTATTCACCCTTGTTTGCCTTTCACTCATGGCATATAACTTAACCCCTTAATATTTGTAGATGGAAAAGTTTACCGTACCCAAATTTCAAACAAATATGAACTAATACTAGAACTTATATCTTTTTTGATGCAGATAATATCATTGAAAAGGCATCAAGAAGATGCCAGATTACAAAAGATAAAAAACATGCTAGCTCTAGTAAAAAGGTCTAAAAACAATGTTAGCTCCAATACAAGAGTGGCCTATGCTAGAACCAAGGAGCTAACGAAGTCCAAAAAATTGTCAACACTACTAACAGGAATTAGAAAGTTTCAACTGAACAAACTAACTAAATATCTAGCTTTCAGGGAGTGCCTTGGAGTTAATACTAGAACTTAAAATTTATCCAAGTAACACTTCTTCAACAGTTTTGCAATCTTTTGTACTGTATAACCATCTACTAAACACAACTTTAATTATCTCTGGTGTGATAATGGACAAGAGCTTTCTTTTATGAATTATTCCCTGCTCTGGGGAAAGGTGGATAAGGTGGATTTATTTCTGTATTTCGACAGTGAAGTTTTCAATTCTGGTGAACAGAAGTCCAGTTGGGTTTTTCTCTTCTCAAAAGGGACTTAGGCAGGGGGATCCACTGTCCCCTCTCCTCTTTATCATTGCCATGGAAGGATTATCTCAGCTGTCAGCAAAGGCCAAAGAACTTCAGTGGATTCAAGGGTTCCAAGTGGGCAGAAATCCTTCCACCTCAGTCTTAGTTTCTCATCTTCTCATCTGCTATATGCAGATGACAACCTTATATTTTGTGGAGCTGATTGTCAAAAGGTCTCTAATCTCAACACCACCCTCATGATCTTTGAGGCCATTTCTGGACTTCATATCAATATGCTTAAGAGCACTATATATCCAGTGAATGAAGTGGCCAACCTAGAAGCTCTTGCTGACATTCTTAGCTGCAAAACAGGCTCCTTTCCCACCACCTATTTGGGACTTCCTTTGGGTGCTAAATTCAAATCATCCGGGATATGGAGTGGGGTCATTGAAAGAATGGAGAAAAGACTAGCCACTTGGCAGATGCAATACCTCTCATTGGGTGGTAGGCTCACCCTCATCAACAGTGTCCTAGACAGCATTCCCACTTACTGTATGTCACTCTTCCCTATGCCAAGCTCAGTTCTAAAGCAAATTGACAGGCTCAGAAGGAAATTCCTATGGGAAGGTAACAGTGTTACTCACAAATTCTCTTTGGTCAAATGGAAATCAGTTATTCAACCCAAAGGCCAAGGGGGGCTGGGAATCAGAAATCTTAAGCTTCATAACAATAGCCTACTCATGAAGTGGCTTTGGAGATATGGTCAAAATGAGGCAGGGTATGGTATTCAAGACCACTGGACTGCAAAGAGAAGCAATGAACCACATGGTGTTGGAGTATGGAAGCACATCAGTAGTCTCCAAGAGGAATCCTTCCAGAATGTCTCATTCAAGGCTGGAAATGGGTTCAAGATCAGATTTTGGCAGGACAAATGGCTTGGGGACACTTTATTAAAAGACTTATTTCCTTCACTATTTCTGATAGCTTCTAACAAAGAAGCAACATTAGCTCAATATAGAGATAACAACTGTTGGACACCAATTTTAAGGAGAAACTTACAGGATTGGGAAGTTGATGATTTTCTCTCTCTTAGAAAGATTGGGACAAAGTACTTTGGTGGCAGAATCTCAGGACAGAATCCTCTGGGGCAATTCTAAGGAAAGATTTTCACTGTGAAGGAATGCTACAACAACTGGAGTTCTCAAAATAGCCTTTCAGAGGTCTGGCCTTGGAAGCTTGTGTGGAGAACCAGACAGCCTCTCAGAGTTACTTGCTTCACTTGGACTGCATTGAAGGAAGCATGCCTAACACAAGACAATCTCAGGAGGAGAGGTGTAATCGTCGTTAAGATGTGTGCCATGTGCAAGCAGACCAATGAAAGTGTCAACCATCTATTTTTGCACTGCCCTGCAGCAGCTAGCCTTTGGTATTTCTTCTATTCTATGCTTGGTCTCCAATGGTAATGCCCTTCAACATCAAAGATGCCTATGCTAACTGGATACTCTGGAGAGTTGACAAATCCATCAAAAGAATCTGGAGAATGATCCCAGCAATAATTTTTTGGACCCTATGGAAGGAGAGAAACAGTAGATGCTTTGATGGAATCTCTACTCCTATATGCACTTTAAAGTCTAGGTGTTTAGTTAGTCTTTTCAGTTGGAATTTTTTTGCCCCTGTAAACGGTGTGGATAACTTTTTGGATTTTTAGCTCCCTTTCTCTAGTACAGTAGAGATGGGATATCTTTAGATTGTTCTACATGTTTTTGCTAAGTCTGCTTCATGTTTTGTTTGAAGCAGCTTTTTGCCCATCTGTAACCTTGCATCTTCTCGATGCTTTACTAATGAAATTTTATTACTTTACCCAAAAAAAAAAAAAAAAAAAAAAAAAAAAAAGAATTATTCCCTGCTCAAGGAACAAACTTTTAGATATTTAAAAAGAGAAAAATACAGTAATCACTTGAGCTCATTCATCACAATCATTCAAAGAATTGTGAGTATCCTACATAGTACTTTGGGTGTCCAATTTTCACTAATGAATTTTGCTCGTCTGCTGAGAGCCATAAATTGGTTTCTTACATTTTCTCAAAGCTTTAGAAACTGCGGCCGGCGTTATTTATGACAGCTAACTTGGTTCGAGTCAAGTGTAAAACTGACAAACACCATATTACTCTGGTCTGCTGAGCACCACAGACTAGTTTCTTATGTTTTCTCAAAGCTTTAAAAACTACTGCTGGGGTTATTTATGACAGCTAACTTGGTTCAGGTCAAGTGTAAAACTCGGACCTCTTGCGTGAAATTAAACGTTGTCAGAACAGGGATATTGTCTAACAACATACTGAAATTCAGACCATAACCCACCTGAATCCTTCCTTCTTGAGGGGGAAGACTTGTCTCTTCCATTCCAGAGGTGGTAGGCATCACCTGAAATACTGTAAATTATAGCAGCAGCAAGCAGGTACGAATAAAGAGCTGAAACTAGCAGCTGTTTGGTGATACCTCGACGCAATGTTCTATGCTGTTCTTAATCAAATGATTCAGGATTTCTGAATAAGCAAATCAAGGAGCTGTCTAAAGCAATATCACTCAGAAGATAAAAGATTCCAATCACCTCATGCAGAAAATTTATAAACAAGTTATAAAACTAGCACAAGGATACTTGGATCAACAACTTCAGCAAGGTTTTCTGACTGCAGCAATAGGAAATACTCCTTACCCTGTAAAACACATTGAAGTATGTTCCTTATTCAGCATGATGTCCAAGTCAGCAAGCTTCACATAATTGAGAAATATATTTATAAGCATGTTTCACACACATGCACGTTCATAGTCGAGAACCCATGCAATTAGACAAAAGAATGTTCTAGATTCGTTTTGTGTTTAACCTTACCTTATAAATAAAAAGATTTGTTCTGTGTTTAAATCAATATCATAGAGTACTCTTCCTAATTCTATAGTTAGGATCGTTCTGTGTTTAGATCAATATCATACAGTTCTCTTCCTAATTCTATCATAGTTACGATTGTTCTGTGTTTAGATCAATATCATAGAGTACTCTTCCTAATTCTATCATAGTTGCGAATCTCAATTTTAGGTAAATTTTCCTCATTTAATAACTCATTTTTCATGAAATGGGAATTTTCATTGTTAGTGTAGCCCAAATTAGTATACAAGAAGCTCTCTTTTATATTTGTTACCCAACTCAATAAGAAGCCTTGATCCTTTTTCCCACACAAGTATCTGAACTTCTACAACCTTGTGAAAACTAAAATAGCTTATGCCGCATGCTTGGACAAAATTTTTCCTGCTTTTCAAAAGTTTATTGTTCTTGTATCTTTCCAGTGACGTCTGGTAGCATATGGCTTCTTTCGGTGATTATTCTGGCGACATCATCACCATCGACCACTATTCCAACCATTAATCATTGCAACTTCTTAAGCAAACATCCCTTAAAAATGTTTTTTTCTTGGTATCACAGTTAAGAGGTATTAGGTCCTTCTTCTGCAAATTGAATTTAGTCATTGTCCTGACAATTTTTGGCTACTTTTTAGCTGTTCAGTTCAAGTAATGCGGGGGATATCATCTCTCTACCTCTCTTCAATGATAGACAAAAGATTCATCTCCATGTCCGCTAAAGAAAGCATTTTCTCCTACTATACCATTTCCAGTGACTTCTCTAGGAAATAATTCCAGCACCCTTTTCCTTCGGGGATTGTTCATTATTTCAAATTATTCATGCGACTACCTTAAATACCTTGACTTACGGTATTCTCTTGTTTTCAAAAATTGGCAAACTCAAGTTGATTCTCGCCAACTATGAGAGGGTATATTACCCAAGAGAATAAATGCAATTAGATGTTTTTATTATCTAGATTCATTCTATGTATTTAGGTCAATAGTATAAAATATTCTTTCTAGTTTTGCACAGTTAGGAATAATTTCTAATATTGCCATAGTTAGGAATATCAATATGTAGGTTTTCTATTTTTGGGATGGCCGAGAAATCTGTATGGGGTAAGCCCTTAGGACCAACCACAGCCTTCGAGGATAATGGGCCTGCCCCTTTACCCTTCTCGTGCTTAGTCCACATGGCGCAAGCCTCGAACCTGAGACCTAAGTCACAAGTCCCTCAACCTTTGCCACTTGAACTTTCCTTGGGGACCACTGCATAGGTAATTTTCCTTGTTTAGTAGTACCTTTCTTTATCTCATATAGTATGAATTTTCCTTATTTCATTTAACCATAAATTCCTATATTGGGTTATCTTTTATGTTGATAACATCTCAATACAATTTTAAAAAAAAAAAATCTCTTTTCACAGTATGCGTGCTGTGTGTGTGTGTGCGTGTGTATAGGAAAAACAGCACAAAATAATAATACTGCCTAACAGACTTGCTAAGGCCTTAATTTGGGTAGCAATTAAACTCAACATCATACACATCTTTACCTGAGAAATTAGAGGTTCAAATTTTCCACTGCTGTTCAAAGAATGGAAAACCTCCAGCACGTTGGACGGATAGCTATCATGTCAAAAAAGACATTAGATGAAACAATATAGTTCAAGAACTAAACAAGCTGGGATTCATGGCAATGATTAATAGGTTTAATGATCATCAGAACAGCAAAGGGAAAATAAGTGTTGAGCAGATACAAGTAGAGAAAAACCACTGCAGCCTAACTTATTTTTAAAATACTCTTAAAATGCCTTAGAAAACTGAGAACATCATAACAGACTCTTCTTTTGCTTCCTTTAGCTTCTACGATCAACAAAGTACCTTAGCATACACTCTTCAAGCACAAGAAAGACCTTTATTCAAAAACCCATAGTGTCCCTGTAGTTATCATTTGTAGGTAGATCTTGTCCAGAAATTGACTCAATAAATAAACATAACAACAGACTGTTTCGAGATAAAATTTCTTGCGTCCGACTTTCAAATGTACTGGTGTACCCTTGATCCAGTTTCAAGCTGACGCACATGCACTGAAGCTTTACATACCATACACGTTCGACTTGCTCTATCATCAAATGTGACGATCAATTATTGGCGTCAAGCTTTGTTCTTTTTTCCCTATTTTTTGAGAAGTGGGTGCCAAAGTAGAGGTGTTTTGAGACAGGGGAGGGGGTAGAGAATCATAAACTCACTGAATAAACCTTTTCCTTTCTTCTGGTTCCTAGTGCCACAATGACCAAAACCATGAAAGAGATCACTATTTGAAGATTAACTAGTTAGTTAAGACGTTTGGTTCATAGTCTTCCTAGTCCAAGAATGACGCATTGCAAATAATTTAAAATGCTAATATGTACAAGCAGAGACAGATAGCGAGAGGGAGCAGAAGAGACAGACGGAAACATACAGTTTGTCCTGTGCGCTTGATTTATCAAGGGTCCTTGACTCTGGCATATCTTCAATATTTTCTTGTTGACGTTGGCTCTAAAAATCCATTATAAGAGCTATTTACTTCAAAAAAACGGAAGAGCGGAAAAGAATAAAACAGAAAACACATAACATGTCAAATATTTTAACAACAAACCTGAATGAAAGTGTGGATATTCTTATTCGGGTGCTTCTCCAAAACCTAATTTAGTAATTAGCTCATTAGTTCCATGAAATTCTCACTATAAAGGCAGAGTACAGGTGATATAACATCAGTCACCTTCAGGATGCCATCGTGTGTACTAGGAGTATTCATCATAAGCAATGGAATATTGCAACCATATTTTGAGTTGATGGACTGCAAACATATATCCAACCAGTTGTCCAAAAATTATTCATTTCAAATTAGCAATAAGAGACTAAAACAATGGTTTGTATACGAAACTGGGAATACACTTCAGAAGGGCCAGTAAATGACCTACCTCAATATGATTGACGACCAAATCTAGACAAGTAAATCCATGGCATACTTCAAGGGCAGATCTGCATATCAAAGAAACTAAATAACTAAAAGATAAAACCAAAATCAAGATAATTTATCAAAAAGCAATAGAAATAGAATCTATAATTTTACTGCAGTTACATCGGTCCTTTATTTATCCTTCCAGAACACAACCAATTTTGTGATTGAACAGTGAATTCACTCCAAAAAAAAAGTATGTCTTTTCTAACACAATAAGAAATTCACATCAGTATAGGTCACGAGCGAGCTCTCTTAATAGTAAAAAGCCTTTCGTGGATGAAAATAAACGGGTGAAAGTCTTAAACCCTACAGTAACTCGTATTTCTTCCAAGGTAACAAGTCAAATGGAATGACTTTAAAAGTCAGCAACAAATGCATTTGGAGATAAATGAAATATAGGTTAGAATAGCAACGTGTGTATGAGGTAAAGAGATCTCATATACAAAAATATTCAGATAATCCACAGTCCACAATTCGTATAACTAAGACAGTCCTACAGAATTTGCATATAAAATTTCCGGAACTGGAACATTAGACTCCTCTATGGAACCATATTGAGAATCAAGAAAGAGAGCCTTAAATGTTATTACCAGAAGTGAATTGCAGATAAAATCTTATAGCTGTAGAAGGGATTCTTCACTCTAATTACTAGTACAACAAAAGCAGTTGCTTATAGGCAGTAATCATTTAGGAATAATAAAAAGAGGAAAAGAAAACTTCTGAACACCTAGTACAGTAAGAGAGGAACACCCAAGTGTTTATTGAGAAATGAGACCAGAATTAGAGTTGACCGCCATTTTTAAATACGTGGAAGGTTCTATATGCACCAATAGTCACGTCCAAAGGGAAAGGAAATTGTTGCTATCTACGTGGTACAAAATTTTCACTTTCTCCTCTAGAAATAACTCTGGAGGAGAATGTAAAATAAACCGGCCAATGTCTTACCTCCTTTTCTAACCAGGATAACATAAATTGCAAAATTTATGAAAGTCTAACAGCATGAAGTACCTCTAGAGTAAATTCAACTTATTACAGCAGCAGTATCTGTAAACATAATAAAATAGAAGCTCTTGTGGTGCAAGTGTGCCTACAGCCCGCATTCCATATAATTAAAGAAGGCACTCTTAATCAAAGAAAAGAAATAAAGACTTTCTATTTGCATGGATCATGCGTTATAAAGTCTCAGTTTTAAGTAAATAACAATAATGTTAGAGCCACTAATCTTTTGGAATATTTTAATCAATCAGTATATCACATTCCTGAAAAAATGCTTACTTTGGTCCACTGAAACCCATATCTGATCCCAAATTACCATTAAACTTTAACACGACAAGTTTGTCCAATAGCTGCTTAGTCTCTGTAAGATCTGCAGAAAAAGGAGACCAAGTGATTGATATAAAATCGGATACTTAAATAAAGCATGATTGAGCTACCTTAATGCCTATATCCCTTGAAAACCATAAGTATTTGTAAGGAGGACAAAGAATCAATAAGATTATTTTTAGTTAGGAAGAACCAATAAGAGTATATGAATCACATACATACCCTCAGAAGCAGGTTCTAGTCTTTCATAAGGCAAAACATAAACTTTATCCTTGCCAGCTGTCTTGATTTTGTCAAATTGCTCAGCTTCCTCTCTACATCCAGATTGCATTTAGGGAAAAAGAGAGTCAATAGTGCAATAAATTAAAACTTGTAATACTGCCTGAAACTAATAAAGTTATAATAAGCACCCAAACATACAAAATTACAACTACCTATACTATATCTAGATATCAAAACTGTTTTAAATGCTTCAATTGTATACGTGTAGCAATTCCGTAGCTAGTGAGCAGGAAGACAGATCATTAGACGAAATTGAATCATCTGATCAGTAACAATAAGATAAACAAGTGGTTTTCCAATTAAGTAAGCTGATAAGGAACTAATCATCTCTTGTTGCATTGCCGGTTTGGCTGGACAACTATGAACCGTTGCATTCTCATTGTTTAATATCTCTTGGGTGTTATCAAGGGCAGTGTAAGAAGCAATTACGAGTTGGAGATTGGAGAGGATCGACATGAAAGTAAGGCAACATAACAGAGTTGGAGACTGGTCCATAATAGTGATAACAGTGTAAAAAGCATTAAAAAGATCATTTTTAAATCACTTGTATTTTTGGTGCAAGGAGGAAAAACCCTGTTGCATGGATAGCTGATCAAACTTGGTTGAAGAAGATGCATGACTCGAGCAGAGTCAAAGAAGATGCATGACTCGAGCAGAGTCACGCACACATATTTTTGACACCGATTTGGTGCTTTTTCTTGAAACTATTTGACTTATCAAAAAAAAAATTACTCCTATATCAGAAAAACACATGAAGCAGCAAATATAGTTCGAATGTAAGGTTCAGTCGGTTTTATTAATCATGCATGAAACATTCACAAATATTAAAACTCTTAAGCCTGCTTATCAAAAATATAATCTCTCAAGCCAGCAAAAGCAAGAAAACATTTCAAATTAGATACATAAGGAGCAAAACGTTAAACCTCTAATTTCATTTGTGCAAAGAACCAGATCATATACTCATTCTCTTTAGGCCTAACTTTCAGCCTATCCCCAAATATTATGAGCGGTTGGAATAAATCACAGAAGATGTGTCAGTTAATGTTGGAATGTACAGCTATTCAGTCTTCAATTATTTATCAAACATATGAAGCTTATTCACTTTGCTATCTCTTTTAGAAGTCAACTAAAATGAAATTTCCATGCTATGGCTTTTCATGTTAATTAATTCTAACAATTTAACTGAAGCTTTTGCTGCTACTTTAGACATTTATACTTCTTTCTTCTTGAGAAGGTATTTTAGACAGTTATACCCTCTGGTGTTATTCGTAGTAGATTTTGGACCAACTTTTCTTCTTTTTTAGTCTCACCGTAATTCTAGCTTTGTACCCAGCCTCAAAGATAACACCTTTATATCCTTAAAAGACATCTAAAAGCTATGGAACCGATCACAGCAATGCCATAAAGTAGGAGGTATCCTTGTTTATTATTCATAGCCATAGGTATTGTTCATCAACAAAAATAGGCAGCCAAATCCCTTCTCCTAGTTTTCAATGCCATCGTGTATCATTCATTATCCAACCATCAAATAAAGTAATCAAACAGGTAAAGTCAACCTCTCAGTTTCATGTACATTTTTCTCCAATGAGTGTGAAATTCAGATCGTTATCATGTCATGATTACTACATATCCCCGTTAATTAACTGATACAGTCACTAATTCAATTCATCGACAGCCAAAACAAGCACAACAATACGCATTTTAGGCGATTAAGGAAAAAAGTCCAATACTAATAAGAACTGATAAGTACCTAATTTCGGGCTTTGCAATAGCAGAAGCTCCCAAAGCAGCATTCAACCTTCTCTGCTCGTAAAGGAAAGTCTTTGTAATCAAATTACAAAACAAATACACAAACTGCACCGAATCATTCGCAGGGATAGGATAAGTAATCTTCTTATACATATCCCAAGGCATACTCGAATCGACGAGTCCCACAATGGGTATTTGCAACTTAGCAGCTTCTTGAATAACCGAACTCTTCCTCTCCGTATCGAAAATCACAACACAATCAGGTGGTTGTATAGCAGTAAGATTCAACTTCTTATTCCTACCCCTAAACTTTCTTGGACTCGAACTGTTTGTTAAAAAGCCTCCAAGACGCCAAGAAGTATCGTTTCTACAACCAATTGTTTTTGTCATTTGATCGATAATTTCGTCGAAAAGGGTGTTGGTATTGACGAAAATGAAGCGGGCTCTATGGCGAACGAGTTCACCAATAAAAGAACAAGCGTTACGGAGACAGATTAATGTTTTGTCGGAGTCAATGATTGTCATTGCGTTACGAGAACCACATGAGTAGATTTTGAAATGGTGTGCTGCTACACGACGACCTAAGTGGGCGTTTGTGCTTAGGAGTTTTTGGATTACTACTGAATGGATTGTCATTGTGTGAGAAAAATTGGAAATGGGTTGATGAAGGGAGTTGTATTATTTATTGGAGATGCATTAAGTAAAGTAAAAGGGTTAAGTTGCTGCTCTTCAGTGGCAAATGGCAGAGAGGGAAAGGTTGAGGGTTTAAGGGTAGGCCTGAATGGAGCACACGCCTCCGGCCGCTAAAGTTGTCCAATTATATTTGACAAGGGTGTCAAATAGACTGGATCGGCTCGGACCGGTTTGAACAGAGCTTTTTTTTTTACGGAAAAGGGCCAAAATTAGCCTCAACTTTGAAAAATAGTTCGTTAAATTTTCGTTATCTTTATTAATTAATTTCATACAGTTATCTTGTAAATTGAATTATCATTAAATACTGTTATTCTTACGATGGCAATTCATCCTCCTTCAAAATTATTTTACCCTTAAATAATTTTTACTCACTAAAATAACTCAATCCGACCCGAATTTTTTTTTTAAATAAAAATAATATGGAATTATTTTTATATTTTTTTTGGAAAAATTATCCGTATTATTTTTGCCGAAAAAAAAAAAAATTCGGGTCTGATTGAGTTATTTTAGCGAGTAAAAAATTATTTGAGGGTAAAATAATATTGAAGGTTAGGATGATGCCACGTGCATTAAAGATGGAAGAATATAATCGACCCTATAAAGTATAACTGTAAGGGTATAATTGGCCCTAAAGTATAACGAAGGGTATGGATGAACTATTTTTCAAAGTTCAGGGGTAATTTTGGCCCTTTTCCGTTTTTTTTATTATTAGAAGAAGTCTAGGTCTGGAATGGACCTTGAATCCAGAACCCTTCAGATTGGGGTGAACCGCACAAATAGGATCCTTTACATTGTTGATTAAATTTGGGAAAATACATTAAAAACCCCCAACGTATAGCCAGATTAATTATGACGCACCCAACCTTTGCGGGCGACCTATTACCTCCAGTCTTAATTTTTCAGTATTTTAGTGGCCTTTTAGCGCTGATATGACACTGTGCGTGACTACACGACCAAGCAGCGCGTGAGGGGGGCATTTGACCTGTTATTTTTTGCCATGTGTATAAAATCTAACCGGAAAAAACCGCCCCACCCCCTTCCCCCTTTATTTTCTCTTCCTTCTTCTTCATTTTCTAATCTTGACTCCATTTTTGCCAAAGCTTGAAGAAAAAAAAATTGAAATCTGTGCCATGCATTCTAGTGGTAAGTAATATTTTCTCCAAACTCATTATTATTCTCATCTTTTATTTATATGTTATATCTTTCACTTAATTTTTTTTTCTAGGGTTCTTACTGAAAGAGTTCAAATCGGAGTTGAACAATCTTTGTACTCAAAATGACGATCCAAAGATGAAGCGTCAAGTGCGATGCCAGCACGGAGTATTATTAAAAATGCAGATTTCTTGGTCTCCGAATAATCTCGGAAGAAGATTTTGGACATGCCCATTCTATGGGGTACGATTATAAATATATATTTTTTATATTGCGTGCCTTATTTCTGCCACACATTACAGTGTGCCTAACATGAGTTGAATTTATTTTATAGGCTAAGAAATGTAAGTTCTTTGAATGGAGGGATGATCCTATTGATGAAAGGTCTAAGTTTGTTATTCACAAATTGATTAAGAAAATAGAAGAGCAAGCGAGTGGAATCAAGAAGAAAATGGAAGAGCAAACAGTGGAATTGAAGAAGAAAATGGCCGAAGAAGTTGGTTTGACAAATGAAATGGAAGAAGGAGAGTCTTCTTGCATTGATGGAGATAATGGTAATGACAATAGTGAAATGGCCATCGGTAATGAGAATATCGCTACAAATGAAGAGATGAAAGTGTTAAAGGTTGAAGAAGAGATGAAAGTATCAAAGCTTGAAGAAGAGATGAAAGTGATGAAGCTTGAACAAGAGAAGAGGGGTAGATGCATTACTATTATGAAGTTTTTGTTTTTGTGTTTCTTTGGTGTTGTTATTTGGTTTATTGGGTGTTTTTGAACAAGCATTACCAATGTCGATTGCCATAGTAGGATTACATGTTTGTATGTTGAAGGATGTTTAAGTGATTGTTATTCACTTTATGTATGTAAGTTGAAGAAGTTTCTTGTCATCGATGTTCAATTAAAAAGTTGTCTTCATTCAACTTGAGAAGAAAAACCATAGATAAAGATAAAGTTCATAGATATAGATTTCATTGATGATAATTCATAAACTTTACATAATAGGGAGAAACCTAATCTATTTCGATAACTTCCCTCTTGATATTAACAAAGAAGGTTATTTTCTCATTATGTTCACAACCATTAAAGCATAAGACGTGTCCCTCCCTTAGAAGGTTTGCATCAATGAAATCCTTCCACCCTTGGCAGAGGCGAGTATGCGCGCCAACCTTATACATCATATTGTATTCACCTTTGCTCGTAGAAAACAACAGCTTGTGTAGTTGTGTTTGGAAGAAAATCTTATATGTTAGAAGGTAGGATCTGCACAAAATACACAAGGCATTATGAATAAGTAAACACATCAATTGAAATAAGTTTGCAAAATAACACTTATAAAGTCATCGTTGTCAACGTATGATTTGGTTAGTTTCTTCTCGAAGTAAATCACTTCATCTTCACCTAGAGGCATTTTGATATGAAATTCGTTGTTTGAATGAGAAGGAATGGTGTAGGGATGAGTTGAAATGGACAGCTTAGTAGGCTATTTATAGGCTGATGATATTGAATGGTTACAATTCTCATTAGCCTTCCTAACTACCCGTCAATGTACATGAAAATTCAATTATATTGAATTGAATCGTCCAATGCAGACTGACTGAATTCATTTCAGTCAATGTACTGTTGACACCCGATTTTGTCCCGTTTTTCCCAAAAAACTTATTCACATTTTCAGCAATTTAAGAAATAATTATTTATATTTTTACTATAATTATTAGCTTCTATTAATGCCGGCGTTTTATTATTTTGTTGCCGTCACTGGTTGTTATTATGTTTGTTACCACAATTATTATTATCATTATTGTTCTTATTGTTACTATTTTATTACCGGTATTGTCATAATTTGCATTATAATCATTTCAGCATTTTTACCGCATTATGCGCACGCATCGCATTTGTTTTCGCAAAATTGAATAATAGCATTTATTTACTGTTGATTTTCAAAATATTATTATACGGCTATTACGACGTCGTATAATTTTGTTTTATCCGGGCATTAATAAATATATACTTTGATATTAGTAACATTTAGATTAATATATGATTAATTGAAAAGGGCTTTTATTTAATTTAGACCCAAATCCGAGCCCAATCAGCCAAATATCTCGGATTAACCCACATGTAATATCCAGTCCATATTCTTTCATCCACCCAGCCCATGACTCATTAAACCCGCCCCGGCCCATTTCGTTTTCTAAAGGAAACGATTAGGGTTCCCTTTCTTTTCCTTCACGCCGCCCACCCCCTTGCCCTTCCTTCTTTCTCCTCTTTCCATCCTCTTTCGTATAAACACCGCTTCCTCTTTAGCCATGAGCGGTGTTTGTCCTTCCATTTTGTGCAAACTTCGTTTCTTCCTCTTATTTCTTTCATTCTCTCTCTCTCTCTCTCTCTCTCCCCTCACGAAATGGTGAAGAACGTGCGATTTTGCCTCCCCGTGTCATGCGTGGCCAAATTCGGAAATGAAATCAATGCTTTGTACTCACCTCATCCAGAGTCAACCTTTGAGAGAGGGTGAAGTTTGTTTGCTTCCCCTTTCTCTTCTGTCTTGCATCTGAAACTTATTGATGGATTTTGTCCGTTCATAAACCTATCGTTTTCTTATCAGTCTCTTTCTGATTTATGGGTACAAAAGTTTGATGGGTTTTGTCTGCTTTTTGATTTTTCTGGTCGAGATCTGAAATCCAAACGTTGGAGCCTGAAAATCCCGCTCAATTTTCAAATTTTATGAAACCCTAGCAAACCCTAGTTCACCCCTATAAATAATCGTTTAGGGAGTCGTTGAGGGAGGGGGTTTTTTTTTGGGGGAAGCCGCCATCGAATTCCCTAAAAATACAAACTGCTCAATCGCAAAAAAAAAAAAAAGAATTTTCTTTTCAAGATATCCGTTTTTTTAGTAATCATAATATTTGGATATCAGTTTGAAGTATTGAATCCTTTCCTGTGGGTTTTCGTACCCTTTGGTATTGGTTCGGATCCGAGTATATGCAAACTCGAGGTTCGCGGTGTTTCGAGGAGATCAAGATCTTCGCCTCACTTCGCTGCACCCGGAAAAGGTAATTTTCTTCCTTGTCTTAGTTTATTATTATTATTTTTTTTTTTAGCTCAGTTTGTTTGAGAATTTGTGTAGATTTGGTTTGTTCTAATTTTTGTTAATTTAGACAGTAATCTTCAAAATCCCCTTTTTCTGTTTCTTTCAATCTTGTAATAGGATAACGTAATGTGTGCTTTGTTTGATGTGTTTTAGACCTGTCCTCAAACCTTGATGTTGTTTCAATTTAAGCTCGGAAGATTAGCAATGCCTTGGTCGATTCGTGCGCTAATTCGATTAGTTGCTAAGTATAGTTTAGTCTCTAATTTCTGCCATGACGATTAGTTTTGGAAGAGAAATTTGATATGTAAAACTAGTATATGACATGAACACTATTTGCGGTTATCGATATCATTGGTTTCATTTCTTGGCTTATCTGTTGTAGCTAAAGTCTATATGAGGTTAAGGTCAAATCTGATATTTGTTTAAAGTTATGAATAAGTCCTTTAAAATCTGATCTGGTTTGGTTAATGTCTTAAAAATGAACATTGTGATCTGAGTTGAGTTTCCTGCTTACATGCCTATAAATCTCGCTTAAGATGAACAATGTTCAGTTATATGCTCATGGGAGAGGCTTATAAGTGCATTTGTTGTTTGGATACCATTCTCGGCATAATTTGATTAGTCCCATACCATTAGCCCTTGTATATCCCTCTGAGTTCATATATATATATATATACATATATACATACATACATATATATCTATTCATGTTTTGTTAACGTAGTAATGAAAGTTCGATTAAAGGTGTGGCCATTACTACTATATGAACGGTATACCCATGTTTTGGCTAAGGTTTCGAGTATGTTGTTTTCAAGCATGGTCCATGCCTAAGCATGTGATTGTTGTATTTAAAGATGTGTGGCTAGAGAATCTCTATACTAGGTTAGTCACAGTTATGTAATAGAGTATGTCAGGAAAATGCGAGTACTGAAATAGGGTCTGTCCAATTTTAAGTGTGGAAATGCCTTCTAAAATGAGCAGTCTCTTCCAGCTTATCATCTTAGTTTTATTTGGAGATGATGTGTATGATGTCACATGTTATGTTAATTTTTAATCTGTGAAGCATGAATACGAGTGGTATGAATTCTAAAGACAAGTTTAGAATGCTGTGTCGAGTGTCTCGTACCTATAATTATGCGTAATCGCTTGTCTCTGCTCATGTGTATTAAATTGAGAGATAGCTCTAAGTCATAGACTTAAATATAGTCTAAAATGGATCAAAATGCAGTCCAAAGTATTACGTTTTGCACCAGTAAGTACACTGTCCAAAACCTGCTCGCATGCCTTGTTCACAGGGGTTTATTTTCTTAAAATAATTCCACAATATTTGTTTTATTGAGGCCGTGTATGCATGTATATCAGAACTCGTTTGGTATATTGTCCCTCTGTCCTGAACTGTTTGGTGTATTGTCTCTCTTTCCCGCGTATGTTGTCATTGTATTTAACGGAGAATTCTAAAATATGCATAACCTTAAATATATTTTCCTTAAAATCTCCTTTTGCCTAATTGATTGTGTGTGGTATTGAGTAAATGTCTTTGCATATGCAAGTTATATTCAGTCACACATACTCCAGAGTATATGAGTTGGTATATCTGTGTATATATGGCATATCATTTCTTACTTGGTTGATTGATAAATTATTCTTGTCAAATTTGGGCCTTCTCTTCTCCTCCCTGTGTTGGGCCTCTACGTGTACAGTAGGCTTAATTCGAAATTCGACCCAGTTTGCCTATTCTTGAATAACCACTCATTTGGGTCGTGAACTATTTGCCTTAGCCGAGATAAAAACTTAATCTTCTTACTGTTACGTGATGATATTTGAAATTTCTTTCTTTGAGTTATGAAATTTTGCATTACTAAATGTCTAGACGCATACTAATCCTTTTCCTTTCATTTTTTTGCATGACCACCGCATACGAGTCCGAGGGGCTCGTTCGTCTCCTATATTCGGTGTTGGGCTAAAAGCCCAACGAAATGGTCTCCGCGTCCAGCCTATCCGCAGTAGCTTTTTGGGCACAAAATCTCGCATTGGCCGAGGCCCAACAAAAGAAACGAATCAAGACGAAGATTATTGTTGGGCGAAGCCCAACAACAAATAAATCCATGCGATCCGAAATTTTGGTCCATTTGATATTATTTGCCTTTTTTTTATTATTTCTATTGTGTGTCCTTAATTTATATCATGCAACTAACCTTTTATTTTGTTTTATTTACTTAACTTAGCCGAATTCTAATAATTTAGCGGGATAGTCTTAGTATAAAGGGGTAGTTAATCCAAAGGAAACTAGTAATTAATCCCATGAGCTTCCTTTTCTTCTTTTATATTTAAGTTATTTATAGTATCCATGGAATTTACTTCTAGAATAATTGATGGTATAAATTCATGCTTTCGAATTAAGGGAGTCATGTTCTTATTATCTTAATTTCAAAACATCACCAATACGCAGGTATAAACTAAAGTAAATTTTGTAAATAACTTTCCAAGTTTGAATCAATCATGTAAACTTTTAGCTAAGCATAGTTAATAAAATAATAAAAGGATAAAGAAAATTCGTTAGCTATTTTTGTATTTCATTTTTGTATTTCTAAAACGCAAGGTCAATACCTCATCGTTTAATTTGTTTCAAATATTTATTAAAACATTGCACAAACCCGCATTTTCTTCTACTTATATGTAAATTAGCATATTTCGTCAAAATCTTATTTTGAATAGTATTATTTTTCCGTTTAACTATTAGCAACATTTATAAACTTTATTTCAAATAGAATCTCCTTTTATGCAAATTATTAGTCTCACTTTGAATAGCGTTACTATTTGAAGTCATTATAAGTCCTGTTATAACAGGCATTTAAAGTCCTCTTTTACACAATTACTATATTTTTCTATAAGTCCTATTTTAAGATAACATTACTATTCTCGTTTTAAGTTTTAACAGCATTTATAAGTCCCATTTTAAAAGCATTTCTCTTACGCAAATTACTATATTTTTCTATAAGTTAGTTTAGACGGCATTATTATATCTCCTTTAAAACCTTAGTAATATGTACAAGCTATTTTCTTAGAATTTAAGCACTATCTTTAATCTTAATTAATTAACCTAAGTTTGATCGGATAACCGTAGTTAACGGATTCTAAAGGATGCCTAACCCCGTCCCTTTAGAATAATCTAGAACCCTTACCTAGAATCGTAGCTTAAGTAGACCATTAACAATGTTTAGTTAGTCTTACCTTAGTTAAAATAGGTGCCCTAATTCACCTTAAAATCAATTAGGTGGCGACTCCAAAAAATAAAACAATCTAGGAATTACTAATATGTTGTACTCTACTTTAACCCATTTAAATGGGGTATAACAGCTTGGCGACTCCGCTGGGGAGATTAGGTTCTAACCATAACAACTTAGGTTAATTGATTGGATGTTTTGGGTGTTTTGGCTTTATTTTGCTTTTTATTGTTTTCTTATGTGCTTTTGAATGGCTGTTTTATTATATGGAATTTTCTATGTTACTGCTTTCCTTAAACTGGCATTCCGTTCATATTTCCTCTATTTCTAGAAAACTCACACTATCACACGTACACGCGAGGTGTGTTTTGCGCACCCGCAAATTTTTTCAAAAATTCAAATTTTTAGGAGAGTTGGCATATACACGGGGTGTCCGAATTCCGGTGACCGCGTAGCCTTCTCACTCGAGTAGTCCACTCGGGAACCTTGTGTCTAGTAAAGCCAAATCTTAGAAAACTCAGGATAGAGCTGTGCCACCAATCCCATTTAAGTCATGCATGTATAAACCTTAGGTGGGTCGATCCTAGGTATCGGTTCCACAATTAGGAAACCTACCAAATTGTCGATGGGTTTTCATAACCCAACGACCGACAGGCATATTATGTGTAACGTGATAGTGATAGAAGGATCCAAGCCTAATCGTGATACGTCGAGTTTGAAAAATCATTTTATTTTTTGTAGGATGGATTTCGTCCCGCAGATCCCCAAAACTAAGATGGTCGCGATGGCGTTCCGAACAAACTGAGAATATGGTGGGAAGATTTAAACTTGGGTAGTAGGATCGGCGTCACCCGAATGTTAAAGTTCCTACCTTCCTTGCTTCAGATCACTCCAGACAAGCATATAGTTAGAACTTTACTTCAATTTTGGGACCCCGACCGAGCGGTCTTCAAATTTAAAGACTTTGAGCTCACACCCACGTTGGAAGAGTTAAGCTACTTCACAAACTTAAAATACCAAGGGAAGGGTCAGATTATCCCGCACAGTCAATCGGGAAAGAAATTTCTCCGCTATGTGGGGTTGAAAAACACAAAGAAACTTCGATGCTTCGAAGATAATTGGGTATCTTTGGATTACTTGTACGAGAGGGTACGGTGTCCTGGGATGGATACGCGCTCGTTCAAGAAGTAATTCATATGCACCCCGCCCACCGGCAAGTTAGACGCCCCATTGTGTTTGTCGTTGCTTTGCTTGGGACTTTGGTGTTCCCACGTGAATACGGGAAAATCAAAGACTTGCATATGTGCCGTGGCCCGAGCGCTTTTTGAAGGAGTTGATGGGGCACAACTCACCTTGGTTCCCATGATTTTGGCGGAAATATTTCGAGCCTTGGGGAAGTGTAAAAGAGGTGAAACAAATTTCTTTGAGGGCTGCAATCTTCTCCTACAAATGTGGGCGATGGAACATTTTTATCAACGCCCAAACATGGCAGACATATGCTTCAGTGATTCAAACAAAATTATCAGTTTTTATGAAAGAACAAAATCGTTTATATCTCCAGTTGGCACTAATGATTGGTACGAGTTTTTGGCTTCCCGAACTGGCGATCAGATCCAATGGAAATACCCTTTGCTATCACGTACCACAGCCTATATAAGAGGTAGAAGGCTTTATTATATTGAGCTTATTGGGTTGAAAGGCCTCCAGCCATACGCTCCAGCACGCGTACTCCGGCAGTTCGGTCTAGATCAAGTAATCCCTCTTCAGGCTAACATGAGTGGTTCTGAAATTCTTTTTGGGTCAGATTTCAGAGTTCCTAGGGCTGGTCAAATTCTCGAGGAATGGATTAACATTAATCCAATAAGTATTGGTGCTGGACCGGCAGGAGGTAGCCCAGAATATCACGCGTGGCTTCAAGAGGACAATGGGAACATAGATCCTAGCCCAGCAGGTGAGCCAGGCTTCGAGGATATCGGGAAGAGGATTTGGATAAAACACGCTCGATTGGGGACTATGGTTGTCACTCCCGAGATGTGGGCTCAAATGGCGAATATAATGCAGTATTTGGAGAATGCGGGAGCAGGTCCTAGCAATGATGAGGCGTCATCTTCATTTCCACCGCCGGCGTGATTAAGTGCAAAGATTTAGGCCAAGTCTTATGATTATTTTTGCATTATGTCACTCTTGATGTATTTTAAATTATTGTCTCATCGATGTAATCGCTTTTATTATTTCAATGAAACTTGGCCTTTTTATTTCCCAAACTCAAGTGTCTCAATTTAATGGCTTGGATCACTCTATCATAATCTCGAATATTTGGCGTTAGGCCCACCTCTGGCACAAAAGAGGTCCGTGCATAATAGGTCGCGCTGTGTTTGCTCTATCTCCCTTTTACTATTTGATTCGTTATGTGCTTGTTTTCTATGCAATATGTGTTGTTTGCTATGCAATATGTGTTCTTTCGTCGTTATTTGCTCAATATTCGCATTATTTTCAGCAGCAATTATTCGCACTATACTAACGCAATTTTCTTCATTCTTGAAGGTTTTCTTTTATTTTGATCATTTCCCCAAAGGTTGATTCGTGTTGACTGCGAACTGGCGGATCACCCGTACTTCATAAGATCAAAGGCACGAGCATCCGACAACATGAATGATTTAGGGGCATCCGAACAGACTGGCTTGGGACTTGTCGCCTTTCCGAGAGATGAACCCGAAGCTTCGGGAGGAGGGAACGACGAACTCATCGCCCAACCGGTGCAGCAAATAGCCAATATGCAACCGAGATCGAGCGATCGCGAAATCTTACCAATCTATCCATCACCCTTAATACCCCTCATCACGAACAAAGAACAAATGCGACGCTTCCACCATCTTTTTCACCCGTTGACTCGCCCGCTCCTACAAACCCTCCGCTTTACACATGCCATCCAAATACTACCGATTCACAACAAACTAGCCAGCAACAAACCATCTCACAACAATCAAACCCGCAACAAGCCATTCCACCACCAATCCGCCCGCAACAAACCATCCCGCCACAAACCACCCCGCAACAAACCAACATACAACAAACCATCCCGCAACCAAATGACCCGCAACAAGCCAACCCCCAGCCAATTAACTTCCAACAAACCAATCCGCCACTCTTCACCGCTCCCTACATTCTTCAACCCGGTTACTCCAAAATTACCAAGCAACTCAACACATATTATTGGCACACACCGCTAGCCATAATACGCGTATGTGCCACCGTATATGTAAAGAAGCTCAACCATTCACTACCTGGGTCATAGGCGGCAAAAGATCCAGCGTAGCTTCGACCCTGCGAGGAGATGGAAAGGGAAGCTAGGGCAAGAGCGGATGAGAATGTTGCAAAAGAGATGTCACGACCCAACCCCGTAGGCCGCGACTAGTGCCCGACCTGGGCACCCGAACGCACCCATTAATCAGATAAAGCGTACGAATGACTTATACCGTGTACAAATAACATATGTTTACAGAAAAAGTGGAACGTCGTTAAGCCGGCACAAATGTACGTATATACATATCGTTATCATAATTCGACGAGATAATATCACATATAAGCCGACGAGGCTATCATAGTATAGGACGTCCAAGTCACAAAACGTACACGACCGAACAAAGTGAACACCCATAACCCACACATATATGTCTACAAACCTCTAAGAGTCATAACAGTAATCATATGACGACGGGGCCCCGCCGTACCCGGGGAATGCATATATGCATATATACGATATGTGTTCGGATCAAAGTATAGGCTCAGCGAGAACAAGGAGCGCTCCAAGTCCGCCGAATAGGAGTCCTGCCGGTGGATTATCCAAGTAAGTACCGTACCGCGGCATGAAACGCGGCCCCCGAAGAAAGGGGTCGTATCGAAGTATGTACCGAGTATGCAAAGCATGAAATATAGTAAACAAGATCATAGTCAAAACCGTTTAAGTACGTAAAGTAAATGCAATATTCAAAATATCAAAATGCTTACTCATAAAAATACAAATCATGCATAAGGCTCTTAGAACGGTGGTCGCCCGCCTGTCGTTGGCGCCACACCACATCATACTCCAGAAGATTTCATATCTCCGTATCCCCGTCACACATCATAGCATATCATAACATCATAACACATCATAACTCCATAAGCGGTACCCGCCCTCTAGCGAGGAACTCGGTGAACCGTAACACATCATACCGCCGAATATACATATGCGCACGATAACATAACCTACTGGGGACTCGGTGATGGAGGTAATGACAGTAATGCACGAGCGCAGTCGTGAGCAACTATATGCAATTTAAAACATTTTCAAAACTCGATAGATTAATCAAATGAACCATCATTTAAAAACCGAGGCGATAGTCAAATCAAGTTTCCTCCGAGGGTCGTTCGAAAGCATATCAAAGAGAACTTTAGACTCATAAATACGTATTAAACTATATGAAGTAACTTATGGAACTTAGGGGCATAATCGTCGTTATAAACTCGTTAGAGAAATAAGTAACCGCCGCCGAGGGTTAAGGCGATCGTTACACTAAATCCTTTCAAAAGTCATTAGTACCACACAAAGGAGAGTCTCGAGGCCACGGACGAGTATCGAACCAATCCGGGTCCATTTATGAAAGTTGGAGACCTTATCCATCGTAGAATCTCCCGCGAACGTTTCGAAGCGATCCGAGCTCGTCTATGGAAGTTATGATTGTTCGTAGTTACAAGGCCTTTTTGGAATAAAAACCTTTATAAAATCTTTGAAACCAAGTCATGTAAAAACATAAGGATCATGGTTCGACCGCATTAGGAGAGCCAACATTAAGAAATGAATAGAAATCGCACACAAGCTCGGACCAAGAATGGAGTTACCCCGAGACTCGTATCACAATCTACTTACGACTAAGACATGCCACAAGAAGGAAAGGGTAAGCTTTCCACATACCTCGTACCGCTTCCTACGTAAATCGAACTTAGGCCCAGAAGCTTCTCAAAATCTACAACAACATCATTTGGTATCAAACATTAGCCATAGATTCTTAAAACTCCAATTTCGACTAGCACTTAATTTTACAGAAATTTGGGCAGCATTTCCCCTGTAAATTCAACATCCTCGAGATTACAACTCGGCTAAATCTTCAACAACAATACCAACAACCATTCTAGCAATATCAACAATTAATTCAAAAGGCATTCTACCATCAATAACTCTTTTCTACATATTTCGACAACATTCCAATTATACTCAAATCATCACATATAATTAGGCCAACGCCAATGTTTATACATTCAAATACCAATCCGAAACCATTCAAACAAAATTCAAGAACATTTCAACCAATCCACAAAGTAACCAAACGGTCCAACCAATATAATACATAACCCGAAGTCTTCCAAATTCAATCAAAACTACAACAACACATTTCCACACGTTAACAACATTAACCTCACAAATTCAAGAAACTATAATAAGATCACATTAAGCTTCAAATCAGCCCACACGGTTTTTAACTTCAACTTGGATTATTGACCTTCATTTTACATCATAGAATTCACAACGACGACAACCAAAATACTAGATAACATTACCTCATTTCTTGCATACCAAACAACCCTTAGTCACGGCCACTCCTCAACATACATCATTCCATGAGTTTCATTCATTTTCTACACATTACAACAACACACAAACATGCTAAATTCAATTAACTCTCTACTCCTACACAACACACACTACCACGACCAACACACTCACACACACGCAGCCACATACTAACATCCACATTTTCATGAATTTCACCCATTTCCACTTACTACAACATGCACAAACCATTCATAACATATAAAAAGAGGATTAAAACTTACCTTTCACTTAGTTCTTCAACATGACTTAGGTTGAGAACTGTACGAACAAAGGCTTGGCTTGCCCTAACAATTATTCCATTTGTTTAGCACCTTCCAATTAGTAGAAAACCTAGGAGAAATAATTTTTGATGGCTAGTTTTGGTCTTCACTTTTCCATCTCCATGGCCGTGTATGTCTCCTTCTTTCTTTCTCAAAGCTTCTTGATTTTTCTTAAGAGTGAAAGTGATGAATAAGATGACTAAGTCATCTTTTATTCTCGTTACATATTAAGGTTCCATGTGGCCTTACCCACAATCATGTCACGGTCACATGCTTTTAATTTCATGAACATTAAGTCTCCAAATTTTCACTTTTGCCCCATATTTCATGAAACATTAGTTTTCATAATTTCACTTTCAACCCCAAATTTTTCTTATTCCAAATTTACCCCTAACACTCCATACCAATGAAAAGATGAATATGCAACTTGTGCATTAAAACAAAATCGAAGGTCAAAATTCTCAACCTCGTATTCCGAAATGGTCTTGTCCTTAACTCTTCATGGTTGGCTCGGAATGTCCCAACGTACAAAAATACGAGATATAACAAGAGAGTGGTATCGGGGAAGATTCGAACATCCAAACCACAAGGGATGCGAAGGACTTGGAATACGAAGATCCGTGTATTCATCCCGACATTGAGTCGATCGCCGAGTATAAGGTGCCAAAATTTGATATGTTCGACGGAAAAGGAAATCCTCGGCGGGCTCATTTGAGGTCGTCTTGCGATAAGCTTGTTGGAGTAGGGAAAGATCAAGCCATCAAAGATGAAATTGTTTATATGAGCTTGACGTGCATAAGCGCTTGATTGGTATACGTGCTAAGATCCGCGTAAATGGCGTAGTTGGGAGAAATGGCGCAAGGCATTTATGGATAGGTTCGGAGTTTAACACCGAGCTTGTCCCGGACAAATTCTATTTGATGAAGGCCGGAAAGGAAGTCACCGTAAACTTTCGAGCATGCTTTATGCGATGGAGGCGTGAACGCAAGGTCTGTCCGATTTCCGATACCGAAAGCGAGATGACGACGCTTTTTGTGCAATCTTTAAAAGATGCAACATACTATGAAAGGCCGATAAGCGTCATCGGGCAAAAGTTTTTCAAGTTATCGGGATGGGAGATTTTATAGAAGAAGGTATCAGACAGGAGAATCACAAATTTGCAGCGACTTTGCAAGCAACAAGTAAAGCAATTAACCGATTCAATTAAGAAGAAGTTACGACCGAAAGTGTCTCGGTCATGACCATCCAGAACGTAGACCAAACCCGTATGTTAACCTACTAATACCCTTTCCTCCCGTGCCCCCGCATATTACAACCAATACACCCAAACCCCTACCCCTATTACCACCCTCCACCCGCTCCTTACCTTACCTCGTTTACCACACCTGCCCAACATATTGTCCACCTCGGCACTGGCCATCAAAACCCCTCACGATACCAACCACCTACTCGCCCAACCCCAATACCAACCACAAAATCGTCCACAACACACCCAGTTCCCCATTTCAAATTTTGAAAGAAAACCCACTAAAACTTATACACCATTAGCCGAACCCTTAGCCCAATTGTATGAAAGATTGAGAATCGCAGTGATACCCAAACCAACCCGGGGGGGAGTTCCCCAATCCCCTTTCCC
>NC_081348.1:14985477-14996691 GCF_029784015.1 Lycium ferocissimum
AAACCAAATCTACACAAATTCTCAAACAAACTGAGCTAAAAAAAAAAAAAAAAAAAAACTAAGACAAGGAAGAAAATTACCTTTTCCGGGTGCAGCGAAGTGAGGCGAAGATCTTGATCTCCTCGAAACACCGCGAACCTCGAGTTTGCATATACTCGGATCCGAACCAATACCAAAGGGTACGAAAACCCACAGGAAAGGATTCAATACTTCAAACTGATATCCAAATATTATGATTACTAAAAAAACGGATATCTTGAAAAGAAAATTCTTTTTTTTTTTTTTTTTTTTTTTGCGATTGAGCGAGTTTGTATTTTAGGGAATTCGATGGCGCTTCCCCCTAAAAAAAAAACCCTCCCTCAACGACTCCCTAAACGATTATTTATAGGGGTGAACTAGGGTTTGCTAGGTTTCATAAAATTTGAAAATTGAGCGGGATTTTCGGGCTCCAACGTTTGGATTTCGATCTCGACCGACTTAAAAATCAAAAAGCAGACAAAACCCATCAAACTTTTGTACCCATAAATCAGAAAGAGACTGATAAGAAAACGATAGGTTTATGAACGGACAAAATCCATCAATAAGTTTCAGACGCAAGACAGAAGAGAAAGAGGAAGCAAACAAACTTCACCCTCTCTCAAAGGTTGACTCTGGATGAGGTGAGTACAAAGCATTGATTTCATTTCCGAATTTGGCCACGCATGACCTGGGGGAGGCAAAATCGCCTGCGTTCTTCACCATTTCGTGAGGGGAGAGAAGGAGACGACAGGGAAGAGAAATGAGCAGTTGAAGAGGAAGCAAACGAAGTTTGCACAAAAATGGAAGGGACAAACCTGCTCATGGCTAAAGAGGAAGGCAGGTTTATCTGAAAGAGGGATGGAAAGAGGAGAAAGAAGGAAGGGCAAGGGGGTGGGCGGCGTGAAGGAAAAGAAAGGGAACCCTAATCGTTTCCTTTAGAAAACGAAATGGGCCGGGGCGGGTTTAATGAGTCATGGGCTGGGTGGATGAAAGAATATGGACTGGATATTACATGTGGGTTAATCCGAGATATTTGGCGATTGGGCTCGGATTTGGGTCTAAATTAAATAAAAGCCCTTTTCAATTAATCATATATTAATCTAAATGTTACTAATATCAAAGTATATATTTATTAATGCCCGGATAAAACAAAATTATACGACGTCGTAATAGCCGTATAATAATATTTTGAAAATCAACAGTAAATAAATGCTATTATTTAATTTTGCGAAAATAAATGCGATGCGTGCGCATAACGCGGTAAAAATCCGAAATGATTATAATGCAAATTATGACAATACCGTAATAAAATAGTAACAATAAGAACAATAATGATAATAATAATTGTGGTAACAAACATAATAACAACATTGACGGCAACAAAATAATAAAACGCCGGCATTAATAGAAGCTAATAATTATAGTAAAAATATAAATAATTATTTCTTAAATTGCTGAAAATGTGAATAAGTATTTTGGGGAAAACGGGACAAAATCGGGTGTCAACAACTTGTCCCTTTTTGCCCGGTAATGATGAAAGAATTTTCGGACAAAGACGTTGACTCAGTAGCCTATTTTGTCTCGGCTAAAGGATTTTTGAGGACTAAGAGTAAGAGATGTGAAAGGATTGCGAAGATTATGGCCGAACTCCGATCTCCGAGTTGCCTACATATCTCGGGCTGCATGAGAATCAGGCCGCGTGTAGTTCTGGGATAACTATTGTAACACCCCGTATCTCTGACCTAAGCTTTAACCACGATCCTAGACTTAGAAAATCAGATAAAGAATGTGGGAATTGAGATTTTTCCGTTCAGTTGTGATATGGTGGTTTACGCCCATGAACGAGTGGTCGTATTCAATTTACGCCCATGAACGATTGCCGTAAACTGAAACCAAGAATTTTCGAACATTACGAATTTGACATTTTGAGGTCATATGGTTAAATACGGACTGTATTTCACTTTACGGCCCGTATTTCAAAACGTGTTTGGAATTTGGGAAAACTTCCTTGATGAAAGTTGTAGAGCATTGAAATACCTTTCCAACGGTATCTTACGGGGTCAAACGGACATCTGTGCAAGAAGTTATGGCCATTTCTTGAGTGAGGCAGTGCTTGTCCATATTTCAAAATACGGCGATTCAAAATGCATTTGGGCCGAAAAATTTGTTTTTCGAACGATATATACTCGTCCATATCAGTTCAAAACATTATTTTCATTCCTTCAAGACCTAGAACGACCTCCTACCTTCTTCCATCATCAAGAATACCAAGGTAAGCTTTACTCTAATTATTCCAACTCAATTCTAATACATATCCTTGTAATCTAAACAAGGAAATCATCATTCCTAAAACTAGGGTTTTCAAGAAAACCCATCTCAAGGTTCAAGAATTCAAGATTTTGGAAATCCTCTTCAAAGCTCAAGTCTTTAATTCAAGTTTTGGAGCGACTAAGGTATGTAGAGTTACTATCTACGTGTGGGAACATCATTGTTCTTCCCCACGCCAAAAATCCATAAAATTATGATTTCTCTACTAAACTAGGGTTTCAATACAAAACTAGGGTTTCAATACCATGCTCATGATAACCCTAGGTCCATGTCCATGATTATATTATGTATGAATTGTTATAATTCCATCATTGTGTTCTTAATATTTCTTTATGATTATTGAGAATCCGTCTCAGAATCTATGAAAACCCATATCTTGTATTCCATGGGTTCTTGTATGCATGTTTTTGAATAAAAATGCTTATTTCATGAATATCCTATATGTCTACAAGTTTTCATGCAATTGTATTTTATAACTATGTTCATACCATGACTCAAGATACATACATGCTAAATACAAGTTATTTTATGAAACCATATTTACAAGTTATTTCATGAAACCATGTTTACAAGTTATTTCGTGAAATCATGATTACAAGACAAGTACAAGTTAATTCACGAAAATCATGGGCTTCTTAGCCAACTATATTATGTTCATGTTTTTGGGAGTTGCACGAATTACCGAGAAGGCTCAGATAGCTCCGAAACTACATAGCCACCGAGGAAGGATCGCTCCCCCCGAGACAGGACGATACCTTAACTTTACACCGAATGGATCCATCAGCACGATACCACCTCATACCCCGGCAAGGTATGGGGGCTCCGGGTCCGGCGAGGTACCAGACTCCACGTACCCACGTGGTGATATCACATGGTCGGTTTATGAAATGCCCTCCCTACTTATCATGTTTTACGTATGTTATATCTATATATGTATCCATGATTATACTCATGCTCATGTTCATGTCCAAGTTTTTCGTTTCGCTTCTTATCATGTTATTTCATGTCCCTACGTTATTTCATTCGATTGCTTTACATACAAGTCACATTCAATCGTGGCCGACGTCCCCTTTATTGCCGGGGGCCCTCGCATTTCACGACGCGAATCGATATCTGACGACGACACATCCGCTTCGCATGGGACACATGCCGTATCGTCTTATTGGTGAGCCCCATCTCATTCGTGGTATTAGTCAACTCTTTATTTTATTATTAGTTATGCATCTAAGGTATCTTGGGGGCCTTGTCCCGTTAAGTATGTTTTCCATCGACTCATGATAGAGGTTTCATAGTACTAGACAAGTCGGGCTATGTTATGTCGACATTCGAGTTGTATAGCCATTTTGGCTTATTCATGTTATTCCCGCATTCATGACTTAAACAAGTGTTTCATTAAATTATTATGACATCTCATGTTTTATAAAGGCTCATCATGCATTCACGTTATATTTCCGCTCATGTTATGCCTCATGATGATTAAGAAGCTTCGTGGTTCGCTCGATTCGGTCGCATAGAAGGCACCGAGTGCCGTGTTTCGCCTGTGCCATGGTTCGGGCGTGACAAAACTTGTATCGCAGCCTAGGTTCAAGTGTGTCTTAGGGAGTCTATGAAACCGTGTCGATTGGGGTCACTTTATATGTGTGTGCGCGCCACACATATAAACAGTCGACCACCAAGACATCTAGGATTGTCTCACTTCTTTTATACTCTAGATCGTGCATTAGAGCCATGTTATCGTAAATCAATTAAACTCGTGCATTGTTCCCCATTCTACCAAATACGCCTTGTCTCAAATGAGAAGATGTGAATCTAATCGTTATCGATGTGTTGCTTCCGATGGAGGCATCGTGAATTATTCTAACTCGTGCCATGAAGCTTAGAGCGATGAAAGTAACATTCTCTTTCCATCGAATTCTAAACGTATCGAATGCGTAAGCCGAGAAGGAAAATTCGAGACCCAAGACTTAACAAATAGTGCATGGTGTGTTTATCGGTGATAGTGCCATTTGAAAGGCAAGTTTCGATATGGTAGTACACATAGGTTATATACCTTACGAGAATAATTTTGTTTGGATTATCGACCATGGAGCTACGGTATAAGGATGATAGTTCGGATTTAAGACCCTACATAGTAGCATGTTATGAAATTAGTCATAAAGCAATCATAAATTGTCCATAGTAGTTTTGAGCAGGAAATAGCCTAAGAGCCAACCACCTGTAATACTAGAAAGTCTCGACCTTTTTTAGGAGATATATATATATATTTTTTTCCATATGATCTATGTACATGACTAGGAAGGGACTAATGCGATAAGAAAACCATGAGCAACAAGAAGCAGATATTACTATAAGATAAAAGATATGACAATTCCCTCTTAGGTTATGTGAATAAGTATTTATCCCTGATGTGTATAGTATGATATAATTTTGAAAGTGTATAGGGAGTTTGGGGTTAGTTATTCAAATTCCTTGTTTGAGACGAGATGAAATTTCCCTAAGTGTGACCCATGTCCATAATTCGAAAAGATAGTATACAACCCCGGAATAGAGTCGGATAAGGAAGAAAAGTTAGAAATAACCTTATGCTTCACTTTAGTACTCGAGAAGAATTAGAGAATATGATGCTAGCAAGTGGTTAACGAAGCATAGTGAGTAAGTTTGAATGGACACGGTGAATTAGAAATTTCGACGAGTTAGTAGAAGTACGATTGAAGCTACTTAGTCAAGTTAGCACTACTAAGGTAACCGTCTAAATACACCGAAGGCGTGTTAGAACCCAAAGGGTTTAAGTTAAATTCGAGGTATAGACATGGGTGAAAGAAGAAAACCATCTAAGCAGGAAGAGAGTAAGCTGCAGAAAGAAAGAGCCTTTAAGTGCTATCAGAAAATAGTTTCCCCCAAGACTGACAAAGCTAGTATGTTAGTCATGTACATTAGAAACCCATTCATTTAAGTAATCCAGTTCTCCCGGTATTGCTTGAAGTAAGCCAAAGAAATGAGTTGTCAGTATGTTAGAGGAACTTAGCAGAATCACTAGATGACCACTTATCGCTAACTCAAGGGATCCACAGGCTTTAAACATTAGCTTTTGAACTAAGGGGGAGATCATGCGATAAAGTGCCGATATAAACTATGTGTTTTGTAAGTTGATAGGTGTTAGGGAGATTATGTCGAAGGATCACAGTTTCATGTTGCTAAGATCAAGTGTGTGGAATTTGTCTTTTGTCATGTCGCTGAGATCAAGTTTTAGGGCGAATAAAAGGTTTAAGAGTGTAACGTTTCCAATTTCAGAATAATGCACGCACTATGTAGTACCAATGCCCAAACGTAATCTACACGCATAGCATATCTATCTTATGCCCTTGTTAAAGCTTTACACTCCACGTTTAAGGTATAAGAAATAAGACTCCATACAATAGCAAGCTATGCGAGGGAATGTTCTTTCATGTTTTTCAGATCAGGTTGTACTCATGACCAAGATTAAAGACCGCATTCATGTCTCATGTATCTATCGTGCTTTTATACCCATGACCACGTTCTAGCTTCTAAGTGCTTTCCAAATATGATGTTGATTTTAATAGTGATTGAGGAGAAGGTAACACAATAGTTTAAAGACTAAGAATCCTATGGAATGCCCACCTGGTCCTTGAACAAGGGAAAAATGCCTTAGGTAAGTGATTTATTTCAACTCCAAAGATATGCTACCTACGTTCTCACGTACTCGTGCCCACGACCGACTTCTTTGAGCATCCGCATATAGAAATAGCATAACAGTGGGGTTGGTAGGTAACGATAAGGGTAAGTCAAGATGGATGTCCTACCCACGATTCTACGTAACTCATGCTTATGTTCCTACGGTTCTTGTTTTAGAGCGACTCGTAGCTTAGCACAAAGGATGCCATTTTCTTTTCGGGAAGCACTTATGCCCTGTTTAAGTTCAAGATGACTTTCTACTTACGCCTTAGTCTTACTTCCATACTCATGAACTCAAGTCCATACGCCATGGTATGTAGGTACTCATATAAACGCTATATTTTTCATGGTCCCATGCCCATGTCATGCTATTCACGTTTCATGCCGTATGAATAATGTTCCCATGCACGCATGTTCCACGTTACGTCCTCCATGTACAATGCACCATGTCATCATTACGTTTCTCTAAAGTAAAGTATCTTATATGAATAGTACCAATAATTCCTTTTCTCTCGATCCTCTATAATTCGCTCACGGGAATGAGCAAGATGAGCTAAGGTATTCGTAATCATGATTTACAGCTAGCAAGATAATCAGAAGTAAGGTGCATTCCTATATTCAAATAGATATCTTTTCATGTACCCTATGGTACTTGTCTCGGGAATATTCTACTCTGATTCGACGTAATCATGTCATGCCTATGCTAGATATTTATGAACACCTATGTTAGGGTTATATTCTTGTTATACGACTGAAGTCTGTCGCATTCACATCGAGATTGCGCTTACATTCAAAGCCTAAGTCATACTCCTATCTCATATTACCATGGTGACATACGAACGTCTGTGATTAAGTCTCTAAGTATCCAAATCCTACCCGCGCTTAGTATTTAACCCACATGTTGTAACAATCATGTTTTCGACATTCGCATCCCATGTTACGATATCCATTTTCACACGTATTCGTATCTCATGAAAAGATTTAGCACTTATGTATTCATGTCATCCGATCTTCGTGTATTTATGTCCCACGTCACGCATCTCACGCCTGTAATCATGTCATGTTCGTGCCTATTTCCGCATACTATGTCATTCGTGCCTACGCATTTCTTTCAAACCATGTATAGTAATAATATAATCATTCAAACCAATATCCGTGTGTTCAAAGCCAGCTTATTATTTATGTTAGCTACATACAAGATGCAGTAATCACGTTATGTCACATCATGCGTATTAAGATACTACGTGAGTTGTGTGTTGGTACTTTAGTTAGCTGACAAGCATTTGAAAAATGTCATGAGGGTCCGAATTATGAAGGAAGTCCCCGCCAAAAATTTTGTAGATTCCGAGTTAGTAGCGATTCTTAACCACTAGTCATAAATCGAGGACAAATGTTTCATGATTATCATTCATGTAGGCGCTACCTCGTTTTCATGTTCCCCATGCACATGTTTCCATGTAATCACGTATTCGATTTCATGATCCATGACCATGTTCCCACGTAACCATGTCAAGCTCTTACGTTTTACGTCATGTTTCTTTCATGTTCATGTATTCAAGCCATGTCCAGCCATGTTCTTAACCATGACCCATCATTCGAGGACGAATGATCCCAAGGGGGAGATATTGTAACACCCCCGTATCTCCGACCTAAGCTTTAACCACGATCCTAGACTTAGAAAATCGATAAAGAATGTGGGAATTGAGATTTTTCCGTTCGGTTGTGATATGGTGGTTTACGCCCATGAACAAGTGGTCGTATTCCAATTTACGCCATGAACAAGGCTCCGTAAACCGAAACCAAGAATTTCGAACATTCGGAATTTGACATTTTGAGGTCATATGGTTAAATACGGACCGTATTTCACTTTACGGCCCGTATTTCAAAACGTGTTTGGAATTTGGGAAAACTTCCTTGATGAAAGTTGTAGAGCATTGAAATACCTTTCCAACGGTATCTTACGGGGGTCAAACGGACATCTGTGCAAGAAGTTATGGCCATTTTACTGAACAGAGGCAGTGTTGTCCATATTTCAAAATACGGCCAAGATTTCAAAATACGGCCCGTATTTTGAAATACGGCCAGTATTTAACTGGGCCGAAAATTTATTTTTCCAGAACAGTATATACTCGTCCATATCAGTTCAAAACATTATTTTCATTCCTTCAAGACCTAGAACGACCTCCTACCTTCTTCCATCATCAAGAATACCAAGGTAAGCTTACTCTAATTATTCCAACTCAATTCTAATACATATCCTTGTAATCTAAACAAGGAAATCATCATTCCTAAAACTAGGGTTTTCAAGAAAACCCATCTCAAGGTTCAAGAATTCAAGATTTTGGAAATCCTCTTCAAAGCTCAAGTCTTTAATTCAAGTTTTGGAGCGACTAAGGTATGTAGAGTTACTATCTACGTGTGGGAACATCATTGTTCTTCCCACGCCTCAAAATCCATAAAATTATGATTCTCTACTAAACTAGGGTTTCAATACAAAACTAGGGTTTCAATACCATGCTCATGATAACCCTAGGTCCATGTCCATGATTATATTATGTATGAATTGTTATAATTCCATCATTGTGTTCTTAATATTTCTTTATGATTATTGAGAATCCGTCCGTAATCTATGAAAACCCATATCTTGTATTCCATGGGTTCTTGTATGCATGTTTTTGAATAAAAATGCTTATTTCATGAATATCCTATATGTCTACAAGTTTTCATGCAATTGTATTTTATAACTATGTTCATACCATGACTCAAGATACATACATGCTAAATACAAGTTATTTTATGAAACCATATTTACAAGTTATTTCATGAAACCATGTTTACAAGTTATTTCGTGAAATCATGATTACAAGACAAGTACAAGTTAATTCACGAAAATCATGGGCTTCTTAGCCAACTATATTATGTTCATGTTTTTGGGAGTTGCACGAATTACCGAGAAGGCTCAGATAGCCGAAACTACGTAGCCACCGTAGGACAAGGATCGCTCCCCCGCATAGGACGATACCTTAACTTTACACCGAATGGATCCATCGTGCACGATACCACCTCATACCCCGGCAAGGTATGGGGGCTTTCGGTCCGGCGAGGTACCAGACTCCACGTACCCACGTGGTGATATCACATGGTCGGTTTATGAAATGCCCTCCCTACTTATCATGTTTTACGTATGTTATATCTATATATGTATCCATGCTTATACTCATGCTCATGTTCATGTCCGGTGTTTTCGTTTCTCGTTCTTATCATGTTATTTCATGTCCCATGTTATTTCATTCGGTTGCTTTACATACCGGTACATTCAATGTGCCGACGTCCCCTTTATTGCCGGGGCCTGCGCATTTCACGATGCAGAATCGATATACGTGACGACACATCCGCTCGCAGGAGGGACGGTAGTCGTATCGGCTTATTGGTGAGCCCCATCTCATTCGGGGTTTAGTCAACTCTTTATTTTATTATTAGTTATGCATCTAAGGTATCGGGGGCCTTGTCCCAAGAAGTATGTTTTCCGGTCGACTCATGATAGAGGTTTCATAGACTAGACAAGTCGGTTATGTTATGTCGACATTCGGAGTTGTATAGCCATTTTGGCTTATTCATGTTATTCCGCATTCATGACTTAAACAAGTGTTTCATTAAATTATTATGACATCTCATGTTTTATAAAGGCTCATCATGCATTCACGTTATATTCCGCTCATGTTATGCCTCATGATGATTCAGCAAGCCATGTGGTTCGCTCGGTCACATGCAGTAAGGCACCGAGTGCCGTGTTTCGCCCAGGCCATGGTTCGGGGCGTGACAACTATGACACCTATGAAAGACGAATCCCGATTGGTGCGAATCTTTGCAAAATACTGTCCCAGTGTCGAATTATGAAGACACTGGGTATTATGGTAGAGACTTGAAAATTTTGAAAATTGGATATGTTGGAATGCAGGCGGAATAGTTGGAGACGAGTGTTCGAGGTAGATCTTCGACCCTTGTCAGGAAGTCTGATTCCCTTCCCAACAAATTGCCTCAGTTCGCTGCCGAAGAAATAGTTCCACATTGCGCTAAAGCTCCTGCAAAACTTTAAACTAGATAAAGATAGTCAAGAAATAAATATCGAAAATACAGCGATGTAAAATAAATCGCAAATAGAGCTGCAGTGATTAAAATGACAGCCTTGCTGAGGCTGATGCAAATGAGGTTCTAGGCCGATGATTCATGAGAATAATGCCTTTTGGCGATGATTAATGAAAATGGGGCCCTAAACCAGACATGAAGATGAGGCTATTTAAGCTAAATGATTTATGAAAATGAGGCTTGCTAAGCCTGCACAATGAGGTTTTCCTTTTAAAACCCAATGACTGATGAAAATGAGGTTTTAAAATCAGTATGACACATGGTGCGAAGCATTTGTGCAGTGAATTTTAAGCGTTTGCGCGAAGCAGTTAAAAGCATTTATGCAGTGCGTGTGCGGTGTATTTAAAGCATTTATGCGGGCCGGATGAAAGTATTTGTGCGGTGCGGGTGCAATGTGCATGCGCAGTGCATTTAAAGCATTTATGCGGAGCAGATGAAAGCATTTGTAGAGTGCGGGTGTAGTGTGCATGTGCCGGGCATTTAAAAGCATTTGTGCGGAGCAAATGAAAGTATTTGTGCAGTGCGGTGCATTTAAGAGCATTTGTGCGGGGCAAAGGAAAGCATTTATGCAATGCAGGTGCAGGATATTTGAAAGCATTTATGCGGAGCAAATGAAAGCATTGGTGCAGTGCGTGTGCATGTGCGGTGCATTTGAAAGCGTTTATGCGGAGCAAATGAAAGCATTTGTGCAGCGCGTGTACAGTGCATTTAAAACATTTGTGCGGAGCAAATGAAAGCATTAAGAAATATTCATGCATTGATATATTTGAAAATCTTTGTAAAACTTAAGCGTTAATTTATTATAAAATACGAGAGTTGCTAGTAGTTGAGGGGCATAATTGCTCCTAACTGTTGTAAAAGAACTCAAACCGTTCGATGCCTGGTCCTTGCAGGGTTGTAGACATTACAAATTTCTAACTTCCGCAATCTGAGAACCTGCGCTCAAAGAAAATTTATAAGTTTTGGGGGGGGGGGGGGAGGTTGACTTGCGTTGACTTTGAAGATCCAATTTCTTGATGCTTCGTGCTT
>NC_081348.1:14996791-15063518 GCF_029784015.1 Lycium ferocissimum
ATTGCCCTATAAACGATGAGTAGCGATGGTTATAAAAGAAATGAAAAGGCCAAAAGAAAATAGGCTTAGTATATATGTGGCTCCTTGAACTTGTCCATTTTTTTCATTTTACTGTAAGGTGTAGCTATTGGACAGCTGAATTCGAACGGTTCTGTATCTATTGGGCCCAATGTGCTGATATGGCATAACACGTGTAATACACTCTCTTTTCTGAGAGTTGCAGTCCCTAAGCTTTTCTATTTTTACTTCTGTCTCCTTCAACCTCAATTTGCAACGACTATCTCCACCTCCAAATATTATTTTTTGCATTTTCTTCTTCTTTTATTTTTCTTCCGCAGTTATTCTCCTCATCACCACATAAAAATTGTCTCACTCCCCTTTATCAAAATTGCAATGGATAATTAGGAAGCAGCAATATCAAATTTAATTTGTCCCTTTATAATTTAATTAAGAAGCAGTTACTTGAATTTTCTTTCCTGTTTTGTTTTCACAAACTTATGTAAATATTGCCTTTTATTCTTATCAATAAAATATCCCAGTAAGTGTAAATTAATGGTTACTGAAAAAAAAAAAAAAAAAAAAGCAGCAGTCACCTCACTTCTCCCTAAAACCACCGCTACCTTCTTCTATCCATCACCTTCTTCTTTCTTCCGCACAAAGGATTTATTTCTTACACATAATCCACTTCCACGTCCATCGAAACACCTATTCATAAATCCTTTGAAGGTTTTATGGGGTATGCATGATTCAAATTTGTACAAGTTTGATCCCATGAATCCACAGATATCATTTTATCGAGATTTGTTGTACAAAATTCTGCCATAAATTAAGTGTAAAATAACAATGAAAGATGTATAAAAGAATCTGAAATAAAATACACTGAAGTGACGAAGTTGAATTGCTATGGGGTAGTTGTTTAATAAAAAATGGGGTGGTTTGTTGTTTGGTCGTATTATAGTGAAGTCATGTTAAAAGCAAAGAATAACCAAATCGCACGACGAGTAACGACGGAAGAAATACCTAAATTCTAAACTTTCCACACTATTTGAACCAAGAGAAGACAATAAACACTAGCACAAATGGAAATCCAGCAAAGAATGCCTATACCAACAATAAAATAAAGAAAGCAAGCAAAAATAAATCTAATGGAAGACACCAAATTTACGTGGTAAAACCCTTTCAAAGAGGAACATCCACGGACCTCCGGCCCACAAGCTCCACTATAAATAACAAGAGTTACAACAACGTTCTCCAAATGATACAACAACAAAGCAAAGACGGAAAGAACAATACATAAAAGATAACACTAAAACTAGCGAAGAAAGGAGAGAAATCACCCCCAAAAACGAGCTACTGTTCATACTCGAAAATTGAAGCTACAGACCACAAAATCCGATCTCCACCGTTGAAATCGAATAACCAGATGTTGAGAACCCCCAGTTCAAATTTCAGCACGATCCAACGGTTAACGAATCGGGAAACGCAATTTAAAGCGGACTGCTGTAGCAGAAAATTTCTGTACGAAAATCTACTTTTTCTCTCACGTTTTTCTCTCTATATGGCTGCTATGAATTCACTCTTGTGTTGTCAAAATAAGACCTAAATTGATCCTACATATAGAGAAAATTTTGGGCAAATTTGGCCTGGTCCAAATTGGATTGGATTTTATTAATCCAATTTCACATAAGAAGGGAAAACCCAAAAACCTAATTGGATTGGATTTTATTAATCCAATTCTACATAGGAAGGGAAAACCCAAAAACCTAACAATTCTCCCCTCCCGACTATGTGGAGAAAACCGCCATCCCGCGATCAAGCAACGCTTTAAATCTAGACTCGCAACGAGCTTAGACAACCCTGAATAGATAACATCTTCACAAATGGAGAAACGATTTCATCAAAATCAACTCCCCTCTTCTCGATTAAAGCCCTTGACAACCAATCTAGCTTTGTCCGTGGAACCGGGTTACCATCTTCATGTTTCACCCTAAAAACCACCTTTTTCAAAGCTTTTCTTGTTTTAGGAAGCTTTACCGGATCAAATGTATGATTATCACGCAAGGATTTAATCTCATCTTTGCATAACATCAAACCACCTTTCTTTTTCTTCACTATCCATGGCCTCATCAAAACTTTCGGTTCTCCCATCACAAGAGTACAAACTCATTGGGAGAATAATGAGATGAAGGTACTTTCCTCTAATAGATCTTCCGAGAAAACTCTCTCGAACATCAATAAGCAACTGGTTTGGCCGGCAACCACATCATCTTCCACCTGAGCATTAACTACTTCGTGCGGTCATTCCAACATGATCACTATCTTCATTATCAACTTGATCTTCATTATTTTGAAGATTTTCTTCGAGTCACAAGTAGTCACAGAACTGGATCAACATCAACTAAGCTCTTATTGCTCGAGAATCAACCTTCTCACCTTTGTCAAAATTTTCAATTGTCCGTCTTCAAAGAACACAACATCACGGCTTCAACAAGTTTTTTCTCAACCGGATCATAGAAACGATAGCCAAATTCGTCTTGACCATAACCAATGAAGATACACTCGCCTAGTTTTAACTTCCATCTTTGACCTCTCATCCTTAGGAACATGCACAAAGGCCTTACAACCGAAGACTCTCGGATGAGCATAAGAGACATCCTTACCAAACCAAACTCGTCGTGGACATCACCATCCAAAGCAACAAGAGGGAGATAAATTGATAAAATAAGCAACAGTATTAAGTGCTTCTGCCCAAAATGAATCTGGCAGCTTAGCATCTGAAAGTAAACATCTAACCCTCTCAACTAGAGTTCTGTTCATCCTCTCTGCTAGACCATTTAATTGAGGAGTCTTTGGAGGAGTTTTCTGATGCCGAATACCCTGTTGTCTACAATAATTATCAAAGGGACCAATGTATTCACTACCAATGCATTTTAGTTTCTTCCCTGTCTGTCTCTCAACCAAGGCCTGAAAAGTCTTGAACACATCAAGTACTTGATCCTTGGACTTCAAAGGAAATACCCAGAGTTTGCGAAAGTGATCATCAATAAAAGTCACAAAGTAAAGTGCACCACCACGAGAGCTTACTTTAAAAGGACCACACAAATCGAATGTACCAACTCCAAAAATCTTTCTTGAAGGTGAATGATCGTGAAAAGAAACTCTTTTCTCGTTTCCTGCTAAGCAATGAACACATCTCTTTAACTTTGCTTGTTTCACTCCAGAAAGCAAATTCTTCTTAGCCAAGTTATCAATCCCTTTTTCGCTCATATGACTCAGCCTTCTATGCCATAATTCTGATGAAGTATCATTCTCCACCAAATTTACTGAGTCACCACAAATGAAGCCCCGAAATAAGTACAAGTCGACATCTTGAACCTCGAGCCACAACCATTGAACCTTTAAGAAGCTTCCACCGGCCACCACCAATGGTTTGATCATAACCATCATCATCAAGCTTTCCTACAGAAATTAAATTCAGACGAACATCTGGAGCATGCTTGACATTGTTAAGAACCAACCTCGAACCGTTCTTACTTTTCAAGTAGATTGTGCCAATACCAAGTACCTCAACCTCACTATCATTGCCCATTCGTAAATTTTTAAAATTACTCGAAGTATAAGAAGAAAATAATTACTTCTTTGGCGTGACATGAGAAGTAGCACCTGAATCCACAAACCAGGTAGACTCATCACAAACAAGATTCCTATCATTTTTACCACAAGCAACAAGAAGATCATTTTCAGCAACAACAAAGAATACGATTTTCATTATCGCCTTCTTTCTTTTGCTTTTTCTGGTCTCTCTTAAACTTGTAGCAATGTTTGTTAATGTGCCCTTTCAAGTGACAATAGTCACATGTAAGAGTCTTGTACAGACCGAGGATCTTGACTTGCTTTTACTTTTGCCTCTCGTCATTCGACCTCCGGTTACTTCTCCCCCGTCTTCAATAACCAAAACATCGGAGTGTGAAGTTGAAGAAGACGACGCTTGAGATCTTCTTCTCATCTCTTCATTCAAAACACCACTCTTAGCATATTCCATAGTTACACCATCACTGGGAGCAGAATTAGTCCAAGAAACTCGAAGAGTTTTCCAAGAGTCCGGCCGAGTATTAAGAAGCCAAAGTCCCCGTATTTCTTCATCAAACTTGACACCCATTCCAAATAAATGATCAAGGACACCGAAAATCATTGATATGATCGAAATAGGGCCGCCTCTTTGTATCTAATATTCATCAATTGTTTCAGTAGGAAGAACTTATTATTGCCAGTTTTCGAAGCATAAAATGTCTCGAGCTTTTCCCATAAGCTTTTAGCATTTGTCTCATTCACAATATGATTTCGAACATTATCTTCAACCCATTATCTGATATAGCCACAAACCTGTAAGTGCTCAAATTCCCAATCCTCATCTTCAATAGACTCGAGTTTCTTAGAAGAAACACAAAAATACAATTTCTTGACAAATAAAGATCTTTCATCTGCTTTTCCAAATATGGTAATTATCGCCATTTAAACAAACCATCTTGCTCATATTTGCCTCCATCATTCAAATAGACAATCAACAAAACCAAATACAACCACAAGCTCTGATACCACTTTGTTGGGAAGAAACAAGCAATAACCAAATTGCACGACGAGGTAACAAAAGAAATACCCAAGTCGAAACTTCCCACACTATTTGAACCAGGAGAAGACAATAAACACTAGCACAAATGGAAATCCAGGCAGCAGCTATACCAACAATAAAATAGCAAAGCAAGCAAAAATAAATCTAATGGAAGAGACACCAAATTTATGTGGTAAAACCCCTTCAAGGTGAAGAGGAAACATCCACGGGACCTCCAGCCCACAAGCTCCACTATAAACAACAAGAGTTACAAAAATGTTCTCTAAATGGCTACAACAACAAAGCCAAGCATGGAGAAACAATAAATAAAAGATAGCACCAAAACTAGCGAAGAAAGGAGAGAAATCACCCCCAAAAATGAGCTACTGTTCGTACTCGAAAACTGGAGCTGCAGACCACAAAATCCAATCTCCACCGTTGAAATCGAATAACCAGATGTTGAGAACCTCCAGTTCAAATTTCAGCACGATCCAACGGTTAACGAATCGGAAACGCAATTTAAAGAAGACTGCTGTAGCAGAAAATTTCTGGACGAAAATTTGCTTTTTCTCTTACGTTTTTCTCTCTATATGGCTGCTATGAATTCACTCTTGTGTTGTCAAAATAAGACCTAAATTGATCCTCATATAGAGGAAATTTTGGGCAAAATTGGCCTGGTCTAAATTGGATTGGGTTTTATTAATCTAATTCCACATAGGAAGGGAAAACCCAAAAACCTAATTGGATTGGATTTTATTAATCCAATTCCACATAGGAAGGAAAATTCAAAAACCTAACATGAGCAGGGTATTCTCAGGTCGGCGTGGGGTGTTCTTTGAAGGAGTCCTAGGGGAGATGGAGGAAAAAAGTTTTTTTTTTTTTTTTAACTGATGTGTCATTTTCTAATTTGTGACATTGCCACATCAGCATCATTTGAACTTCACGCATAAAGAATTTGGGGTTGCTGCAAAACTTGTGTTCAATAGAAACAGTATTGTATGAGTTTCGGTGTTTAATTGGCAAACCTTTTAGTTCAAATGTCTAAATGAAAAAAATGGACAAATTTAAGAGGCTGCGTATGTATTAAGTCAAGAAAATAACTTGCGTGTATAGTTTCACCCTTTTAGTGAAAAGAATTTTGTAATAACCAAAAAGTATCAGCTCTTATGGGCGTGCATTTGCATTTGCAAATACTGAAAATTTAAAAGCTTATTACAAGGTAAAATATTGATTACCTTGTTGATCTTTAATTTGGAAGTCTTTTTTTAATTTAAAACGAAGTTCATGTCCAACACAATTCCGTCAACTGTTTTCACCTACTTTAATTTTTCAAATTATATTTTTCTCAATTTCACCACCAACATTATTATCGAGACGCCTTCATGATTTTACAAACTCTAAAAGATGTAAAACCAGTAAAACATGATTTATCCACGCGGGAACACCTCATGTACCGGTGTTCTTGACATCATTATAGCAAAACTCAATCCGCTATCATCATCAACTTTCAGCTGCTGCTTCTTCTGCAACTAGATAAGAGAAATCAAAAGCTCATTTTCTCCATTTTCACTCTTTCTCGAGTTCTCCTTTCCTTAATCAATGTCACTCTCTTCTTTCTCCACAGTTCCATGGAAAAACTAACTCTCCTCGTTTACCATTTGAACTATGTTACTTTATTCTTTAGTTAGTAGCGTTTGAAATTCTATTTACTGCATTTCGTTGGCCATGATAAGCAATATTTGAACCAAGCTGCATACCTTCTAGTTTTACCTTTCAACCAGTAGTATTAACTCGTCGGGTCATTTGCACGATTACCCTTCAAAGGCACTGGTCTCTTATTTTTGCCTCTCAAATTGGTGGTCTTTAATTTTGCCCTTTGCCGAATACCATGAGGTTTGGGGTTCGAATCCCGGCTCAGTCAAAAGAAAAAAAAATCGCAAGGTAGAGTTTTGTAGCAAAGTTAGGCCTATTTGGGCCAAAGTTAGGCCTCAGACAGAATTTTGAATGCAAAACTCTATCTGCGGACAAAGTTTTGCATGTGAGGTAGAGTTTTGCAAACTCTGCCTGCAGTTAGAGTTTTGCATTCAAAATTCTACCTGAGGTAGAGTTTTGCACTCTGCCTTGTGAAAGCCTTTTTTTTTTTTTTTTTTTTTTTTTTTTTTTACTAAGCTGGGGTTTAAACCCAGAACCTTGGGGTATTAGGCGAAGGATAAAAACTAAAGACCACCAAATTGAGGGCCAAAAATTAAAGACCAGTGCTTGAAGGGCAATCCGCTCAAAAAAAATGTATTCACTCATCATTCCAGTGCCACATTTACAACAGGTATACTACTTTAGTCCATAATTGGGACTGAAAATCTAAATTGAGATATTCAAACTTGATAGACTGTTAGTGAGATTATTCTAAGAATGTATATGATACCAAATCTCAAACAGCAAGGAGTGGTTTTAAGCATGAACTGAAAATTAAGTACAGCATATAACCGACTAGTATAGGAACCATTAAACTGGAAAGTTACCAGCCTAAAGCCATCAATTGTCAAGAACATATGGCCCAATATATATATATTTATTCCTTCTGGCAAGTATAGCAAACAATGTAAGGCCAACACCAGCAAGGTTTTGTCAGACTATTCTTATAGTATTTACTAAGCATCTTCAATGAGGGACATATTCAAATAGCCAAATCCAAACTCACCAATATATCTGCCCACGTCAACAAGAACATCGTCACAAGACTAACATTTCATGATCTCACTTGCCATTCATCCTCTCTATAACAGTAATAAGCCCTTGAGTACCAAGCTTCCCATCTCCATTAGCAACCATAGCAGAAAACAGCTGCTTATTCAACGCAGCACCAGGCAACACCACGACATCATCACCCTCCTCCGCTCCAACATCTAATCCCATTCCCAAATCCTTCACCATATACTCCGTAAACCCACCGGGCCTAAAATCCCTCCCAATCATCCTCTCCCCAAACAACTCCATAACCATAGACCCCGCCGCTCCTCCCTTCACTGCCTCCACAAATTCCCCCTTATCCAACCCCGCCTTCTCTGCAAACACCAACCCTTCACTCAACCCCAACAAATTCGCTCCAACGACAATCTGATTCGCGATTTTACAACTCTGCCCCTTCCCCGGTCCACCCACAAAAGTCGCCTTTCCCAAAACATCAAACAAAGGGTTTAACCACTTCACCACATCCTCATTTCCACCCGCGAAAATCGCCAGTTTCCCTTCTTTCGCCCCGATATCTCCACCCGACACGGGAGCATCAACACCCCAACAACTCTTCTCACGTGCAGCATCGTAAATTTCCTTAGCAAGAACCGGGTGGCTGCTTGTATGATCAATGAGGACAGTATTGGGGTTGAGAAATGGAATTAAACTCTCTAAGACAATTTGTCGAACATCTGATGGGTGTCCCAACATAGTGAAAATAACGTCGCTTTTACGTGCGAGTTCAGTTGGGGAATTAACAAGATGGGCACCTTGGGATTGAAGGTGAGCGATTTTAGAAGGGTTGCGAGCGTAGATAGTGACGGTATAGTTAGCGGAGAGGAGGCGAGATGCCATAGCGCCACCCATAACGCCAGTGCCTATCCATCCTATTCGGGTTTGGGTCGGGTTTATGGGACACGGGTAGGAAGTCATTGTTGGAGTTTTGGTTCTATTGAAGGAAGAGCTGCAGAGAGAATGAGGAACTTTCTGTTTAATGATTGGGTGTTAATCTGGAGTTTTATTGTGACTTCATTGGATTGAGAGTGTCAAGTGTCAAACACTATCAAGGTTAGTACTTCACTCTGGACTCTTAGCAATAAAAACAAACTCTATTGTAACTTTTTGGGCGTGTCTGGTACTGGGGATAACGATAATAATTCCGTAATAAGATTTTGAATCAACTTTGCTCATGTTTGGTTTGGCGTATTAGTTAATCTCCAGATTATGTTAATCCATCATTTTAAAATACAATCTTGTATAAGGGGGATACGATAATCCCATGGAATATCTTGCTTATCCGCATACAAAATTGTGGGAGTAAGTTTTACTTTACTCCCACAATTGCTTAAAACTAGCTTGACTATCAAAAAAACACTACTGAAAACACGGCAAAAGTTAGATCGAGTAATTTTCCTTGTACAATCATTTATTTGGTTTCACTTAATATTTGAAGTGGCCTCTTACTGTTACTCTTATCCACTGCCACCCTCAACTACCGCACAGCTATCACAACCCATCACCATCGCACAAGTTCCTCCCATTATCACTATGTGGCTATCTCTGACAAACCACAATCGCGACCTTCAACTACTAGAGTTGCTAGCTTTTAGAGCGTGTTTCATCAAACAAACAATTTTATAATATCATGATCAAGATTTTCTCCACTCTTTTCCAAATATAATATTTAATTATGATTTTATTTCAGTATTATATATAATGTTTAGATGAAAACATCTATCAGTATTTGCTGACTTAATTGTAATAAGCCAGGAGGAATTAAAGAGAGTAAACAAGCTACTTTTGGGCATAACATTTTTCTTGATATATAGGTGCAAGCACTTTGATGATCCAAGGAATGGTAACTTACTATCATAAACAAATCTTTGTACAAGCCAGAACACAAATTTTCTTCTTTATGCCTATATGCTCTCTTCATTCCATCTCTAACACAAATTTCTGTTATTTTTCACATCATCTTAAGAAATGTGGAAGAAGAAAAGAAAAGAACAACTCATCCCAAGAAACTGTACAAAACGAAGAAGAGGACAACTAGGAGCATAGTCCCTACGCCAAACAAGCCTTCTCCATCATATGCAACAGAACCAGTACTGCTTTCCCAATATGTAGCAGAGGATATATTTTCTACAGGAATGAATATTGACAGCATGTATACAAGAAGTGTCAAGGAGATAGGAAATAACAATACTAGAAGAAGAATTGTGGCACCTCCACCTATACTAGAAATTGTTGGCCAAAAAATGAGCAAGCTAAGAAACACAATTACTAGTGAAGGAATCACAGGTGATGGCCCTATGCTGCCCATATTTGGCCTACACAAATACCTAGCCTGTTAGTATCAGTTGACTAGAAAAAATATGAAATCTGCTGGCATGCCAACAGGAGAATATAAAGTAGACCTTTTGGCTGTAACTATCATGGTCACATCACCTTATGCTTCCTTTTGGAAGATAATGTCTGTAGATGCCTAAGCTCTGTCTCTGCATGTTATACTTCAATAATTGTGGATGGATAAGATCCCTCTACCCTGTACTAGAGGTTTCGAAATCAAACTATGAGAATGGATAAACCCCGATTGGAAGTATTTTCTCTTTTAACGTGCCTTACGCGATGTGAATCTTGATTAGTCAACTACTGAATTTCGAATATTAAATGGTTATACCCAAAAAAAAAAAAAATCTCAAAAGATGTGAAGATTGGGATCAACTAAATTTTGATAGCTTCTTATTTAACTTTAACAAGAAATTCTAATATTGACACCTTTTCATGACCTTGGAACCAACTGAGAAGAAAAGATTCACCAACATGAATATCAAGAAATGGAATTTCGAAACGGCTTAAAATGATTCTTTTATCTGTTTTGTTCCCTTTTCCTTTTCCTTTGTACACTTACAACTACTTGAACTTTGTATAAAAAACATTAGGTGCTGCGTAATAGCCATGGTAAAATATCCTTAACCTTAAGAAGCAATTGCACACGTGCACTGCAAAATCCAAATCCATAGCTATCGAATGGAACTCACAGTGGTTTTTACACACCTAAATGATACAGAAGAATAGGGTGATACATCGAGATAGAACTCTGGAGCATATTGCTTCGCGAAATCAGTAAAACCTAACACAAGTTCCTCATAATATATTCTAGCAAGCTATTTACTAACCTTCCTAATACATTTAATAGGTTAACACACTACAGCTGTTACGACAAATAAATTACAACATTTTATATATAAGGCAAGAGAAGAAGATAATCGAGCTACATCTATCTTTCCTTCGTTGCAGCCAACTCATAGAGCAGGATTATATCGCAAATGCTGCTCGTAGAAATTTATCAACTGCCAAACAAAACAAAAAAATTCCATCAAGAGTCATCTCAGTAAAGCTGAAGGAAATATTCTCTGAAACTAGAGTTAGAAGTATATCAACACATTGGTCAAATAATAGCCATAATTACAAAATAGAATGATATAATGTTTATTTTAACAAATTATAGTATGTTCAGGTATCTATCTAAAGAGATAATCCAAAACAATTAGTGTGACTCTAATCAGAAAAAGACAATGAGGAAAAGATTAAGTTTACTAATTCAGATTTCCAGGCACTATCATTGCAATACTTCTGAACCATTACAAAATTAGATCACAGCAAGCATTTTGATCGCTATATCAGAAGATCAGATTATTCTGATTTTAAAACAAAATTTGAGGTTTCCATATTTATTTGAAACTGAGAAATGATTGTTATTAATCCATATGAAAATGTAAGATCGTTGCTTTTTTTGGTGATGCAAGAAACAATAAGAGAGAAAGAGCAGCATCTACCAGAAGTGGATTATTCATCTTTAGAAACTTGTTATCCACCATCATTTCCTTTCCATCCGACCTGTAGGCAACCATTAAGAAAGGCTATAATGTGAACCAAAAACTAATAAAAGAATCAGCCAAGTATCATCAAATTGAAAAGTTATAATTAAATTGTTTAGCAAGATGTATACAAAACTGGTAAAGCCAATGAGAGTATGAGCAAGCTGTGACCGCGAACTAAACTGTCAAGTTCAAAGATCCCTCCATTAATAAAAGAGAATAAAACAAAAACAGAAGGAAGTAATCACACAGGTCATATAACAGCTTAACACACACATTATATTATTGTTATAGAATAATAGGTTACACAACTTTTAAAAAAAAAAAAAAAAAAAAAAAACTAGAAAAGTACCACTTAAAAGGATTGAATTCAGTTCAGATGTACCGGGAACAACAGAATGACAAGACTGAAAATTGACCTGAACATCTGACTTATCCCGACCATAACAAAGTTTCTTTCTGACAACAATTTTGGTGGACAAGTTACCAAAACAAAGCACAAAGCATGGATACCGTTTAAATGGAAAGAGGCGAAAGCTGGATTAGAATTGATATATTTCACTTAATTAAAGAAAAGAGTAGATTTGGTATATTATATGAAAACATCTAAATATCGAACCCAAACCTTCAAACAACGGAGAGTGGCCTGAGATCTTTATAAATCTCTTTGGATCCCCTTTTCTTTTATAATGGGGAAACTTGCATGCAACTCGATTATTTCACCGGTGACGTGAACCACCCGCAAGTACAAGCACAAGGTAACCCTACCCTCTAATGTTTAGGCAGAAAGGAAGAAATCACAAAACTATTTTTGCTTTTGTCCGAATCCCAAGCTTGGTCTCTCCTGCACCTCATTGCAACTTCACCGATTGCTAGACCACACCCTTAGTTGTACCTTTCGGATGCCCTTGTATACCAAATATGGGCTGCCTAAAACTCAACATCTTATCACACGTGTAATCCATTTTTTTTTTTTTTTGAAACTGGTACTATTAACACGTGTAATCCAATCTTTGGGTTCACATATTAACTTTAATATGAACTACTGAGTGTAAGAAAGGACTAACCGAAACCATGTGAAATAATCTAAACATCCAATTCAAAACTTCAAAACAATGGGTGGAGCAACTCCAGACATCAGTAAACTCCTTCGACCTTGACTCCTTGTATACTACCTAATACAGGACTTTGTTTAATGTTCAATTTATGTGAAACTTTACATAACTGAACATGCTAAAATAATAATCATTAGAAAGAATCTTAATCAGCTAATCTCACTTCCCAAAGAAATTTGGTCCATAGTGTCTTTTATAGTTGAAAGGCATGGGCACTACTTAGAAACATGAAAGATGCACTAGAAAGTTGGAGATTAAGAAAAATGGACGTTTAGAAGAAGTTGCAGATGAGTGCTCCTCTGTGCATTTGTTGGGGGTTTAAAGTCCCCGTGCAGAGTAACGTTCCTGCTGCTTCCTATGTGTTTGTGTAAAAGGACATTCCTTACAGTATATGTAGTTGGATGAAATTTCTTGTGAAGTTTGATGTGATTCCGAATTTATACTGACAGTGTATTGGTTTAATATCAATGAAATTATTTTGACTTATAAAGAAATAAATGAAAAGTTAAAATTTTGCACATCCTAAGTATCACAGAACCACAACACACATATTGACAAAGTTAACTGGCAAACACAGAAAATAGAAATGTAGGATTCAACTCACAAACCTCTTGGCACGAAAGGTCACTGAGACATCCTGCACATCATTGGATAAAGATGCTGAGTAGCTAATAGGCTTGATAAGTTGCGTAATGGTATATGCATCTTTGGAATCGTCAGGCTTATTTCTACAAACCAAGTCGCTGCCCACAAATTCATGATTGTGACTTCCTTCCTGCACAAAAGTAGCCAACGCACCACCTGCTAAAGCATCTTGGACATCATCCACCACAGCTGAGGTAGTATCCTGTTTAAATCTCCGAACAGAACCAGATTTCCTCTTTTTAGCCCCAGTGCAGCGATCAGATTGATTGGATTCTGCACCATTGACCTTAGCAAATCCATTTGAGAGACCATTACCAGATCTATCCATAGGGTTCTCATTGGTTGATGTTGCTCCTTTTAATTCACTCAGCTTCAAATTCAACTCATTTTGCTCTCCAGTTTCTTCTAAAGAGAGACACAATCTCAAATCAGTTTCATTCACCACTTTGTCTACTTTGCTGTTCAATACGCCACCAATATTGTTCACACGATTCGTAGACTTCAAACCACTCGGAAGAGGTGAGGGTGTAGGCTCCTCAATTATCCTAACCTTCACTGCTGGCACATTATATGTAGCAGCTGCCGGGGAAGACTGCTGCTGTTGCTGTTGCTTTTTCTTGGGTTGAGTCTGTGTAGCCCCAACCTTCCGCTTACGCTTGCGCGTTGATCGTTGTTTCCCCGACTGCGAGCTTCAAAGTGAAAAGGAAAACAGATCAAGAATGTTACCTAAGATTAGCAAGAGAACTATCTGCTGTAAACTAATCAGTATAAGGAACACAAAAAAAGGGATTATAAAATAGAAGAAACCTCTCTTCAAATGCATCAATAACATCAGAACAGGACATCAGATTCTTCACAGGTTCCCATGTATTTTCCGTCTCCGGCCAGCCACGCCTGAACAAAAACACCAATAATAACATCTATCACCTACTACCTCACATAGTGAAGCGTGAAAGAAAAAACGACTGGACAGTGATGACCATGAAGTGAACTCGTGCACTACAGTCCGAATGGCAGGCTCTTAGCCACTGGGCTGTCCCTGTGGGAGCTATCACCTACAAACTTCCAAAGATGGAAACTTGGAACCAAAAACTACAACAAAAGCTAAATTTCAGTATTCCAAAAATACATTTTCACTTTACTTGTCACTTTCAGCACTTTACTTGTCACTTTTAGCATATCAAGAGAAGACAATTTCTTTTTTTCCTGTTTTACCCATTGTATTAATTACTCATTTGAAGTCCCTTTCCAAGTCCATTAAAAATATGCACCAATTAATAGGGGTATCATGGTAAATTATGCACTTCATTTATTATTTCTTAAGAGTGTGCAAAGTCCATAGCGGACAAGTAAAAGTGAACGGAGGGAGTATATAGGAGTAGTTACCAACAATAACAACAACATACCCACAAAGGGGTCAAGGGCCCTACCTGTGGGGAGGAGGCATTTGCTTTAAAATGCCTTGCGACAACGACGCAAGTACCAAAAACAGGTTAAAAGAAGGGGAAAAAAAAACATGGGGGAACAAAGTGGGAAGATATAGTCGTACTTACCATTTAATCAAATACTGAACTTGACCCTGTTAGTGTTGCAGAGCATTTCCAAGATTCCCAAATCCATAAGAAAATCAGAGAAATTAATCCCCAAAAATCCGGATAAATAAAGAAATTAACAGGAAAAAAAAAAAAACAAGAAAAGTGGTTGAAATTATGAATGGAACAAGTAAAAGGAAAAAAGTCACCTTTCGTACTCTCTTTCTCCGAACAGCTTCAATCTCGTAAAAGCCTTCAGCAAGTTTAGGTCTTTCAGTCTCAGCTTCAGCAACATCAACTTCTTCTATCTGAAGCTCTCCGGACTCTTCATACGTCTTTTCTTCCTCATCTTCATCTTCTTCTCCTTCTCCGGCCACCTGTTCTTCCTCGCCGTCGCTGCCGGCATATTCATCTCTCTTTTCATGCTCAGCAGCTTCTCCAGCTCCGGCTGGTTTAGGGGTGTCTGTAGCTGCCTGAATACCCGAGCTTTTCTTTTTCCCTCCTTTCATTCTCTCTCTCTACTCTCTCTCTAACCTTTCGTTTTTATTTGTATGTATTTTGTTTTGTTGCTGCCAAATGTTTTCTACTCTCTCTTTTTTAATCTTTCTATCTATTTGGAGGGGAGGAAGAGGGGTTGTCTATTTCCATTGTACTTTTCTCCTTTCCATTGACTTTTTTGTAATTTTTAAGATAATAAAAACGTTTAAATAGGTGACTCAATATATTTGTCGGGTGCTATATATATATATATATATATATATATATATATATATATATATATATATATATAATGATGAGAGATATGTAAAAATAATATTAAAAAACCAAATATTCAAAATAATATAAAATGATATTATTATGTAAGATCATTCGGACAATGAACGAGGACAAGTAAGTAGTTCGCTCGACTAAAATTACCCTCAACGTAATTCAAATTGGTTGAGCGTAAGAACTTTATAATGGAGGTGCTTAGGGTTCGAAATCCCCTACATATAACAAGATGATGGATTTTTTCCGAGTCGAGCTCTCCGTGCGGGTTATCTCTCCTATTTAATTTCATTTGCGAGCCTATTACACAAGAAGCCGAGTTCGATTGAGCTTTATTTATCGCGCGCACAAGTACTGGGGTAGCGGGTCAGCGGGTTTCCGTGTCATCAAAAAAAAAAAAAAAAAAAAAAGTTTGCTCGACTAAAATTGACCAAAATATCACATTAACAAGTGTGTATAAGGGCGATCTTTTAAATAGGTTTGATATAAGTATAAGTCGAGCTAGATAGCTAAACTCTAAATAAGCAATTGAATTCAGTCATATCCTCGTCGAATCCAGCAAATTAAATTAATTGTTTGAGATATTTGTAAGATTTTATTAATTTTTTTAATTATAAGTTTATATAATATTTATAGCTACTATCATAGAAATTGAATCCTGACAGTCATAGGAAAAAGAATATAATGCTACTTTGGCAGTCCGAATTCGAAACATTGTGATGATTGTGAGAATGCTAATATTGTTACATATTTGTTAATTATGTCTCTTGGATTTGGAGGTTTTAAAAGAATTCCTTAATACATAATGCAGTAATCCCATTTCGCAAACCGGCATTTAATAAGTTGTTTGAACTTGTTTTTATTTTTTTTTTTTTTTTTTTTTTATAGATTTGATATTTAATGCTTAATCAGTTTATTATGTTTATCTCTTTTCTTCTTAGATCAATAATATATGTATTTGATATTTAATGACTATTTATCAGTTTATTAACACATTAATGGTAGTATTTGCAAATACATCCATGATAAATACTATAATTAATAAGTTTTTAATTAGTCTCTTTTAAACTTCATTAATAATATCAAATACATTATCAATATATACAACTTAACACTTTTGAGTTTTGTTTACCGGAAAAGCAAAAAGACAATATATGTATTTTGAAATTTGTATTCAGGAATATACTGACTATTTATGTTTGAGTTTAAATTCAACACATTAATGGTATAAGAAAATATTTGCATAACCAAATTACTTAAGGTTATTAGAGATGAATTTCCATGATAACAATATATCTATGTGATATTTAAATAATAAAAATATATTTTGTAACATTTTAATTATCTCATAGCATCATATAATAGTTAAACTTCATTAATAATATCAAAATACATTATCAATATATACAACTTAACACTTTTGAGTTTGTTTGATCCTAAAATAGAAAATCAAAGTTAAGACATATCCAAATAGTACTAGTATGTAAAACCCGCCACTTTACCTTTTAACATCTTTTGAGTATGAAACGCGAGTAAAGCGAAAACAGTAATTCATAAAATACATGTATATAAAACTTCTTGTAACGAATGATATTAACATGATACGGTACTTGCGCCTTACCAGGAGAACACTCACACCTTTGGGAATTAATTTAAGTAATAATCATATTTAGTAAAAGATATAAATTTCGAGGGCTATCCGAGCCTTCGCTTAACTAAGCAATCCCAAAAACATGAACATACCCAACAATTTTCGTGAAATAACTTGTAACATGGTTTCATGATAAATGTGGTTTCATGAAATAACTTGTTGTAGTCTTAAACATGTTCTTGATTCACGAGTAATAACAATAGTTCATAATTATATATAATTGACTTGAAAACTTGGATTATTTTATCCCATAAACAAAATGAGAATGGAAGAATAAATTAATCAGGTTCCTAATAACCGTAATAAGATTAAATACAACAACGAATAATTTACATAAATACATAACTATGGGCTACCAATATGTTGAACCCCTAAACTAATTATAACTAAACTTACGTTCAAGTTATAAAAACTTGAAAAAGACTTGAGCTTTGTCCCTTGAATTCTTGAACCTCGAGATGGGTTTACTCAAGTTAGAAAAGATTAGGGACTTGAATTCAACCTAAAATCATGATAAAACTTACCTTTTTCTTGAAGCTTGTTCTTCTTGAACATTCAAAAATTAACACAAAAATAAACAAAAGTATGTACAAACTTTTTTCTTCAAGAAAATCCTTTCATATCTTCCATGGACGGGTTAAGCAACTTCAATTAAAGTCAGATCTATCTTTGGATCATTTTTAAAGGAGTATATGTTACTCTAAGTGACTTTCGTTTAATACCTACATCTCATTAAATTCAGTAAATAATCTAAAAGTGCCTCCAATTAAGAAATTTGGACCAAAACTTTATTTTTCAAATCCAAATTGGATTAGAACGGGTACCAAACGACGCCTAAACTAATTAAAACTAAACTTACGTTCAAGTTGATAAAACAAATTTGTCCCGCCTCACCACTCAACTTACCTTTTTCAAGCTAACATTCAAAAATTAACACAAAAATAAACAAAAGTATGTACAAACTTTTTTCTTCAAGAAAATCCTTTCATATCTTCCATGGACGGGTAACAAGTCAGATCATTTTCATTTTTAAAGAATATATTACAAACCCACATCTCATTAAATTCAGTAAATAATCTAAAAGTGCCTCCAATTAAGAAAACAAAAAAAATCAATTATTAGAAGAGCTTCCAAACAAAACAGCTTTTCAGTAACATGTGAATTTCCCCAAAAACAAAAACAATTAAGACCTTTCTAGAAAGTTGTTTGAGAGAAACTTTAGTATTTCCAAAACTAAACCTATACCAAATCCAAATGGTAGCATTTGAACAACAATAAAATTGGAGCTGCTCCAATGACTTACAAATATCTGATGATTTGAGCCAAAATTTTGTATTATGCACAAAATATTTGCAGATTTCTGAAGAATAAGAACAGTTAAAGAACCAAAGCTTATCTAAGCCTCAAATTTCCTAACAACAAAGACTCAACGACTAGAAGGTTAAATCTACTTTATTGATATATATATATAACAAGAGACATTTTAAGCAGATATATATTGCTGCAAAAACTTTGTTCTTTTCTTGTTCTTCAACTTACGGAATGCACAAGACTCTATCTGGCGTATTCTCTCCCGGCTAACGCCCATTAATTCACCAATCTCTTGTAAAGTCTTCATCCTACCGTCCGCTAGTCCAAATCGCCATTTAACGACCTGCTTCTCCCTTGGATTTAAGGTGTCTAATACCTTCTCCAGGTCCTGTCTCATGAACTGCTTGGACAGTATTTCTTCGGATGTTTCAGCTTCAGGGTCTGCAAGCACTTCCTGGAAACCCAAAAGAAAGGGATCAATGAACACAAATGTGAGAGCGCAAAAAAGATTTAAAAAAAAAAAAAAAATTGAATGGAATTTTGCAAAAAAACTAGAAGTGTCAAAAATAAGGTATTATTGAAGGACTTTTGATTTGAGTATCTGACGGGACACAAAAATAACACCCTAAATGGGAAAAAGATTAGATGTTTTTAGGACGAACCGAAGGTTTGAGACTTTGATTGAACCCGATTTTCTGGTCAAGTGATCTTGGAGCTTTAGGAGTTAACATCACAGCACTGAGCCTCTTCATTGACAATCCTGTTGCCTCAGCTACTTCCTCATCGTTAGGATGTCTACCATTTTCAGTAAACAATTGCTTTCTCGCTTCCTTAACTCTATAAGTAGCCTCAACCATGTGAAACTGCGAACAAAAAATTCAAAATTGTCAAAAAATGGAAGTTGTACAAGACCAATATATAGACATTCTCTCTTTTTAAATACAGTCAAATCTCTCTATAACGGTGTCGTTAGTCTAGTTACTTGTTGGCTGCTATAGCGAAATGCTGTTATATAGAATATATAATATAACATAACATGAAAATTGGTTCTAAAGAAAACTTCGCCGTTATAGTGAAATGTTGTTATAGAGAGGTCTGACTATATTGCCGAATCAACAATATTTTAGTGGCATATTCATTAAAAAGACAATATTCAAGTGGAATATAAAAAGAACATGTCCTCTTAAAGTTGGATCACGTACTGGCAACCGAATCGTCCTGGACTGATCAGAAAGAGATTTCCTAACAGCCTGTTTAATCCACCAGTGAGCATAAGTTGAGAACTTAAAACCCTTCGAAGCATCAAATTTTTCAGCTCCTCTTACAAGGCCCCGACATCCTTCCTGCATACAAATTTCCAAAAATAAGCATAGATCAGCAGATGATATTTCAGATGGTTTTGATCACTTAACAGAAGTACAGTCTTGAGATAGCATATAATTGCACCATATATATACCTGAACCAGATCTTGAAGATTCATCCCTACTCCTTGATAATTTTTGGCAATAGAAATAACGAGCCTTACATTGCTCTTAATCATTTTATCTTTACAAAGAATGCCATAGTTCAAACGCTTCCTTAGGGTCTTCTGGTCAACTCCGGCTGCAGCAGCCCATTGGGAAAAAGTGGGCTGGCCTCCGCAACGCTCTACAAGCTCCACCTCAAGTCTTTCCAACTTCAATAGGTCCTGTATCATTTTGGTGACTGATAAATGGTCTAAAAATTGAACAGAAAAAGAACTAAAAGATATTCAAGGGAAGTAGGACACAAACTCCACAGCAATACATAGTACATATATGACATTTGAAGCCGTAAACATTCAATTATTCATAGCAGACTTTGTGGTTTCCTTCTGAAGGCTTTATCAATTAATGGACACAGGAAAATTTTGTTTACACAAAAAATATCATTGAAAAGGATCAGTACAGGATTATTCCATATTAATATCTCAAAAGCCAACACCAAGCATGAACACAAATAGGAGGTCATTAAGAGATAAGATTCACAAACTATCCAGGAAACTCAATGTACTTAAATCTCAAAATTTTCATAAAAAAAGAGACAATGCAGCTTCTCAGATTCAGATTTCAGATCCGAAAAACAGCACTGAGCTTTGAGCAAAATTATGAAAGGCAAGTCAAGTGAGATAACAGGAGAGAAGTGAAAAATAAAATTAATGAATCCTTTTTTCAGTATTCATAATTTGATCAACCGGCATGTACTTAGTATTCTATTACTAAGACCAAAAAACAGAAGAGGAAGAAGAAAAAAGGAAGACCACTAATTGTCAAAGCAATGCAGATATAAAGAAGAACTTAAGAGAAGAAAGCATTACATGCATTGAAATCCATTCAAGCCGGATTTTTTGATGACATGGGAACCGCAGCACCCTGGGTGCGAACTTAAACCCAGTATTCTATTACTAAGACCAAAAACCCGCACAGAAGCCCCGGAAGAAGAAAAAAGGAAGACCACTAATTGTCAAAGCAATGCAGATATAAAGAAGAACTTAAGAGAAGAAAGCATTACATGCATTGAAATCCATTCAAGTCAGAATTAGCATACTGACAACATGAAAGAAAATTGATACGTGGTAAAGGAAAAAGGAAGAGGCAAAATCTTAAAAGGAAAAAGAACAAATGCTATATGGTCATGTTGTTTTATAATTAGAAAAAGCTAAAGCACACCTGGATTCCTCCTGATAACTCCTGTTCTTCAGATGCAGTGAGTAGCCTAGAACCACTTGCAGTTGCTCTCAAGTAACGCAATGGATCCGAGTAATCAACTTCTTGTACTGTAGCACGCTTTTTTCGACTGGTAGAACCAGACTTCACAGACACAACATTGGCTGCAGTCCTCTCTGCTGCTTTCGCTCTTCTTGCCTTCCGCTCAGTTTGACGGTTCGATTTTACAGCTACAACATTTGACAGCTGTGACTGAAGAACTTCCAGTTCTTCAGGTGATGGCTCCAAGTCATCAGAATCTGTAAGGGAGTCCTCGAATAAACTACTTTCGCTCCACTTCATCTCACTTCCCTTTGATTCCGCACCACCACCAACTCTCCCTGTCTCACTAGATTGAGCCAGATGAACACTCTCAAATGGAGCACTCCTAGCTTCAGATAGAATACCTCTACCAACATTATCAGGGTTCTTTAAATTGTTATGGCCAACCAACATTACAGCATCTTGTGCGCCTTTCAATGCAGCTTTTGCCAAAGCAACTGCTTCAGCGGCTGCAACAGCTACAACAGCTTCGTCACTAGCAAGAAAATTTTCTGTAGCTAAAGCCGGTTTAGTGTTCGCCTGCAAACATGACAAATCAACAACTATACTTGTAACAGCATTTTCATGGCTAAATAAGGTTTGCATCAATTAAATGGGAAATAATGTACAATCGAATCAAAATAGGAGACTGGAACTTGGCAAAATGGCACTAAGGTAAACAATAAGTTTAGGAAATATTGACCAAGATAACTAAAGCAAAGGAAGACCTTTTCAACAACTGATTTTTTTTTTTTTTGAGAACATCAACTGACTGTTAGATTACGACCTATTGAAGTTTAAAACTACTTGTGGTTCATATTTCAAAAATGCAAGTACATCTAAAGCTTTGGAAAAACAAATACCTAGAACTACATGTGAAACTTCTTTATATTTTCATCAAAGATTGAAGACCTCGGGTTCTTTCAGTTTGTCAAACTTAATGTTTCCATAATCTCTAAGCTATTTATTCAAGGTCTTACCTGTGTAGGTGGACCAACTGCCCCAGTGTATGTCCATGGCCTATCTGGGGCAACTGAACGTGGGTTAGCCTCCAAGGAGAGCAACTTTAGCTTCTGCATATCAAGTACTGCAGTTGTGTCAGGGGATGGCGGTTTCCATGATCTCTCTGCTGCGACTGAACTTGAAAGGATTTCGATAGACGGTAACTGTAGCTTCTCAATGCCAAGCACAGTCGATGTTGATGTTACTGCAGATGTGGTGGATAGAATGCATTGTGTCCTCAAATGAATATGGTCTCTACCTTTTGCTGCATTTCAGCCAAGGATGACATTAAGAACCACAGAAGTATATGAACACATTTGGTTAGCTGATTGTAAGTAGCTGATAAGCATTACGTGCTGAAATTAATTTTACAAATAAACAGTTACGTGTTGGGATAAAAGTGTTTAAACTGATAATAAGCATTTGATATGTTTGGTAAAAAAATGCTAATAAGATGTTCTTTTGATAAAATTTCTATTATAAATTTTAAAGACGGAAAAGATGAACGACAGATATGGAATGAAGAAGAAGTTAGGGTTTCTGTTTTGGAAAACGTATTTTGAGAATTAGAAAAATATAAAGGATAAAGAGTAAAAAATTTGGTCAACTAAAAGTGCTTATAAGTTTAGAAACTATAAGTTGGGGATGACCAACTTATGTCTTTTGGCTTATAAGCACTTTGGGTGTTTATCAAATGCATAGATAAGCCAAAATGTATTTATAAACCAGTTTGACCAGCTTATAAGCTTAGCCAAACACCCACTATGTCTATAAGATGGATCATTAACAACTTTCACCAATGACTGAAGAAACCCACAAGATTCTATTGAGAAGTTTAACTATTTAGTTTCAAAGATGATTCCTGCTTCTAGTTTGCATATGAGTAAAATCAGTAAAAAGTAAACTGGCAAGGAGTACCCAGCAGTTGATCACCCAAAACTAAAATCTTCTCTGGAAAGCCACAACTTTTTACTAGATTAAAAGCACCAGATCATAAATCCAAGTTTACCGATGCATATTAGGAATTTCAAAAGAAATACTGAAGAGCAAAGCTGACGTCTTCCTCAAAATACAACTAGCACAACAGACTTTTTACTTAGGGACTTTTTTACTTAGGTCAGGATTTCACTTGGATTTAACTGCCCATTACCTATTCTCTCTCTTCAACTCGGTGTGTGTTTGTGAGGGATCATGCTCGCCTTTGAACATAACTGCTCAACTATTGAGTTCTGAATGAATTTCATAACAGTCTAACAATCTAATGTCTATCAGGGCATAATTAATATAATCATACATGCCAAAAAAAACTATATTTCAATTCTAAGTAATTGAAACCACAAAATGATGAACTTAAAACGAAACATTACTACATGAACAATGCAGCTGCTTTGCAGTAAGCTGCCAAGTTTTTCTAATCCATTATGCCATAATGAACAGGCCATCGAAATACTAATTGGCAAGAAAATCACAACAATTGAAGCACCCTTCCTTCCATCACTAATATACCCTTGAAAACTTTTACAGTTCAAGTGGGAAAATCTCCCGCAGATTCAAAGTGACATTCACTAATGTTTGCATCTTTTTGATGCCTGACATAACAATATCTTTTTAATGCAATTAATTATTATTTCAGAAAAAATATAAAAAAAGATAATGGTCAGGGCATACAATTAGAACCACTTCCTAATCCATTTCTCTCTTTCGTTGAAATGTCAAGATCTATTTTCCACTTAAAGCATTTGAAATTTCATATAAAATACAGACTTTTAGCCATATAATTTACATTCATCTGCAAAAATTTGATCTTGTCTCCAAAAAAAACAATCTCACCACATTGAAGCTACTCCCAAAGTTAAAACATTGCTCAATTCCACTTAAACTAACAATTCATTAACAGATTAAAATGCAGAAGATTGAACAGACTATGATGGACAAGTAAATATCACACTATCTCATACATAAAGAGTGTCCAAAAAAAGCTTTTCTCATTCAGCATTACCACTGAGCAAGAACAAAACTTTCCCAATATTCATCTCATTGACAACATTATTCTCAAGAAAAGAAAAAAAAAAACTTACAAAGCTGGACGGTTGTGTTCTGCTGAGTTTTGGCACAAATGACAAAAGTATCTGGCAAGCTCTGGAACTGTGGCAATAAGTAAGACATCTTCTTTCTACTCTAAATCTATATACAAACATATGGGGTTCATAAATAGCCACTAATTTACAAACCATTCATTCAAACACTATAGTTTCAAAGATTAATCAGTCAATAAAGCTGCTATTTTTAATCTTGAAAAATGGGGTTTAAGAAAAAACCAGAAAGATACTGAAGAGAAGAAGACTGTGGTAAGGATTGAAGAAGAAAAGGAGGCAAAGGAGAAAGAGAAGAGAGGGATATGTTTGTTAGAAAGTGATAAGTAAAAGGATAAGACAACTTAGCCTATGGATTCTTGAAGGAGGACGAGAAAAGGGACAACGAGCTGATTTTTTATTTATTTTTAAAATTTCTTTTTTTTTATCTGGGCTTTCTTGTCAGCCCTTTTATTGTGAAACTACATTTTTTTTCGCGGATTGTCTCTCATTTGGGGTGGTCTTTAATTTTTACTCTTTAAATTGTTTGTCTTTTAAGTTTTTCCCTTCACCTAAAATCTCAAGTTTATAGATTCAAACTCCAATTCTGTAAAAAAAAAAAAATTGCAAATTTTGCCTTAAGGCCAAAATTCTGCCTTGCGATTTTTTTAAAATATTTTGACTGAGTGGGGATTCGAGGTCAAAGGTGTGCGTGTGGCGTACATTAGAGCGATCAAAGACATGTATGATGAAGCCAAGACCAAGGTAAGGACGGTGAGAGGAGACTCGGAGTACTTCCCAGTTCTGATGGGTTTGCATTAAGGATCAACTCTTAGTCCATTTCTATTTGCCTTGGTAATCGATGGATTAACGCGACAAATTCAAGGTGAGGTGCCATGGTGTATGTTGTTCGCGGATGACATAGTCTTGATGACGAGACTCGTAGCGGTAAGTAGACGTGGGGTTGAGGGAATGGTGAGTTACGTGCAGGTTAGGTGATTAGGTAGTTTAGTTTTTCTTTAAAAGATACAAATAAAACTTATTATTCTTAAATTCAAATTCAAAAGCAATAACTAATTAGTAACTAATTAACTAAACTTTGTCCTAAAACTATCCTCTTTTTAATAATATATAGATTTGATCTCCATTTAATATTATTTTTTCTTTTACGACATTAATCTCTTTTCACATTTATCAGAGTAAGGAAAAAAATAAAAAAGCAATTAAATTCTATCTTATTTTAAAATATAAATATTTTAAGTATATTTATTTTAGTAAATATAACAAATAAATGACGTAGGCGGAATAGCAAATACAACAGATAAATATTTAGATTAGATCTCGAGCTAATATAAGAAACGAAAGTGAAATTGTATGGTTTGCTACTTAAACTTTTAAAGAAAAGTAATAATATGGGGTTATGTTTTTTTCTGCATAATAATTTATTTGCTTTCCACAATGGTGGATACGCATGTGTGATGAATCCACCATTATTGACTTAATGAGGATACTTTGGGAATTACAAGAATATTGTTTGATTTTTTAATATGGGTTGATATTGCTTGTTTTTTTCCTATGGAATCCACTTTTTTTTTTTTTTTTTTTTTTCACATGAGTTTGGAGATGGTGGGGTTCACCTTTTTTTTTTTTTTTTTTTTTTTTTTTAATATTGATTGGTGTTTTTAGTATTTTTAAGAGTGGTGACTGACGACGAAGCATGGGTAAAAATAAAATGTCGAGTTAAAACCCATGCTTCTATATAGTAGAAATAAAATGTCGAGTTAGTAATCAGAGCGGCGAAAAGTTAAATTTAATTTTGTTGGGGGTAGCCAGGTAATTCTCCAAGATGACTCCATATGAACCAGTTGCATAGCAAGTCATATCTGAATTATCATGCATCTTTCGCTTTCGTCAGTTTTAAAATCTCTTCCTGCGTGCATAAAGAAAGGGGACATCGGGATTCAAGTTGATTTCTTTTGTCTTTCGGAATAATGTTTCTCCAGCCTTTATTTGAACAATAACATAGCATCTACGGGTTCAATGCTGCAATACACAGTGGACATGATATTTTCTTGTTATCATCTCATACTTGAACGTTCTCGGTTTTTCTTTGCCAGCAGAATTCCATGAATAAAAGGGAAATCAATTGTGATCACAAGCTCAAGACACTATTTGGAGGGAAGGACAAAGTGGGGTTTCTAGAGGTTTCCAAGTTGCTTTCTGCTCGTTTCGTGAAGCCTAACCGAAGTAGTCTAACAGTTGTGGCATGTATGGTCTGTTCATATCAGTGAAATGTGATGACGATGTTTTTCCTACTTTATACGTTTCACACATATGTAGTTGATAGTTAATGAAACGTAACTTGGAAATGTTAGTATGGTACTGATGTTCAAGTACCAAAGGCTAGGATCTGAATTAAACTGTGAACTGAATGAGTACAAGACAATGAGGCCTGTCAAACTAGATCTGTCGTAGATCACGAATTCGCATTATCTTTTAAGAGAATCAAATTATAGCTCATTTGTTCCTCAGTGGGCAGATTCGGGGAGAGCTGCCACACTAGATCTAGAGATCAGAAAGTTTCAAACTAGAGCTGCATGACTTTTGAGTTGGCACTCACATTCCTTTTGGTCCCGTGGATTTCGTGCTCTTAAAGCATACAATGTTGCTTTTGTACTGCTCATTGCTCAATATATAGCCTAGCAGTCCAGACTCGAACAATATATGGTGTATGCACAAATAGTGAAGGAAGCCGATCTTTTAGTTGTTTTTCTATTTTTTATTCTAGTTATTGTCACTTACTGGTATAATGCTATCTATTGTGAATTTGAAGTTAGAACTCCAAGAAGTTCACGCTAGAAAATAAGCAAGATGCTCTTTTTCCAGCATTGTTAGTATGCAAACAACTGGAATGCGACAGTCCTTACATCTTACTTCTGATTAAGAATGAGAGAAAAACAATAACCATAAGGGGATCTCATGAAGGAGATTTCATTAATTGGCTCAGACGTGACATTTATATGAACAATGTTCTCCAATTGCCACAAATAATAAGGCAAATTTGCCTAATATTTACCATGAAACTAAACAGTCAGACAAGGAGGTGTCGTATCCAGTGTTCGACAACAGCAGGAGAACCATACCATGGTCTTGTAGCATCATCAGAACCAACAGGTGAATGGTACACTCCGTCCAGAGTGACATTAAGTGCGCCTTTCAGATGAGCTGAAACTTCTGGAACAACTCCATCACCCCAGACATCTGCCTGGCCACAAACCTGGTAAATTATCAGATGGAAAGAGTAATTAGGTAACAGATATTTGCTCATGGATAACTCGATGAAAATTAATAAAGACTAGTAATTTGAGCATTATTGAACTCAAGAGAGCTTGTTGTATAAACCTGCTTGTAGCCTTGACCAACAAACCGTGTACGAAAAGTGGAGCCTGTTAGAGTCTCTGCATTTGTGTTGCTTACAGCAGCAACCTCTGTCATTGGCTCTTCAACGTCGCCCATGACTTCAGAGCTGTATGTTGAACTTGAATCAAAGAAACGCGACCCTTGAATATACCTACACAAGTGAAGTCCATTCGGTTTTACTCAGCCAGGCTTTAAGGTAAGAAATAATTTTTAATCCCGCAAAGAGGTGGTTTTTCTCATCTGTCTAACCCTTGATGGGCATAGGCAAGATTTTTTTTTAGGTGCTTTAGCTTGTACTGAATTATAAGCAACCTCGTTAAGTATATCTTAGGTGCAGTCTGTACATCAATACTCAATAAACAGACCAAGCAGGAAGCAATCCTCAAGCAAGTTAGTACTTATTCCCTCGGTTGTTTGGTGTTTCATTGTTATTTGTCAAAATGCATGCACAAGTATCGGAACAATGTCATATTGCTTCGTTGTTTATTATAATGAGCTGACACTTTTTGCAGATTATACATAAGAGTACAGACTCAATTGGGTCCTTCAACAGGCTAAACCTATGGCATAAAAAAGAATGCAACGTTCTATCAGCATCTCGATAGGAGCTCCCACAAATTCTTCTGTAACCAGATGTATACTCTTATAATATGGTAATGCCGCAAGAAGACAGTCTCTGCTAGCAAATGCTCGCACAGTCTCTGCTAGCAAATGCTCGCAAATTGCAGCCAAACCATGATAAATCACATTTTATTAGATTTTGCAGCATTGAAATCTATGCAGTATGTACCCTCCTAGATAGGGTGGCTGTCAGAAAGAAAGTAGACTTTCGTTGAGCTGAACAAATTAAAGGAAACCCTTACCCAAATCAAACTAAACGATGCTGTCTAAAAGATAGTTCACTACCATAATTATAATTGCAAATAAAGCAGGCAGTTAAGTATCTTCAACAATCCCTTTCACTATCAATGAGCATTAAATGAACTAAATGAATGAATACGTCATTGCAGTGGAAACAGCATTCACAAGAAGCACTAGAAATCAAGCACAAAAAGGAAACACCAAAATTTTAATATTTACCTCCCTGCTATACATACATATCTAAGTTCTGGAGAATAGACAGCTTTTGCACAATTCTCTTCAACGTAATACAAGAGGCCCCTTGTTTGATCAATTACTCCTGGCAAACCTTTAGGTGGTGGCCTAATGAAACCAAATGCAGTGTTAGGCTTATACAGAACGATCTCCCTTAGAAATTCTACCTATTAAATCTAGTAATAATAGTTGCATAGAGATACAAGGTAACTATACGATAAATGAATAAATTTATACATACTGGTGGGGGGTTCCTAGAGTCAGTAACAAGGAAATATCTGAGGAGCCAAATTCCTGCAAATAGACACGTGCTAGCCATCCTCCAGCTGAATGCCCTATAAAAGATAAAGTTCCATTCCCACCTACAACAAATGTGGCCTGATTATGGGACTGCAACATGTCCTGTTAGGTAAAGAGGACTGTGTAGGTCAATCAAGGTTTGAAGGTCACATTTATAGAGTATGTAAAAGAAAGCACCAACATCTATTATACCTATAGGAAGTGCCAAGCAACAAACTGTAGTCGCAATACTAGGAAAATGAAGTAGAGAAAAAGAAGGATGTGGTAATCAGGTTGACCACATTAATTATTATCTTGAAGAGAAGTATGTTTTGGGACTTGCTACTACCGCTAATGAGCAGATAGGACAGAGAATAATGCCTATGTCCATTGTCAGAGCAAATTTAGGCAACGTAGAAGACTCAAACCTTAAATTTTTGTAGGTCATTTTTAAGTGGGAGAACATTATTTCCATCTAGGCACACTGGAAAGCCAGAATACATATCATGTTTAGCCATGAGGCATGATGTATCAAGAGATGTACTATATACAACATGACTAAAATAAGAAGACCATAACCAATCTACAAGAAAGACTAAGTTATGATTATTATTAGCCAAAAAAAAAAAAAAAAAAGAAGTTATGATTATTAATTCCAGTTACTGATCCAGTGGATAGGAAAAGACGGTCAAATGTCTTATCGTGATCACATTGGCATGCTATTTAGCTTGTGTGAAAATCTGTAGCCTAACAAGCACGCACAAATGTGAGAATAGATAAGGCATTTGAGATCAGAAAGGAAAGTAGACCAAATGTGGAAAAGAAAAGACAGAAAGTAAGAACCAGCAATTCTCTTGAGGGAGAGAGTATTAATCGAAAATTCTAAGATTAATCATAATGAAAGTAAACTAATTGGAGAACCTTGAGCCAATTCTTTCGCTTGACTGATGGCTTCATCAATTCTTTTGAGGTACCTGGACAAAATTTTTTCCTTAATGTATAGGAATATGTCTCAATAGCTGCTAAGCATAAGAATTTGTTTAGGATTTTCACCAGTCAAGCACTGGACGAGGACGAAGGGTGCCACGCCAATAATTTGTGTCCAATAAACCAGCAGCATTCCTCAGCCAATCAATTCTTGAAACTTTTGCTATTGCTGTTGGCACTCCATAGTCTTTCAATATAAGAGCCAGTTTCTCATAGTCATTTGAGTTGTTCCCTAAGCCCTGACAGAAGATAACAAATGTTCTACACAATCAGTTACCACAAAAGACATATCCTTATCTATTGTTCAAGTCTAAATAATACCCTGCAACCAGTGATAAAATTTCAGACCACACCATCTCCCCACATTGAAGGAATCACAAAATTAAAAAAAAATTGTTTGTCAACATGTTGGGATTAGATTTACACAGCAAAAGGCCCAGCTTTACTCAAAAGTTGGACTTCCTGCAACTCTGAAACTGAATTTCAAGAATTGGATAGTGTCTATTGAGACATCATATATTTAAGTACTCCGTTATTAAAAGTATGTTGACCCTAACAATTTAAACTTTTGGATGAGTGAACAGGTCATGGGTTCAAATCTTACCGCCACAAAAAAGCAAAAAAATATTTTTCACGTGGTTAGGCCGTGAAACAACTTTTAAGCTCTTAGATGAGACGGTCATATAATTCAAACACAAACAGAGAAACTATGAGGAGAAAGTGAATACAAAGATAAAAGGGTGAGAATAAAGAAAGCAATGCAAACCGGAAGAATAACAGCAGGACGAATGGTGGAAGAAGTGGTTGCAGTACTAGTTGACAAATCAGCTTGAGAAGAAATGGCAGAGCAGCAGCTGAAGCGCCTTGGAGTAGTATTGAATTTGTATGGTGAAATGGTGGTGCATGGTGACAACCATGCTACACTCATAGCCATTTTCCCCACTTGCCTTCTTCAGCTCACTAACTTTTAAATATTCTACTTTCTTTGTGGAGTTTTGTGGTGCTCATATTCCCACGCCTGTTTCTTGCTCTGTCATGTAAATTGTAATATTATACTTCTACTGTCTGAATTCTAACTTTGTGTACACTGAAAATAATACCATCTATGTTAAAACTGTTAAAAGTGACTTAGCAACAACATATAATTTTGTTTGTTGTCATCTTAATTGTCTAATTTAGGAAAAGGATTTACTTTCTAGGTCCTTTGTGATTAGTAGTAATAACTAATAAGTTTGAGGAAAGCTTCTCTGTCGGTTAATTCATGCGTGCCTTGCTTTTATGACCAAAAAAGAATATGACCCACACAAATATGATCCACTCAATTAGGCATCGCGAGGGTCACAGACTTGTAAATTTCAACAAACGAAAAGGTTCATTAGATTCATCTGTCGTTAGTAGATAGGGATATATGAATCTTCCCAAACATTAAAAAATGGACAAATACTTGAAAACTTGCAGTAATGGTTCAGACTTTTTTGAGTGAGCTATTTACGGGCGATTTACAAAAATGATCTTAAAAATAAATGATTTTGAATTTTTGACCCCATTGCCCCATGAACAAAATGTTTAAGTTTTTGCTACATGGACAATCTTATTTTTGACCTTAAAGATTTGCGCAAGTGGGGGTGAAAAGTTCAAAACCAATTTGAGCTCACTGCTTACTAAGTTCAGCTACAGAGGGTAAAGAGAGGGGCGTTCAGCCACTTGACTGTAAGGAGAGGGGCGGACGAGAACTAGTCACATTTTGGTTTTCAAAACACCCCTTTTAGTAGGCGTTTGGCCATCAATTTTCAAACCATAGCGTTTGGTCATCAATTTTCAAGTTTAAAATTTGATTTGAAATCATGATTTGACCCCAAATTATCCAAAAAGCATGGTTTGGGGTTTGAAACCATAGTTTTAACGTTTTTAAATATAAAATTTAACCCATAAGTTAATATTTTGTAAAAAAAAAGACTCATAAGTTAGTTAATATTTTTAACAATTACCCCATCAATCATTTACCAATCTTTAACTTTTTTTTAATTTATGTGGGAAGATTATATTAATAGTAGTTACATTACTATTCATGTTAAATTTTCGATTTTATTGAATAAATTTTGATTAATGGACAATCTTATTTTTAGACCTTAAAGATTTTGTTATAAACTATGGTTTGCTCAAAGTTCAAAACCAATTTGAGCTCACTGCCTACAAGTTCATATACTAGCAACATTTAGGTTTTCAAAAAACCCCCTTTTTAGCCATATTTTGAGTTTCTAAGGGATCCAAAAAATGAAACTTCCAAAACTATCATGTACTTTAAAGTATATATCCTCTTAATTAATCTTTATGTGATAATATTTCTTTCTCAAAAGTTAATTTGACTGATCTTTAAAATTAAATTAAATTAAAATTTAAATATTCAAACATATAAAAGATACAGTAAATTGATGTTAATATGATGAAAAAACAAATTTAAAATTTTGCATAATTTAAGTTTCAAAAATAAAAGGCGTCAAGTAAATTGAAATTAACATAAGTTGAATTGGAGTAAATATGAGAAGGGTTGACCCAGACCCGCTGGCCCTTAACCGACCCATTCATCTTTGAAGCGGCAACAACTTCTCCTCAATATTCCCTGTTTAGGCGTGTACCAAAATTCTCAAAGTTTCTTCCTTGATTGATTCTTGAAAAGGGTGTTGTTTTAGTCATTTTGGATCAGTAATGGCGACGTTGGTACGGTCAGTTGCTCGTAGTTTGAGGAGAAAGAATTTGTCTTCAATGTATTCCCCTGCCTCCACATTGCAGTCCCATGCCACCAGTTTTGGTCTGTTTTATCCTTCTTCTTCTTCTTCTGCATAAAGCTTTTAATTTTTCTTTTGGGTTCACTTTGAATGTACTATTGTTGAATTTTGTGTATGCATATTCACATGATGTCTTACTCATATTCACATGATGTCTTACTTTGGTGTTTGAATGTTGGTGCATATTATTTTTTGCAAATGAATATAACTACGTGAGCTTGTATCTCACTATGGAAGGAAGACCATTTAGATTTGGTGGGTTTTTTATTCAGAAGGTGACTTTCTAGCCATAGTGGTTATTCAAAGATTTGGGACATGGTTTTATCAGTTCTGCTAGTGCTCCCCAAAAAGAAAAGAACCTCCTTTTTGAAGAATTAGTAATTTGGTTGTACTGTTTTTGAGCATAAACAAAGCTCTCTTTTCTTTTTCAACCATTTGAACTGGGGATATGAATTTTTGCAGCTTTCTGCTGTTTCAGTTAGCCATTTTCTTGAAGTTGATGAATAGTTTCTTTGGTAAAGTATTTACATTTCACTTGTTGGAAACACATTACAGATAATTCGTTAAAAGAAGTTGGATGTCAAAAAATTAGTTTTCTTTTACTGATTATTAATGAATAGATGGAAACATTGAACTATTTAAAACACAAGGCATAAATACAAGACAAAGAGCCTCCTTTACTGCCACTCTTCAAGGTGATGTTGCAAAACAAAGTGACTGATGACTGTACTGAAGGTTGGTAGTCCCCCTCCCTATGCATAGACAAACTTTTTGATCTTTCCGTTGGCTGATTGAAACAAATCCCATGTCGACATTACTTTATTTGAGATTTATATTTGTGTTGTATGGTATAGTTAGGAATTTCATGGTTTACTTTCCAGGTTTTAAGGACATAGCAGAAGAAGATAAGAGCAAGATGGTTGGGAATGTATTTACAAGTGTTGCTTCAAACTATGATCTCATGAATGATCTAATGAGTGGTGGACTTCATCGTTTGTGGAAGGACAGGTTAGATCCCACCCCACAGACAGGAAAAAGTATCACAGTTAAAATGGCAACCATTTCCTGATTATATTTTGTTTCCTTCATTCCTTGACTCAATTTTCAGATTGGTTTCAAAGTTGAATCCTTTTCCAGGAATGAAGCATCTTGATGTCGCTGGTGGAACAGGTAATGTTTTAGAATTGGACATCGGTCTTTACTATGTGATTATGTGAAGTTTGGATTAAAATGATGGTTTTAGCGGATCCAATGAAGGATCTAGAAGTAAAAAAGTTTTGCCTTTGAAATTTTCTATTTTAATGTCCAATGGAGGAGCGTAATGCAATAAAACCTCCACCTAGCTGCTCTTCTTCAGCTAATAAGTCTAACTAGAATTTCTCGTCTTTATGGATGTAAATAGCAGAACTATAAGATTTGAACCCTGGACCTATTTGTCCATTTTTCTCGATTCGCTCAACCTAAATTAACTTAGAAGGTACAATGCTTCTGGAAGTCCTTTTATGTATTTCCTCTATTTTTCTTTTATCTGTTTCATCTATTTGTTCACTAGGGTTTTTTTGTGTGTGTGTGTTTGGTTGGGGTGGGGGGGGGGGGGCTGAGGAGATAAGGCTTCATAAGCAATTTAACCCATAAGGTCCTTTGGAACTTCGTTGTCAATGACTGAACTTGTGTTTGGTGGGTCATTTGGAAGGAGAGGAACAATAGGGTTTTTAAGAACAAGGAAACAATTGTATATTTTTGCTTAGGCTTTGGTGCAACATGGCTCCATTAGATGTATATGATAGTTCAGCCATTGTTGACCTTATTAGCTCATTACACAACTTGTAATGTTCACATCTTTTATTGTAACTCTTCCCAGCATTTCCTTTAGGCTGGTTCTATTAATAAATGTTACACTTACCACAAAAAATCAACACTGAACATTGTGATTGACTGAACTACGTTGATTTGCATTCAAGCTGTGAGTTACATAAAATACACACTGGTATGCTCTAAAATATTTGATTTAGCTTGGATGCTTAACTAATGGGATTTAGAATTTTATTGGGTTTTATATGGTCTTATCCCTCTTGTGTCTTGGACGCTAAATTTCTTGCCTGTTTTACTTTCAGTATGTTGTCTTCTTGGCAGTGATAATTTATTTATGTATTTCATATTTTCCACTTGAGTGAAAAATTTTCCTAATTTTACAGGGGATGTTGCTTTCAGGATCCTTGAAAATATAAAAAATGTCAAGCGCAGAGCTATACAAGATGCTCTTGATGATGACCTGATTGAAGATACTAGAATTTATGTATGTGACATCAATCCAAACATGTTGGGTGTTGGTAAGAAGAGGGCTGAAGAAAGAGGTAAATGCCTTTATTTTTGCTTTATCTAGTTTGCATTCCGCGGATAGTTGGATGTCAATTTGGGGTTTCTAGTAGAGAAAATCAAAGTGAATAAATAATGCTATTCTATTGTTCGACATCTTTTTATCTTTTTTCTTAACAATATGCAGGTTTTGGACGGGATAAGTCTCTCGTTTGGGTGGAGGGAGATGCAGAAGCGTTGAGCTTTGAAGATAACTCAATGGATGGTTATACAATTGCTTTTGGTATCAGGAATGTTACACACATAGAGAAAGTTCTTGCTGAAGCATATAGGTAATTTCCCAGAAATATTCCAGTAATTCGTAATTATACTATATGGTTATCGTTGTTTTTTGATAATTTGATAAATTATCTGATGCAAAAGCAAATCTCAAGGAACTTATTTTTGCTTTTTTACTATCTCTTGGAGTACTGATGCATAGGATTTAAATGCAACTCATGTGAGTGCTTGGGGGTAGTTTATATGGTTGATTGCTGCTATCAAAATAACCTTTCTTCTTGTCTCAAGGACCCATCAAGTGGTTACTATGTAAAAATTGATGGTTTTGGTTTGTTTGTCAGGGTGCTTAAAAAGGGAGGAAGGTTTCTTTGCCTTGAACTAAGCCACGTTGATATCCCGGTTTATAAGGACCTGTAAGTTTTTCTTGTCATAGAATGGTCTATGCTAATTGTTCAGCACATCGATAAGAGGTCCATGAATATTGTTTGACCTACCCACTTTTATATTCAACTTTGTCCCTTTTTTACCTTCTTTGTTTGGATAAGTTTTAACTGTGTTCCAAAGATTATTTTCTTTTAATGGCGTTGCCCAAGACAGCTTAGTGGGATTCCTTTGTTTGCCAAATTGTTGACCGAATGTAACCCAAGTACGGGGAAAAAGGACAAGAAATAAAGCATTTCCTCAGGGCTATTTTGAAGTTTAATAAGCTGTGCATTCTGCATTGCTTTTCAGCGGATGCTGCTTTATATACAATAACTTCTGCAGCCTGGTGCCCCCCTGTGCAACTTAGACAATCAATAGAGTTGTCTTGCTCAAGTGAAACTGAAGTTCTTGTGATATTTTATTTTGAAGTCGAAAGATCTAATCCTTGCTCATACGATCAATATGTAGAGAACGTGATTAGTAAAAGAAATGCGTATGGTAAGAAGATAGACTACCTCATTCTATCTCATCTTCATCAATGCTATTGGTGTGGTTCTCTCTGTCAATGGATTAAAAATCAGGTTGTGCATGAACTTTGTTTGTACTACGCTTGCCTTACTTCCATAATATATGCTGGTTTTCCTTGGGATAGGTTAATCAAAATTTGAGATTTGTGAGTTCATTACTTATGATAGCGCTTGTACGAATTTTCTCCTGCAGGCTTCTAATTTGCATGTTCTTGTTTTTTCTCCTTTTCCTTCAGGTATGATGTCTACTCATTCTCAGTCATCCCAGCAGTTGGTGAGCTTGTGACAGGTGATCGAGAGTCTTATCAGTATTTGGTTGAGAGCGTCCGCCGTTTCCCTCCACAGGTATCAAGCATGGAACTTTCTTTCATTCGTTGCAGCATCAGATAATTTGTTGACAGTAATTGCCCCATGATGAATCCCGGCTAATGACCTCTACCTGGGGATTGCTAACTATCACCGATCTGAGAACTCTTATGCATATTTTTGCTTTTTGTGTACTTTGTCTTCCTAGTACGACGAGACTCTAGTTCTTATGATCATGGATGATTTCTTTTCTAAAAGAAAGTTAAATTCTTAAAAGGTGCTTGGATAAGTGCAAAAGTATGGTCAGCACTTCCCCCTGCAATAAAAGGAAATTCTTATATGTTTAGAGAACTTTCCTTCTCTGCTACTTCTCTTTGTCCTATTTTTTCTTTTTATAATTATTTAAATGTTCTGCATAGGATAGATAAGGGCATCCAAAGGAGTATATAAATGGATTGGACGATCCCAACCATTGCCTTAAGGTTCTGGGGTTGGATGATTTTCACGTAGTATATAAATGAATTGGACGATTCCAACCATTGCCTTAAGGTTCTGGAGTTGGATGATTTTCACAGATTCTTTCATATGACATCAAAGCCAACCTTTGGTGCCTATACAGATTCTTTCATATGACATCAAAGCCAATCTTTGGTGCCTGTCTCACATTGGCATTTAAGATCACGGGTGAACTCCAAAAATTGGGTTCCCCTTGCAGGGAGGGTGTGTGTTACAAAATATCCCACATCATGAGATGTATAGAGTATCTAAACTTTTTGAATCTCTCCACTCACTGCTTTAGGTGCCGTTTGGCCATAAATACCAAAAACAAATTCACTTTTTTTGGAATTTTTGAAGTTGGAGTTGTGTTCCATAATTTTTGAAATTGTAGTTTTTGGTGAAATGTAGTGTAAAAAAGTGAATTTTTTGAAAAACAAGTTTTTCTTGTTTTTGGTATTCCGGAATACAACTCCGGAGTTGTATTCCGAATATTTATGGCCAAAATCCTAAAAGTAAAAAAAGTGAAAATTTTCCGGAAAAAAGTGAATAATTTTTATGGCCAACGGCTACTTAAAGTTTTTGAGCTGGTTTTTTAGGAACATTACCAGAGATTCACGTACAATTTGTGCAACTGCTTCAGCTTTTTCACTACTTTTTGCTTTTAATTGTATGCAGGAGCAATTTGCCAAAATGATTGCAGAAGCTGGATTTCAAAAGGTAGAATACGAGAACCTTGTTGGTGGAGTTGTCGCAATCCATTCAGGGTTGAAGTTCTAGAGTCGTTCTCAAAGTTAATGTGGGACTGACTTGGTTTTGGCCTTTATGGTACCTGGAAGATCTCACAATAAGAAATAGTTTTATGGTTCACACTTGATAGGTCTTAGCCACATAGATGCAAATTGAGAAAGATGTATTCAATGTATTTTAACATGTTTCTGGGGATGGCTATGCTTTTCATAAGCAGCTGCAGCATGGCCTTTCTCATGAACTGTTTTGAAGAATATAGTAGCTTACAGCTATATTACTATCATTTGCAAGTTTGTGACTTCATAGGAGTTATTTTCTTCTAGCTTCATTAAGTAGATCTGAAGCTCAGTTGTGAATAAGTTTGATTGTTTTAGTCAACAATAATCGGTGTTGTAGCTTGATTACTGAAGTATCAACACAATTTTGTAGTTCAGTTTACAATGAAAAATGTGTTACCTGGCTCCTCTTGGGGTAGGGCCTTCGTAAATTATCTGCTAATAATTCCATTCTGGGAACTAGACTTAATTTTCTCTATTACGGTACTAATCCTGTCTTAACAAATATCTTCATATTTGCTAGATTTCTTTCTTTTACCTTGCATCTTGTCGTGAAAGAAGCAATGAAAGAGAAGTTCCCACCAAAGCACATTCTTTGTTGGCTGTATTACTTTCTAGGGTAGAGACTTAGCTTAGGAAACTATTGGACCTACAGCTGCTACAGTGCTACTCAAGAAAAGCTTGCCCAACAGAAAGAGAGAGAAAAAAAAAAAAAAAAAAAGCATACATACCGTAAATAATCCTACAAGCAGGTAAAGAGAATGTTTTCGATAAATTCTTGGCTCGAGTAAAGCATAAACACAACCAAAAAAAGGATAAGGCAAACAAATATAGTTTCAGTTTGCAAAACTCAAATTTTGTTTTTGCAAGTTGAAATTTTCAAATAAACACCCACACTAAACTTTTGCGAATACCAAAAATGGCATTTTCAATCAACACAACTACATCTAAGTGATGCCGTTTTTAACTTGCATTAGTCTCTGTTCTCACTCTATTAATTATACTAAAACAATTGTTCCAACAATTTCTTCCTGAATTCCTTTGCTTTTCTTTTGAATGCTCTCCTCAAATTCTTTTGATTCCCAAAAATAGTACTCCGTACTTCAAATAAAATCTTTAGACAAAATAAATACATTTTCTTGTACTCACAATTAGGCATGATAAAAATAGTTCATGAAAATATGATCACGTGAGTTGAGCTGGTCGTATTTCATGCTAAGTCAATTTTGTGACAGGTCTAAATCAACCCCATCTAAAAATTGGAAAGTCATTTAATTTTTAAAGCAAAGTTAGAATGGACAAATAATTTTCACCCATTTATTGAGAGTAAAATCTTTGCGATATTTATCTTTCACCTTTTTTAATTTTATTTTTATATATCTATCTCTCCATCCTTATAATAATGTGTACTAGAAAAAATAGCATTTCTTGGGGGCTCTCAAGTGGCCATGGCTCACTCCTTATACTGTAGCATACCCAAGAAACCAATAAGCTCAATCGTCATTTCATCTCCCCATATCATCTTCAACTCTGTTCACAAATTCGTCCCTCCGGTAACTCCATCACTTTTTCCCTGTCGGTATTGCACATGGTCGTCCGTTTCATCATCTGTAGCTGAGACAGATGAACACTATCGACAAAGTCCTCGACTTGTTGCCAAAGAATATGCTGACCTTAATCTTGCTGACAAATTTACTGAGGTTTCACAAATTTAAATACTCTACTTTTTTTACTTCTTAAATTCCAATGTACTACTATGTCTATGCTCTCTAAATAATATCATTCATACAACATTATCTTATCACATAATTACATACACTCCATGAAAAAACTAGTTTAACATAAGTTTTTCTGTATGAATGTGACATAATTTTGCCTAATGTTGGGTCAAATTCAGCTATTATTAATTCATTTTGGATTTAACTTATGTACACGGACAATAATATATAGATTTTTTACTCAGTGTAGTTTAACCTGAAATAGCATGTTAGTTACCATTTTCTAATTGATGCTTATATTATAACTTACCACATGATTGTGTAAATATGTTTTATATAGTGGGTGCATAAAACTTAAACTCTTCATTTTTTGTACTCCCATCACATAATTTATGCTAAAATTGTGCTGTTGTCGTCATTCTCATTTTTAATACTCCTATCACATAATTATTGCCAAAAGTTGGTCAAGTTGTGCTATTGGTGTAGTCGTTTATTTGGATTAAATTTCATAATTTAATGACGAGAAGGTAAAATGATGGGTTGACAAAGTTGTATCTAAATGAGATTTGTTGCAATATGCTTGTGCATTTTTATACTCACATTCATCAAATAATGTAATAGGATGTTGGCAATCTTCGAATAAGGCAGCATGTCAACCCTCTGCGACGTGCTCTCATGGTACACATTATGACTCTTTATATATGTGAAGCTTTCTCTCTTCTTATTACCCCAGCTATAATTTGTCAAACTTCACTTTAGAAAAAAAAAATAAAAAATCAGGTTGCAATAAAGAACATAAATTTTCAACTCAAATGATTTCTTTTTGTTTTGTTGTATAATTTATGAGAAGATTCCTGCAGAAGCACCGAACTGGAAGGAGGTGTTCGGGGATGCAACATTACCTCTGATGGTGGATATTGGGAGTGGTAGGAACCTGTTTGCTTTTTGATTTCTTTTCCATTCTGTTTCGACTTATAGTTTATTTGTTTTAGTTAAATGTTTTCATTTTAAGCTGCTGTAGTTTATTATGGTCCAACGGTTATCTGTGACAAACTTGCTTCAAACTGCCTGAAAGTAGCTGGTTATACAAATAGAATAGCAATTTATGGCTAAACCTTAAGAGGTGGTTAGCTGTGAGGTATTAGAAAATGTAATCACAGTATGAAACTTTGCATAATTTATTCTTCATTTGTTTGCTGTCTTATTTCCTGCATTAATTATAGCGGCAAAACTTATACGTTAATCTTTGTTTGTACTGGAAACATGGTATAAGAATAAGGCACCTAAAATGACAAATGCACCCTTGACTTCTTGGATATTCTATGTATACGTTTTCTGTTGTGCGTCCGATCACAACTGAAGAGTGAACAGTAATGTCTGTTGTAGCTTTTAAGATCATCCGAACGTTGTTCATTTGTAAAATAATAAGAAAATACAAATATTTGAATAATCATTTATTTAGACATCTTTCATAGAGCAAATTGATATCAAATGTAATTCAAGATGACAAATAAGTGATATATGTGTCTATAATGTTAGAGACGACATTCCCTCTTATCTGATGTCCTTAGTGACCATTCCCAACAAAGTAGTTAAGCAATTAGACAACCCGAGGAGGAACTCTCTGTGGAGAGCAACAGTGATAAGAGAATAGGTTTCTAATCAAATGGGAGACTTTAATGAGAAATGACAGAGGGAGGATTGGGGTTTAGGGAACTGCCTATGCACATCAATTCTGTAATTGAGATTGAGAAAGAAAAACGGAGAGGAGCTATGCAAACAAGTCTTGATAAATCCCAATCCTAATGTAGGTGTAACCACAAGCAACGAAGCATTTATTGCAGCTGGTTGGTATCGACTACATGGATCCTTTACTTCCATTTTTTTATGTTCTTACCTAAAATCTACAATGACTCGATTTAGGCCTTTTTAAACAATATCGCCCTTTCATTACCTTCAATCATGTTGCACTTACGTACTAGAGTATCTCAAGGTCTATGTACCATCTGAAAAAACCTTCATGTTATCCTCTATGTGTTCTATTTGCATCCATCTGTCAGTTGTATCCATTTTTAATTTTGTCCAATCTCATATGGCCACACTTTATCTAATATCTCTATTACATTCATCTTGTGGATATTAGAGATCCAATATTCACTCCCATAGGATATTGTTAGTCTTTCAGTTTATATCATATATTTTCTATTTTTTTTTTCTCTTGCGTTGATCCTTTAGATTCCATTGTCCTATGGTCTTGTAATTTCTTAGATCTTAGAAAGGAGATTGCAGGTAGTGGGAGATTTCTTATGTGGCTTGCTAAAAGAAATTCTTCATCCATGAATTATCTGGGATTGGAAATTCGGCCTAAGGTATGTCGACACCAACCTTGTCTTGTTAAATGTACTTTCATTCTGCTTATATATTAGTATTTGTTCTCACTTGGCTTCTGAAAATGCGGTATTGTGGTACTTATGGTTGGGACTATCTTTTCCTTCTGCAGTTGGTCACACGGGCTGAGTACTGGGTAAACGAGCTGGGTCTGAAAAATGTGTAAGGCTTGGAAAAATCCTGATAGTCCACTTAGGAAATGTTCATGAAAAGCTGTTAATGTTTATTTAAATGCAGACATTTCATCTCTACGAATGCCATGGTTTCCTTCCAACGACTTGTATCTACATATCCTGGACCACTGATGCTTGTTTCGATCTTGGTGAGTTCCTTTTATGCTGAAAGTATGCAGAAAAGGTTTTTCTTGTGCCAATGACCCTTTCGTGTATTCTTGAATTTTGGTTGACTTAAAGCCTTATAGTTAGTTGCTCATGTCTGCAGTGCCCAGACCCGCACTTCAAGAAAAAACATCATAAAAGAAGAGTGGTGCAGAAGCCTTTGGTTGATTCCATAGTGAATAATTTAGCACATGGCGGACAGGTACCTGCTCGGAGCTTCTAGAGTGTAGATTAGTTGACCATTTTTCTGTGTGCATAGAGCCATAGATTACTTGCTATACTTGTTGATGCTTGTCTCTGTGCATTGTTCAGTTTGCCAACTTCTATTTTGGCTTTTTAGTGCCTGTTTCGTGTATCATTAGGTAGTGCCATAGTGTTTGAACTTTTAAGTGATTCAAACCTAACTTGTATAGTATAACTGTTTAAACATAATACTATTTGATCTTCTTGTGGAAAAAGAAGTACATGATCTGGGACGTCTTAGAATGTGCTGAGAACTATTTTGTGGATGACTCTGATTGCAAGATCATATACTTGCTCCCAGCTACCAACTCTATTGGATTTTTGGCCCTAGTTACTTCCATCTAGCACCACTATTATCAAAAGCGAAAAGCGTAAAAAAGCTCTAGTTCGTTGGGGCTTTAAGCACAAAGCGAGCGTGGGCTTTAATTAAAAAGTGGCAAATGGAAAAAAGAATACAATATGTTTAGTCCAAAAAGCATGAATAACAAATATATGGACAAAAAATTGAAAATAAAATAAAGTGAAATATTAATTGTTTAGTGTCAAGGAAAGTATGTTTTAGGGCCTTTTTTTTTTTTTGTTTGGTAAAGTAATAAAATTTATGGAAGGTTACAGATGGGCAAAAAGCTGCTTCAAACAAAACATGAAGCAGACATAGTAAAAACCTGTAGAACGGTCTAAAGATATCCCATCTCTACTGTACTAGAGAAAGGGAGCTAACAAAATCCAGAGAGTTATCCACACTGTTTACAGGGGCAAAAAAATGCCAACTGAAAAGACTAACTAAACACCTAGACTTTAAAATGCAAATAGGAGTTGAGATTCCGTCAAAGCATCTATTGTTTCTCTCCTTCCATAGGGTCCAAAAAATTACTGCTGGGATCATTCTCCAGATTCTTTTGATGGATTTGTCAACCCTCCAGAGCCTTGTTGACCACACCAAAGCGCACATTAAGCGAGGCAAAGCTCTCAACATGTTTTGAGCCTCACGTTAGGGCTTAAGCGTGCCTTTGACAACACTGTCTAGCACATGAGGCACTTTTTATCAACTGACTTGTGATTGCACCGACCCCCCCCCCCCCCCCCACAAACCCCCAACACACACACACACCCCACCAAAACCAAAAAAAAAATATGAGCTTTCTTGTGTGCAGGAGTTATGTGCTTGCGCATTTGTGGCTGCAGTGCTTCGATCTTTACTTTAAAAAAAAAAGAGGTTCAAGATGTAGAATTACCCCCAAATCTCCTATTTACAGCTGACTGTAGTTGCTTTAGCTGATGATTATTTTATTTTAATACAATCAAAGAAGTTGTCGTATTAAAAAACAAGATGAAGAGTTGCCGAGATTTATCATTTCTGGTTGTGAAGTGGGTTTCACCTTGGTCTATTAACAATAATTTGAAGCTAATTGCTAAAGTGCTTGAAGATGATATTATTTATCTTGGCTTTAGTGGACCATAAAGATTTTGGCAAAAAGAAAATATTGCTGCAAATGGAAAAAGTCCATAGTCCAAGGAGAGAGATAATGATGGATGATACAGTTCATATTAATTACCTAAAGCACAAATGATATTCTAATTGCTGAGGAACAAAAAGCTAGTTTAATTAAGAAAGCTATGTTCATTGTTGGCTGTATGTACCTTTGACTGCAATGACATCTATATCAATGTCCATTTTTAAAAAAATGACATATAAATCAATGTCAGTCCAGTTAAAGTTGAAGCATCATCAATTGCCCAACTACACATACATTAGTTCCCATTGGTGTCAGGGACTGGACAAGGGAGAGTGAAGGGATATGCGGCATAAGGACTTGGATCCAAGGTTATGCAAAGTAGATGACCCAAAACTTGTACCCAAGGTGTTAGCTTCAACTGTCTCAGATCCTTTTAGGCTTTGACCACTTTCTCCAAACTTGTGATTTACTTTGCTTGACATCACCAATATCATGATGTTAATTTCAGTGGAGTAGCATAACACAATGCTTTAACAGGTCGTTATCTGCTCTATTATATGGATAAAATGGTTGCTTTAACAGGTCGTTATCTACTCTATTATATGGATAAAATGGTCTATCATTACCTAACCTTCATGTCAGGCCCTAAAATAAGTCCATTTTGATTTGAGAGCAGTGTACATGGCACAAAAGTGACACTAAGGCCAGCTGTTCATCTGATTATAATAACATATAGGTTGCCTTTTTTTCCCTGAATAAAACATGTTTGTTCCATAAACGTACTGCAAATCCTTTTCATCGTATTCTATGTTTTTAAGAAAATAAAGCCCAAAAAGGAGCATGCGCTTGTAATTTCTGCTGAGCATCTCATGCATAATCTTTTGTGTTGTATTATTGCCTGAGCTTTCTAATTGATGGTTGGCAGGTCTTTATACAATCTGATGTGCTTGATGTGGCACTTGACATGAGGGATTATTTTGATGCTGTGCCTGATAAACTTGTACATGTAGATAGTGTTGATCCAAGTTTACCTTGTGATGGTGATGGATGGGTCTTGAACAACCCAATGGGGATAAGAACTGAAAGGGAGATCCATGCAGAATTTGAAGGTTGCAAAATCTACAGAAGGGTTTACAAAAAAGTTCAACATTAATTCTCTGGTTCATAACTTGCTATTTTGGAGTTAAGGATCACACAATTTTGTTCTTAGCCTTCTGCTGGGATTAGAGTTTCTAGGATCTTTGAAATGCCCTTCAATATACAATTCTATCTTTGTACAACTCATTCTAAAGCATCCCACAATACAAAGTTATAACTATGGAGCTTGAAGTTCATCAGTTTGACAGTTGAGGGAGTGGGCTTGATGGCATAATGAGGCCCCTTCAAAAGGAGGGCATGTAACCTACATCTCATATGAACACTAGCTCTCTTTTTTCCTTTCTTCTCATTTTTTCTTCATTCTATCATTGTAGTTTGTACGATGGAATGTAGTCTTTAGTTGGAATATTAGAAGTTTCTTGGCTAACTACGCTACGATACTGGTCAATCTGTCATAGTTCATGTTGTTTTAATTTCGCATCTACAAGAGGAACTGTAGGAGTGGACAAGTTCAATTATCTGATCTTTTGATAGGACAGAATATGAAGCTTTCAACGAAGGAGATTCTAAGACATGGCATTTTGGGGCAAAGAGCCCATGTGGTCCTGATTTTGATTAAGAGAATATTGTGTTTGCTCTGACCATCTGAAAAAGAGGTGGGATAGTGGTATTTTTCTTTCATTACGAATGATATGCTTCACGTGCTTTGTAATCAGAATCGGGGTCAGAATTTGAAGTTTCTGGGTAATGAACTTGCGACGACATGGCTTGTTTTAGTTTCTAGGTGCGATAATTCAATGTTTATACGTATTTAATGAACTTAATATAAATACAGAATCTAAGTAAAAACTACTACTTATTAGGTTTGTTAAACCCGTCAACCGGTTCAAACCGGTAACTAGACCGATAAAACCGGAATCGGAACTGGAACCGGTTGAACCGGTTAATCGTATATTAACTGCCGGTCCGGTTTCAATTTTTTTGGAACCGGAACCGGACCGGTAAAACCGGTGGAATTAATTTTTTTATTTTTAAATATAGCCATTGGGCTGCTCCTCTGTTCAGTCTGTTGGGCAACGGTCCATTTGCAAAAATGGTCGTTGCCAAACGGTCCCAAAACCATTCCCCCCCCCCCCCCCCCCCCCCCCCCCCCAACTTTTTTTTTTTTAACACTTTAACTCATCCCCCACCCCTATATAAACCCCTCTCCATTTCCATTTTAATCCACACTAATTCACTCTTCTCTTTCTCTCAAATCTCAATCTCTCAATTATAGTTACTTTGCAATAATTAGCCACTTTAAATTTCTCTCAAATAAATATTATAAAGTCTTATTATAGTTTCAATTATTAATTTTGCAATTATAATATTGTTGGTGGAGTTGGTGATTTTGCAACAATCCGAAGTAGCTTTGGTGGATTTGTAATTCTAGCCGCCTTCACTTTGTTGGAAATTAGTCCGGCAATTTGGTACCTTCGTTCCAACTCTGTCTTTATTTTTCGCAATTTAATTTACGCAATTTAATTTGTTGCAATTTATTTTCTTGTGATTTATTTGAGTGTGATTTAAATTAATTCTATTTAATAATGGCGAAGAGATTTGGACGTGGTGCCGGTAGTAGCGTTATTGTTAGGGGTGGGCTTAATGAGGAAACATTTGTGAAAGAAACACCTAATTTAGGTATTGATGTTGGTGGAAATAATCCACTTTTAGGTCATGAGGCAATGCAACAACATTATACCGACACTTTTAATGAAATTGATGATGATGATGAAACACAAGCCCCCGAAAATTCCATAGGAGATACATGTCCTGCACAATCACATACACAAGACAAACCGCCTAGAACTCGTAAGCCAACCGCTAAAATTTGAAAATTTATGACTAAGGATAAGGAAAGCCATACAGCTAAATGTATCCTATGTGGACAAGTATTTGCTTTTAGGCAAGAAACTAGTAAGGATGGTGGAACGGGTACACTAAATGGTCATATGAGAAAGAAACATATGGATGTTTGGGGAGAGCAAACGGGTTCAAATGTGGGGGGTATTCAAATGACGATAGACCCACGAACCGGTAAAATTTTTAAGTATGACAAGAAAAAAGAGCGTGTAGAAATAGCTAAAATGGTAGCTTATGATTGTTTACCATTTTTCTTTCCTTCGGGTTTGGGGTTTGTTACTTACATTCAACGTTGTTATAATCCGTTATTTGAGGGTATTCCTAGAAGTACTTGTAGAGCGGATGTTATAGGTTTGTATAAAAAATATAGATTTTATTTGCGCCATGTATTTAATTCTTTAAATTGTAATGTTTCTCTTACCGTTGATTTGAGTCTTAGTCTTAACAAGTTAGATTTTTTTGCTATTACATGTCATTGGATTGATGACAATTGGGTTATGCAAAAAAGAATTATAGCTTTTTTATATGATGAAGGAAAAGGTCGTCATGATGGAAAATTTTTAGTGGATTCAATGTCTACTATTATGAGATTTTTTAACATTTATAGAAAAACACTTTGTATTGTTTTAGATAATGCTTCTAATAATACAAAGGCGATTGGTCTTTTAAAAAGAGAATTAAACCCTCCCCTAAAAAATATTTTTTATGTAAGATGTAGTTGTCACATTTTAAACTTAATTGTTAAAGATGGTCTTGTGTGTTTTGACGATTCTATTCAAAAAGTTAGAGACGCGGTTGCGTTTCTTTTTTGTAATGTTAATAGGGGAAGACTTAGAGATTTTAAGAATGCTTGTGTGAAAAATAACCTTCGACCTAGGAAAATTCAAGTAGAAATTGAGACTAGGTGGAACTACACTTACATTATGCTACAACAAGCATATGAGTATAGGATTCTCATACAACAAGTTCACAACAAATATAATATTAATAATGATGATTGGTTAAATTTTACGCATTGGGAAGATATTAAGGAATGTGTTGAACTCTTAGAAATTTTTTATAATGCAACTCTTGCTTTTTTTAAACAATTCTATCCCACGGTAACCGGAATTTTAGCTTACTTAGCGGAAATAGCTAGAGTTTTACAAGAGTATAAATATAAACCTAGTTATCAAGCGGCTATTTTTGATATGATAATCAAATTTAAGAAGTATTTTTTTTTCATCCCAACTTTATTTATATTGGGTTCTCTTTTAAATCCTTGTTTTAAAAGTGTCTTATACTAAAACATTGGTTGGTCAAATTTATACATTTTTAGAAATTGAAGAGGGAGTTCAACCATCTTTAGCTGAAGCCGAATTCGCTATTGATGACGAGTTTAGAAAAGTTTTTACTCATTATTCTAATTTGGAAGAACATGCTACACCCGTTGCTCCACGCCCTACTACTTCTCAAAGTAGGAAAAGGGGCTTGTCGGGTTTGTCGCATTTAAAAGTTTTACATTCACAGCCAACTCCTTCTTGTAGTGCAAACTTTGATGAATATAACTTTTATTTGATGCAGCCAAATGTGGATATCAAGGAACTAGATGAGTTGGACGTCTTAGCATGGTGGAAGAAATACAAGGCAAGTCATCCGATACTCTTAAGAATGACTCGAGATATCCTTACGGTTCAAGTATCAACCGTGGCTTCGAAGAGTGCATTTAGCCAAGGAAGACAATAAATTGGAGACCATAGATACTCATTATCCGGCTTTAGCTTGCAAGTACTAGTGTGCATTCGCGATTGAATTAGATCGGAGCGACACAACCAAAACTTAGAAGCGGAGGAAGGCGAAGAGGAAGAGATTGAAGATTTGATAGCAAGTGGACCGGACCAAATGGAAGACTTTGAAGATATCTCCATGGCCGAATATGATATGGGGAAAATTAACCAAATGATTGAGAATTGGTGATTTTATTATTCTACTATTTCTTTGCAACTCATGTATTATTTGCAAGTTAAAAAAAACTACAACTTGCAAATAAATATTATCCAAGAATGAATAAAATATATGGCTCGTTGAGCTTTCTTCTATTTACTTGTGTTCATATTTTTACTTATATTAAGTTAGGAATATACCTAAAATATACTAAGAATATACTTATAATATACATCTACTAAAATTAAAAACTAGAAAGTTGTATACTTGAAAAATAACTAAAATATACTAAGAATATACTTATAATATATAGTATACCTATAACTTAAACATATATATATATATGTATATATATTATATATATATATATATATATATATATTATATATATATAAGTCAATATATAAGTATATTCTTACTATATTTTATTTATATATATATAACTTAAGCATATATATATATATATATATATATATATATATATATATATATATATATATATATATACACGTATATACGAATTTATAAACTTAGAAAAAAAAATTAAGCTATAAATAACTTAAGTTATAATATATATATATATAAGTATATATAGTATATATATATATATATATATATATATAAAAGTTATATAACCTAAGTATATTGATATATATAAGTATATTCTACTATTTTAGGTATATGTAGTATAACTTAAGCATATAACTTAATATATATATATATATATATATATATATATATATATATATATATATATATACATATATGTTGTATTCTTTGACTTGCTTTGTGCTTAGCCGTTAGTTAGTAAATATATAAACTTTACTTATAAACTTATATAACATATGTAAATATACCTATAATATACTAATAAATACTATAATATATATATATATATATACCAAAAAAAAAAAAAAAAAATAGGTTTTGGACGTGTTTGAACCGGACCGGTTCCGTTTCGGGTTTTTAACCGGAAAACCTTGAACCGGTGGCCGGTTCCGGTTTTTTGACCGGTTACTGGTCCGGTCCGGTTCAAACGGGTTAACAGATTTAAGGTTTGTTCAAATTCGTGCCTAATATTGTAGCTCTGCTCCTGACTTTATTAGTCAAGTATGTGCCTTCAGGACCAAAAAGCTTAAAGGGCCATGCTATGCCGAACCCATGACGCATCAGTGTCTGAAAAGCCAAAATTGCTACGTTTTGGCATCACATTCTATATTTGAAGAGAATTGGGATGTATCATTCCTTTCCACTAATCTTCAACTTTTTCTTTTTTCCTCTTTTGAATATGCCACTAAGCCAATTATCACCCTTTTGTTTATGTAGCGTTCTTTCAAAGTTGTGCAACTTTCTAATCAAAGCATCCAACTTTTATTTATTCTTAAGTTTTCTATTTTTGCCAGAAAGTGACCACTTGCTCAGTTTCACGAGGGTAAAAAACTAAAAATTATCCCCGTTTGGTCAAAAATATTTAACGATGCCACACAAACGTAAATCGCTTTTTCGTTTACGTACTTCTAGACCACTTATGCTTGTCTAAAATTTTGAACTTAATGCATAATAATATTGTCTTATTATAGTTGATCGTTGAAAGTCAAGTCTCGATACCAAAATTCTGGGACAAGTTGTTATACAAATACATCCATATATATCTACATTTTTTGGCACTTGATGCTTTCGCCTCAAGTAAACTTCAGTTTGCTTTTTTAATTTGAAACTCTTAGTTGAGCTAATGGAGATTAACTTTTTGTAGGAAGTTCAAGAGGAAGGAGAAGAAATATCCTCCAATAATGTTTTTACGAAAGTAAAGTTCTTGGTGATTAATAACTTCTCGAAATTATTATTCTAAAATTTCACTTTTCATTGTTCTTTTTAGGTTGGTATAATATAAAGAGAGAGTGTCAATAAATAACACATACCCGTCATACTTGAAAGGAACTTCTCAACATATGGTCCAACAGTCTGATATATTTAGGATGTGAAACTATATAAGAAGAAAAGCTCATATATCATTATTAGTGACTTTTATTATTTCTTACCTGAATTGTTGACACACATATATATTCACACACACACACATCTTCTGCTTGATCTTCTGCCCCGTCATGCTTTCGCCTCAAGTAAACTTCAGTTTGCTTTTTTAATTTGAAACTCTTAGTTGAGCTAATGGAGATTAACTTTTTGTAGGAAGTTCAAGAGGAAGGAGAAGAAATATCCTCCAATAATGTTTTTACGAAAGTAAAGTTCTTGGTGATTAATAACTTCTCGAAATTATTATTCTAAAATTTCACTTTTCATTGTTCTTTTTAGGTTGGTATAATATAAAGGGAGAGTGTTAATAAACAACACATACCCGTCATACTTGAAAGGAACTTCTCAACATATGGTCCAACAGTCTGATATATTTAGGATGTGAAACTATATAAGAAGAAAAGCTCATATATCATTATTAGTAACTTTTATTATTTCTTACCTGAATTGTTGACACACATATATATTCACACACACACATCTTCTGCTTGATCTTCTGCCCCGTCATGCATATACACATGTTATTTTCTTTGAATCATCGTTAGGCGGGAAAGATTTGGTGAACTAAACCATTGCATGAGTAGTACTAAAAGTTTGGACGTTAAATCAAGTACCTATCTAAATACAATACTAAACAGTTTAATAAGTAATTTCTATGTTAAGATGCATTACGCGTTTATTAATAGTCATAACATAATTTCTTTATTATTTGATAGAAACTAAGAGTCCACCAAATAAACAAAAATGATTTGAGAAAATATAGAAAACTCTGATCCTTTTTTTAAAATGTCTTTAAAAATCTTGATTTTCATGATTTCATTTTCTTAGTAAATAACAAAAGATATATACGTGTGAAAACTCCTTTTTAAGGGATTAAAAATCACGATTTTCTACCATGTGGAAAACCCGTATTTCCAACTTCACTAAACTTTCCAACTTCAGCATTAAACCTATTGCAAGAAAAAAAAATTAACCTCTTAATCCCTCACCCCTTACAATAACTCTATTGTAAGCCCTTTACAATGACTCTATTGCAAAGCTACAAACCTTGACTAACTCTAGCCAAGAAACCAGAAAAAAAAAAAGGTTGAAAACTGTCCTACAATGACATTTCTTGAAAATAGTGTAGGATTACAAGTACAGAGCAAAATGACAAAGACTCAACAAACCTAAGGACTTAAGACATCTTCAGTGTCGGGATCTGGTCCTTGATCGTGGCAGCTTTGTTCTTGAATGACCCTTGAGCAGAGGCGGCTAGCACTTGAAAGAATCTGATTTTAGGTTTTGCAAGTGTTAGGTTGATCCTTGTAACATGTTGTGTATATAGGAGGGAGCATGTGAGAAGAGATAAGGACAATTCATCTTTTGGTTTGGCCACTAGCAGTGCACTGTGCTGCTAGTCTTTCTTCATTCATCTGATAGAAGAAACTTTATACAGAGTTGATTATAACGACAATCAAAGAAACTGATCAAACCTGGTCCCTTATCTGGTTCCTCAGATATGTTTGGCAAATCATCAAAACATGGAATAACATAACATATCATATTCTTTTGTTTTTTAATGTACGTATCAGTCCATTTTAAAGATGGTCATTTTTGTACTACATATTTTTCTTCTTTGTTTGTTTGTTTGTTGTTGTTGTAACTGGTTTTTGGATAAGTGTGTAATCATATATTGCGTGTACCTACCAAACACGTTATTAAGATGTATTTCTTCCTTTGTTTTATAAAGTGAAAATTCTCATTAAAGTATTAACAATTTACAACTTGGACTAGACTCCTTTATTATTAAGGGGAAGACATCTTTTCTTCTCTTTCGCCATCATTTCTTTTTGCTTTTTTCAACCTTTTGGCTTGAATAAATTCGATTTTGTGCTAAGCAATTTACGATAGGTTAGAACGCTCCCTGCCCAAAAAAAATCTGCATTTCTGAAATTTGAGCTCAATGTTTTTTACTAAGAATGGAGGGATGTAATTATATCTGTCGTGAAAATATTTCATTAAATGATAAGAAGATAAGTATAAGTGACAAAATCCTTTTAACCAATTGTCACAAGCTGGTCTTTGTCCAACAAAATCAGTCGATCCTAAGTCAATTTTGATGTTTTGGAATTTTTTGTTAAATAATTAAAAAAGAATTGTATATTTGTTTAATATTCTATCCATTTAACCAAAACTTTATTTAAGTATAAATTTTAACCAGTAAGATCCGCTTACTTTATTCCTTTGGACACTCCATGCATACGTGTGCAATCTGAATTCTCTAATCAATTACCATTACGTAAATAAATATTAGTATACAAAATTCCAAAAATACTCCCCCTGCCTACTTTTACTCATCCACTTTAAACTTTTTTTTATTTAAAAAATAATAAATAAAATATATAATTTACCAATATACTCATTAATTGATACATATTTTTATTAGATTTTAAAAATGATTTGAAATGAGTAATTAATACTATAGATAAAATAGAAAAAAATTAATTATTTTATCTTAATATACTAAAAATTATAAATAAAAGTGAAAATTTATTTTTAAAATATTAAACAAATAAAAGCGAACAGAGGGAGTTAATAAATAAACCAATAATAAATGAAAGAAGAAAAAGAAATACCCCATAAAAGGTGACACGCTGAAGTAACGCGTATAGGAAATTGTGAGGATAAGATTCCTATATATATTTAGAAAAAAGAAAACGTGTAATTTAAAATTTGATTTGTATAAATTTACAAAAAATTCTGAAATCAATATATTATAAGTTTCAAACTTCAGGTGGTCTCTGTGTTGAACAAAATTGAACTACATACTTATCACCAAATTTCAACAAGGTGATTCCTTTCTTCTTCTTTCGTTAATTTAATGTGTTTTTGGTGTTTGGGTTTTGAATATAATCTCTTTGCCAAATTTGTGCTTTATTTTTGTGATAATTTCAAGATTTTTATTTTGTTTCTTGGTGGGGTTTAGTCATTTATGTGATAGAATTTGTTTCAGTTTTGATTTGGTAAGGTTTTGTTTTTCCTACTTTTTTTGGCTTGAAGTATGCAGTATTAATAAATTTCCTGTATATCCATGTTTGTATTTCTGTGTTACAGTATAAGATCTTTCTTTGTGTTCTGCATGTGATCATGTATTTGTTTTGCTGCATTGATCCTTAGTTATGCTTAAGGGATATGCTTATTCTTGTTTTTCAGCATGAAATAGGCCTAAATCTGGTGGTTTTAGATCTTTGGTCCTCTTATGTTATGTATCCCCTCCAGAGACGGATTCCAGAGCCGGATCGAGGATTTATATTTTATGGATCCAATCTTAAGATTTTTCGTATTGGGTAAAGTTATAAGTTCATATATACTATTTATTACAATTTTAATAATCTTTTACACAAATTTATGCTCCGCTTCAAAAATTAGGGGTTCAATTGAATCCCCACTTACAATGCTAGATACGCCACCACCACCTCTCTCTCCAGAGGTGGATGCAGGATTTAAATTCTATGACTTCAACTTTTAAGGTTCTTAGCATTGAATTCTATTACATTTTTAAACTTATGGGTTCATATATACTCTTTATTGCAGTTTTATGAATTTTTACATATGAATTTATCATCCGCACTGAAAAATTGGGTCCATATGAACCCCGTACTGACAAGCTCCATTCGCCACTGTCTCTCCCCTAAACTCCCATTAGAAAATTGGGGGAAAAGAACTACCCAAATCTCTGATTTAGCATGGTAGTGTTATAGTTGTACTAGTTTGATGATTGATCTTCTGTCTTGAGGGTGGAAGAGATGGAGCTTTTTCCTGCCAATACCGGGCAAACAATTTTTATTGGTATAGAAAAAGTTGATCTTGTCCAAGGATGTAGTTTTGTACAGCTTCTTCGTTGTATTTGAGTAATTATGCTCCCTTTATAAAGATTCAATTAGATATTCAGCTTATCAAGTTGTGACATCCTGAGTTGTTGTATAAATAGCCTGTTTGGATGGGCTTATGCCTATAAGCTGTTTGCAGCTTATAAGCTAAAAAAAATAAGTTGGGGTAGTCTAACTTATTTTTTTTGGCTTATAAACTGAAAACAGCTTATAAGCTGCTTTAGATAAGCTAAGTCAAATGGGCCCAATTATTTTTTTGAGCTTATTTTAAGCACAAAATGACTTTAAGTTGGCCAGCCAAACACTCAAAAAAGCTGAAAACAGCTTATAAGCAACTTATAAGCCAATCCAAACGGGCTCAAAATCAGGTTAGTTATTCATGGCCTTTAATAAAAAGTCAAGATACAGTAATGAGTTTAATGATAGCATATAAGCCAATTGGCTTCAAGGACAGTCTGAAATTTGTTTGCTGTTCGCCAAAATTTTAGTTTATTTGGTCGAAATACACTCGCAGAAAAAGATTGTTGACTTTCTAAGGGATCTTTCCCCGTCCGCGCCGGTTAGATTGATTGACTATAAGGATCATGCTCTACTTGTATTAAATGTTCTCCTTGATGAGTGACTAAGTAAATTCATAGATTAAACATAGATCCGATTGTGAAACAAGGTTATTGAAGTTGCTAGTCGATGGAGGTTGGGTGGTATTCAATTTATGGGAATTAATAATCTCCTTTTTATCTAACTAAATTATCCAGTCTGAATATTTACATCGTTATTGTTCTTGTTACAGTCCAGGCTCTGATAATCGAATTAGAAAAGAAAATGGGGGACAAGCATGATGACAAAGGACTGTTTTCTCATCTTGCTGGATATGCTATGGGTGGTCACCACGGAGGCTATGGCCACGGGGCATATCCACCTCAAGGATATGGATATCCACCACAAGGGTACCCGCCTTCCGGCTATCCTCCTCACGGTGGATATCCACCAGCAGGATATCCTTCTCCTCACGCTGGATACCCACCACCTGCATATCCTCCACATGGTGGATATCCGCCTCCTGGTTATCCTACCGCCCACTATCCTGGTCCATCACCTTCACATCATGGTAAGTCATTGCTTCTCTGCTTTTAAATCTGTTTCAAGATGTAATTTCCTCTGTCTATTTGCATATCCCGTGTTCTCTTTCTCGTTGATTTTCTGATTAATTGCCTTTTTTTTTGTGGTACATTGACTAAATTAGTGAATTATATGTAAGGAGTACAACGAGATGATCTGAAATCTCAAGGGTGATAGTCCATACTCCATAGGGGATTGAGAGTGGAGCATTAGACCCAGCCCCTAACATTTAGATCCTTAACTTGCATAATTGCAAGGGGAGGGCAATGTCCCTGGCATGTAGCTTACGAGTGGTTTGCTGCAGAATGGGTTTCACATGACCTCAAACGCATGATCTGATGATCAGATTTTAGTTTTAGTTTGGATGTGCTTTTGTATATATGCTTCCTTGTTTTGTTTTCACATGGATCTTCACCATGGAATTGATATTAATTTTACTAGTACTTGTCTTGACTTATATATATATATATATATATATATATATATGTATGTTTTCTTATGTTTGATGATCAATTATTAGTTTTGGTTTTTCTCAGCTTTGATAGACTAACATGAACGACACCCCAAAGAGAGTGCTGGCATCTCGTGTATATTAGTAATTTGTTTTTCTCCTTCTATCTGTGTATGTCTTTGCATTTTCCTTTTAGAATTCATTATTTGACAAGTGAATCAGTGGCGGAGCCATGATTTTCACTAAGAGGGTTAAAAAATACAAAGAAGTACACGAAGTAGCCAAAGGGGTTCAACATCTACTATATATACATAAAAATAATTTTAACCTTGCATATGCAGTATACAATGTAATGAACCCCCTTGCCCTTACCTAGCTCCTCCTCCGAAGCGAATGCTTGCTTCTTTTGAGCCACTAATGAGTACATGAACTTGTAGTACTGTAAAAACATATTTTATTAGTACTATCTTTTACGTTACAGTTGTTTAACTCTTCAGAACTTTTACAGGGCATGGACCTCATATGGGTATGGGAGGAATGTTAGCTGGTGGTGCAGCAGCAGCTGCTGCTGCATATGGAGCTCACCATCTCGTGCATGGTCATCATCGTCCTTATGGCCATTTCGGCCATCATGGCAAGTTTAAGCACGGAAAATTCAAGCACGGAAAGTTTGGCAGGCGCTGGAAAAGCCATGGCATGTTTGGCAGGCACAAGTTTGGCAAGAGATGGAAGTGATTCATTGCCCAAAGTTACAGGATTGCTGCTATTAGTTAATTCTTGCTTGTTATTTTTCTGTTGACGATAGATTTCTGGTTCATTTTGGGTGTCTATTCACTGATATATGTGTATTATCAACACTCAATATGGTTTCGTGTATTAATAACTCTCAGTTGAAGTTGATGACTTACTGCGAGGTGTCATTCATATTATTACATTTTTAAAGTCTGATCTTGATAGTGAGGAAGTCAATGATTTTAGCTTATAAGCTTGTTTTCGTAGCTTAATACATGGGGCATGTCCGAGCATTTGTCATCCATATTGGATTGGAAGAATTAATTGTTTGTTAATTACATCTCAAACCGAAGAAGATATCAATGGAACAAAAATGACTTCTGTTTTATTAGTGATCTTGCATGGCCCGAGATGATTTATTTACCATCTACCCAATTGATTTTACTCTGTATTTGCTGCTTAGTCATTAATAATTTCAAAGGTTAAAGTTATGTACATTGACAATTTAAATAAGGGAAAAGGGTCAAATATACCCCTCTACTTTACTTTATTGGTTAAATATACCCTCCGTTAGCCAAAGTACCTAAATATACCCCTTTGTTAGTCAAAGTTGTTAAATATACCCCTACATGGATCGAAATGCCCAAATCATATAAAATTAACCATTTAACTTACAAAAAATCATGCCCCATAATTTTAACCCGACCCGAGCCACAAACCATGCCCTAGATTGGCAGCTTATCTCGGCTTTATTCATTAAATCTTTCGAAAATTTTTATGGACTAATTAAACATTTATGCTTCAAAGAATTTTTCAAGAACAGTGGTTTAAAGATTTTGCAATATATCAAATTCCTCGGAACTATAATAAGATAGACCCATTAGTTTAAATAAAACAGTAACTCAACAATTTTTAATCATTGATTAATTAAGTTATAATAAACGCTCGAACTATTGTTAATTTTTTATGTCATTCATTTAATTCACTTAAAAATTGACATAAAATTCCTTTACAATAGTATTTCCTAGTTCCCGTGCACAATGCATCTTTTCAGAAGCAAAAAAAATTATCAACTTATGTACAATATAAAAAAATTTAGTCATATTCAATTGACTCTTTATGTCTAATTGCAAAAGCCGAAAGTCATTTTTCAACGTTCTTCATTGTAGCTTTAATATGCGTCAACAACGCTAAAGCTTCACCCAAAAAGAATTCACATATAAGATTCTCACCCAATTAGAAAGTTGATTATTAACGATGTTTTTAGAAAAGTTTAAAGAATAAAGCCGATATAAGCTGTCAATCTCGGGCATGATTTGTGGGTCGGGTCGGGTTAAAATTATGGGGCATGATTTTTTTAAGCTAAATGGTTAATTTCATCTGATTTGGGCATTTACATCCATGTAGGGGTATATTTAACAACTTTGATTAACAGAGGGGTATATTTAGGTACTTTGACTAACGGAGGGTATATTTAACCAATAAAGTAAAGTAGAGGGGTATATTTGACCCTTTGCCCATAATCGTTAGACTCTTATTTACCATCTTTTGCATTACTATATTAGACATGTTATGAATAGTTACACGTTGTAGGTCTAAAAGAAAAAGAAGATTGTCACTTTATAGATCAAAGCGTTATAGTCATGCATGAATATATATATATCATTTAATTTTTCAGCCTTGCCCCTTTTGTGCAACATACAGATTAAAAGGTATCAAATCCCCTTAAACATAAATGTTTCATCATGTCAAAGAATCCTCAACCGTAAAAACCATTTAAAGGAACAGAATTCTTTTGCCTCACAGCGACTAGTGTTGGAATTCATTTTCCCTTAACGTTATATGTTTCTATCGCTTTAAACCCTAGTATACAGTTTTTTTTTTCTTTTTCTTTTCTTTTAAACCTCCATCACAACTTGCCCCAAGGAACATTATGTCAAAGAAGAAAAAGTTACATAAGAAGAGGCCTCGGCCAGCCCCTTGAAGATGGTACATCATCAATTGTTCCATGTGATATTCTTTTTTTCATCCTTAGTAGGCTACCCATTAAATCTTTGTTACGTTTTCAATCTGTTTCTGCACCATGAAATGCTATAATCTCTGACGAAGTATTCACGAAAGCTTACCGTGGTCGATCCAGAGCGTTGGGACGTAAAAAGCTCTTGTTACGAAGGAATTTTACTGGCGAGTACGAGTTTGTAGACTTGGAAATTAGTCCCCGAGTTGCCACAAAAAGGCCACACTTTCCTCTAAAGACATTTGGACGTGTTGATCATGATCGCTTATGCTCACATGATGGCTTGCTATTATTAAGAAAACTTTGGGGTGACAGGACGTTAATTTTGTGGAATTCATCAAACAGAAAACACCAAATCCTCAAAGCTTATGCCTACACACCTCCTCATGCTTGTGGGTTGTATTATGATTCTACTACTCATGATTACAAGATTGTATGGATCTATAACTTGCTTTATGTTGTTTATTCCGTCAATAGAAATTGTTGAACGACAAAACCGACTCTCCCTATACTAAAGCGAAGCCTCCCTAGAATACCACAAGCAACTAATAATTCATGGTCATGGCACTACTAAAAAATCCTGATTTACCTAGGGAATTTACCGAGGGACGTCCATCGATAAACAGGATTTACCGAGGGACACCATCGGTACTAGGCTCGTAGGGAATTTGACCGTTGGTAAATAATACCGAGGGACACTCTCGGCAAATACCGATGGAGACCCTCACACATCCCTCGGTACTTCCCTTCCATCATATTGAAGCAAAATTAAATATACCGAGGGACGACTCTCGATACTTAAAAAATATATATAATATTGATATATCATTTACTGAGGGACAGCAATCGGTATATTAATTTTAATCAAATTAAATTTTTAAATACACCGAGGGACAACCCTCGATAAATATAAATATTTCACAATTAGATTTTTCATTTTACCGAGGAATGTCCATCGGTAAGCTAAATGAAAAGCACTTTGATAGTTGAAAAATAATGAGGGACGTCCCTCAGTCACCTGAAAATACGAGATTTACAATTACACATGTTACCGAGGGACTGTATCGGTAAGTCCCTCAATATTTCTGGTAATATTTTGGCAAGCATTGCCTATTTTTCACTGTAGCACCTGTTATAAAAAACATCTCAATAGCTGATTCAATAAGAATCAGAAACGCATCCAACAACAGCCATCAAAACAATAATAAAAACACATCAAAATAATTCAAACATTAAAATTAAGCCAACAAAAAACGTACGAATCCAACCAACGTCAATGTTATCCAAACATATACCATCCCACTAGACTTCAAACAATCCAAAATAACATAAGTTAGAACAAAAATAACAACGGACACCTAATACTCCATTTCGACCTCTCCATGCTCCCTGATCCTCCTCATCCTCTACATCCTCACCATCATCATGATCGGGGCTCGGGGGCGGAGAGCGAGGCAACTTGATGAGGTTACACACCTGATTCTTGAGTTCTTTGACATCTGACTCAAGATTTATCCTACGTCGCTCCTCCTCCAACCTTTTCTTACGTTCCTCCTCATAATTCCTAGCAAGTTCCCGAAGTTCGTGTCGCATCTCCTCAAGCCAGCTCATTTGACACGGTGGCGAACTTCCTATACCTTGCAATCCACGGTGGAGGCGGTGAAAGTTCTTCTCGAGCAAAGGCCGTATGCTCTTCCCTTCGTCACGCCGCCGACCACGTCCAACCAACGAGAGATAGTTTGTTCCTCCGATGGCATGATTGTATTGCCTTGATCATCGGTCGACTGACTCCTAGTGAGCTCCTCCATCGCTTGAATATACCGATTCTACATAAAAAGTAAACTTTAGTTATACCTTAAGGAAAACTTACGCCTTATGGGGCATACTTTTAGTTATGTTTTATGGGACACACTTTTAGCTAAGGCATTACTAAAAGTTTCCCTTAAAAAGTTAAAAATATATATATATATATGCTTCAAGGGAAAGTACGCCTCCGGCGGACTTTTAGTTATGTTCAACTAAAAGTCTGCCGGGGGGGCGTACTTTTTAGTTGTGTTAAGTAAAAGTACGCCGGAGGGCGGACTTTTAGTTGTGTTTAAGTAAAGTACCGCCGGAGGGGGCGGACTTTTAGTTGTGTTTAAGTAAAAGTCCGCCGAAGGGGGGCCGTGGACAATTAGTGTTCATTCAGTTGAGAAAAATTGGAGGCCAGGACAATCTCATATTTGAAAAAGGAAGATGGATACTAAAAATCTTCCTCGTTAATCAAATGGAAAATGCTTTTGCATATTACATGTTAAGCTACCGAAGATAACGTTTTACAACTCTCCTTGGCCAATACATAAATAATAATGTGATAGGTAAGATTAACCTCTACTTTTCTCTCCGTTACAGGTCTAGCAACAACAAAAAACTACTGTGTAATATTATAGCAGTAGACAGATAGTAAAAGGAAAATGGAGCAGGATCAAGAAGTTTCCGGAACGAAGATTACAATAATAGAAGAGTGTTCTTGAGGAGCTATCCACTTCACTGGGGAGATTCAGTGGAAGATGGAGAAAACAAAGAAGAGAGCTATGCAACAGAAGGCCAAGAAGTGAAGAGCGAGACTTTCATGAAGAAAATATTTATAGCGCTTTTCCATTGGAAAGGAGAAAGAGCTTTATTATTTCGAAGGCTCAAGCATAAGGTCACAGTTTACTTCATTACTTGTCTTCTGCTCGGATTCAAAGCTCCTAGAGCTATGATTTCAGCTTAATATCATTTTGTCTATGTAAAAAGTGCTATCAATAGTTGAAATTCCACCTACTTTACTAAGCAAAAAAAAGTAGACAGATATCAGTAAAAATACTCAAATTGCCTTGTGTCTAACTGCTAATATATCAGACTTCTAAGGAAGTTCTGATTTTATAACCCTGAATCCAGTGATCTCCATTTTGTGTCCATAGAATAAACCAAAGTGGAAAACAAAAAGCTATCTTTACTAACAAATGAGACATAAAATGCTTACGACTATCTTTCTAAACTAAACTATACTTCCAAAAAACACAACTAATAGAAAGCTCTACCATATTTTACATTACTTGAATATTTTAGTGTATTTGACAAAAGACTAAGCTTTGTCGATGATATCAGGCATTAAGTGCTTTTCTTAACTTACATACTGATATTGACATTGACAATCCATAATAATTCATAATGAAACACATTTTATAGTTCATGAATAAGCATTAAATGTTTTATTTGCGGTATTTAAGTGATCAGGTGTCTTATGTCTTACCAATAACCATAAAAACAATATTACTAGTCAAATATATTTCACATAAGTTTAGAGCTTACATAGGTATCCTTCGCAGTGGCTCGCTTAAACTTCTTTTCCGTCTTCAATTTTCGTATGTGTCTTCTTCCATACCTCATGACGATTGGGTGGTCTACCAAGAGTAACTTACTTGCAAATGAAATAAACAAAGTTAATGTTTTTTGTCATTATTTGTAATTGTATTTGCTACCATCCAAATGGTTAAACAATTACCAATTTCCTCTAGCAGTCCCATGGACACCGAACCACAAGTGTGCAATGAGCCACCCTTCTCGGACTTTCGAGCGCTGCCTTTGTCTGTCGCCCCCTCGACAGACTTTTACTTAACACAACTAAAAGTACGCATTCCTTCCGGCGGACTTTTTAGTTGAACATAACTAAAAGTCTGCCGGAGGGGGCAGACTTTTAGTTGTGTTTAAGTAAAAGTCTGCCGAAGGGGGCCAGGACAATTAGTGTTCATTCAGTTGAGAAAAATTGGAGGCCAGGACAAATTTTAAGCTGAGAATACTTCAAATTCCTTCAAAATAATTGCAGTAATTAATGACTTCAAATAATAAACCTTACCTCTTCAAGAATATAGAAAAAACCGTAACTTTGTCTCCACTTTGAAATTGCAAAGTCAATTTTTTTGCTTTGTGTTCAGTGTTGCTTCCAATTCCACAAATTGGGTATCTTCTGCCCTGTATTCTCAAACTAATTCATGTCTCTTAGCTTTCCTCTGTTCGTGATTGAAGTGGCGCCATTGAGAATTTTGCCTGTGATTGAAGTGGCGCCGTTGAGAAGAGAGCAAAGACAAATGATTCTACGTAGTCCTCATTCTCTGTAGTCCTGTGAATGAATTTTGCCTCCGAATGTTTGTTTGGGGAAATGGAATGATTAGGTTAAAAGTGCTCTATTTTTCTTTTAGCTAAAATAAATGGCGCCTAAGTTCCCGCTGTTGTTTTTTTCCCCCAACTTTTTTCAGTTCTAGCGCCTAAGTTTCTTTTATTCTAGCTTTAGTTTTTTAATTTTTTTTTTTAACACAAATAGGGATGGGTAATGGAATGTATATACTCTCTCCGTTTCAATTTATGTGAACCATTTGATTTTATATGAAATTTTAAAAAATAGAGAAAGCTTTTAAACTTGTGATGTTAAATGAGTCACATATATTTTATGTGGCTATAAATCATTGCATAAAGGTAAATTGTTTCTAATTATACAACGAGATCATTCTTTTTAGCATGGACTAATAAAAAAATAAGTTCACATAAATTGAAACGGAGGGGGTATTAAACTATTTATAATCTTTGAGATAATAAGTAAATAAAAATATTAAATTTAGATAATAACCATCAAATTTTGTAGAAAACTTGCAAAACAATTTACTTTAAACAAATTGATAACTCAAATTAGCCTATTTTAGATCGAATCACCCGAGTTGAATAAAATTTTAACTTAACAAAAGATATATTATATATTTGTGAAGACAAAATTGAGATTGTTTTAATAAAAGATGAATTTATTATAAAAGAGTGAAAATAAAATTTTGTTTGGGAATGTCAAACCAAATTATCTCCAAACAAATCAAGAATGACTAAACTTATACAATTTTTTTCATAATATTGTTTTCTCAAAATAACTAAGGCCTCATTTGTTTATATGAAAATTAAGACGTCAAAATCTAAACGCATATCTTAATATTTAAGATATGCATTAAGAATTATATGTCTGAATCTAAATACACATATGAATACTAAGATATTGTGTTAAGGTCTGAATACTACATTATTAAGAGTTAAGACAGTTTGCTTTACAATATCTGAATGTGTAAAATATGTCTTTATTTTAAAAAAAATTAGTATGAAATTTAATACAATACAAAATGAATCTAATATGTTATCAATAAAATATTTTTTAAAATATTATATGAAGGCTGGTGTGGTGGCAATACTAGAGGTGGTCTTGTAGGTGTCAATGAAGATGGTGTCGGCTAATGGTGGTATTGTAGGTAGTAGCTAGTGGTAATGAATGCGGTAGTAGTTGGTGGTGGTGATTGATAGTGATAGCTAATAATGTTGGTAAATGACGACGGTGATTGACGATACATAGTGGTGAAGGATGACGGTGATAGACGATATATAGTGGTGATTGTGGTGATTGCGGTAGTCATGAACGATGGTGTGTTGTAAAAATGGTGGTTGGTGGTGATGATTGTAAATAGTGACTAGTGGCATTGTACGTTGATTATAGTAATTGATAATGGCGTGGTTGTGAGTAGTGACGATTAATAATGGTAGGCGGTGACAATAATTGATAATGATGGGAGATGTCGTAATGGTAGCGATAATTAAATAGAGGAAACGATGAGTGCCATCTTTGTATAATTTTTCAATCGACATTTTAATGATATTAAGACTTTGTTACTGAGATCTTTAATAATCATTCGGACACATTAAGTAGTTGTAACATAATAGATTAATATCACAAATACAATTTCACGTATCTTGTAATTATTGACGTATAGGCTAATCAATCAATGATATTTCTTAAAAATACCACTCATGCACTATAGACTACTTAGTGTAATTATCGATTTATAAGTTAATCAATCAGTATTACTTAAGAATACCACTAATATACTTCTACTTACTAGAATTATTATATAATAGACTTATCAATCACTAACATTACTAAACAATACTTCTAATACAACACACTTTAACCATTGTCAATTTATAAGCTAAACAATCATTAACTTTTATTAAGGATGCCACTAAGAACACTTCTATTTATACTATGACTTTTTAAACTTATCACTTATAACATTCTTTAGAGTGCTATCACTATACACTTTTACTCGGTACAATAAATAAGTGGTACTAGTTAATTTTCTTATGATAAGTCTAGAAATGTAATATAACTGAAAAAAGAAAAAAAAAACTTTAAACAATTGCCGAGGGACTTACCAATTGACACCATCGCTATTTTTTATTTAAAAAATATAAAATAATTATTTATTAAATAATCAATTTTACATATTTAATTTACCAAGAGACATCCCTCGGTAATTTCAAAAGAAAACTCAAAATAATTATATCTACTCTATCGAGAGACTCCCTCGGTACATTTTATTTAATTTTCATTTATTTTTTATTAACATACGATGGTGTCCCTCGGTACGGAAAAAAGAAATTCAAAATATTTATATTTATATTACCGAGGGTCTCTCTCGGAAATTTTAATTTGTTTTTTATTATGTACCGATAGAGTCCCTCGGTATAGTCAATTAAATGTTGACTTTAAAAAAGTCAAATAATTTACCGAGTCCTGTCCCTCGGTATCTTTAAAAAATAATTAAAAATTAAAATATTTGACTTTTCCGAGGGACGCCGTGGCAAAGTAACTCGGAATAGTGACATCAAATTTGTCCCTCGGTAACCCGTGTAGGTAAATAGCTTGTTTTTAGTAGTGTGGCGAAGCCTCCCTAGAATGCCACAAGCAACTAATAATTCATGGTCATGTCTATATAGTCCGGGTTTTAACACGGAGGAAGGTTGTGTTAGAAAACTGTGTTCAGAAAGTTAGAAACAGAAATCAGAAACTGGAAAAACCAGAAGCCAAAAAAAAATCAGATCATTTGACCGAATCTGAATCCGAGCCGAGCGACGACGACGGCGCGAGGAGAGTCCCTCTTCTCAACCCTTTAAGAGCCAGAAGAAGTGCTTTCTAATATAAGCACATAACTTTTCCTTTCTACCACCAATGTGGTACAAAGCTCCTTTTTCAAAGGAACTTTGCTTTAAACTTCATTTTCCTTCCATTGTCTTTTTTCCCTCCATTTCTCATTCACACCAACTTAGCTAGCTTCAATCATTAACTAGCTTTAACAATCTCCCACATGAATGGGGAATGACTATATGATGAAAAACATGCATGACAAAAAACTGTGTGATTCGTAAGCAAGGATTAATTATAAGTAGATTTCTCTTTGACTTTCCGTAGTGAACATATGTCGGATATACTCGGTCAATCGGTAGATTTGATATCTTTGAACCGTCGATCTTTGGTGTATACCTAGACAACCACATGTCACACAATTAACCCTTTAACCATTTTTGGTTCTCATTGTTCTGTTCGTTTAAGCCATGAACACTTATATAGGTGATTCCTAAATGTGTCATCCCGTAGATACACTATTTGATATACCCCGTATCAAACTTAGAAACCATTAAAAAGCCTTAATGCTTGATCCTGGTACTGAACATTGTCTCATCACGAGAATGGACCAAAAAAGTTATTGTGACAATGTTGAACCGTCATCAATGACTTTGTTTGTTCT
>NC_081348.1:15063618-15120613 GCF_029784015.1 Lycium ferocissimum
ACAATTTCCTACTAAAACTCCTTTGGCCATTGGTTCCGCAAACGAGAACACCAATAAGAGCAATAACCATAATTAATCTTGGACTCATATTTTCACTGAGAATGTTTTCAAAATTAAACAAAAAAGGTTAATGGATTTAGGAGATATAGTACACTGTGAATTTAAAATAAATAGAATATTGAAAAGGCTAAACGTCGGGAGTTACATTTTCCAAATCTAAAATTGCAACACACATGCATGCAGAGACGAAACTAGAATTTTTAGAACATGGGCGCATTGCTAAAAAATGGATTGAGTGGGAATTGCTTCTTGTTCCTCTTCGTAAATAACTAAGACTTTAACAAAGTGCACCACTAAGCTTTTTTGTAGCATGAGTGCTAGCAAGTAATATTAGATCAATTCTAAAAAAATTATACATAAAATATCTAGTTTTGCGGAAAGACTATGGGTTCACGTGCCCCAAAAATCACACATAAATTCGCCCCTGCATGCATGTTTGTATGTTAGTTGAAACCAAAAATTTGTGAGTAGATACAAAGTGAAAAAATATATTTCCAAAATCTAAATATCAAAAGAAGTAAATGATCATGGAAAAGAAAACAACTCTCTTAATTAATGAATCGCAAATCTTATAGAAAAAGAGGAGGTCGTGAAAAAATACATGTATATTTCGCTCGGATCTTTTAGTTCCTCTTTTTGTGTGTGAGCGTATTTTTCTTTTCTTTTGGAATGGAAGGGAGATCTGGCAAGATTCATCATAGTTTGACTATTTTTAATTTAGGATTTAGAGAACTTTATTGAACATTGGAAAAAAAATTGGGTGAATAGAGCAAACTTCGGGATGAAACTCTTTATCCAACTTTAAATTGCTTGCTATATTTGATCATTCGTTGAGGGTAAGTATTAACATATTCCAACATTTTTTTTTTATCATATTAACATATTCCTGCTCCTGATAATCCAGTAAATTAGACAACCGCTGGCAACTGGTGATTCTCTCTATTTTCCATGTTTTTGGTGCCTGTTCCGAGCTTCCATTTTTTATCATTTTCATTGGGGCCCTCTACTAACTTAAAGCTTTTTGAACAGTGAAGAGTGCCATTTGCATGCTGTGCTAGGGATGAAGGTGTTGAAGAGAAATCTTTCGGACTATTCACGTACCATATTGTTGTCGTGCGTTATATGTCCCAAAATCAATAACAACAGTGTACTTACTTTGCCCCACTTGTAGATTTCTTTTTAGGTCACCAACACACATTTTAGTGTTTTGCTCATGTAAAGATTTTATTAATTTTTACATGTATAAACATGTAATATAACGTGACAAAATTGCTTACATAGATGAAAACTAATTTGATTTATCAGGCACTTCAATCGAACGGAAGTTAAATGGATATTGATTCGATTGATCAGTTTGAGCAGAATCCTAATCACTGGTTCAAAGTGGCTTACCGACACCCACCGGATGCTAATTTGATTTATCAGGTACTTCAGTCCAACCGAAGCCAGAATATTGATTTGATTGATCAGATTGAGCGAAATCCTGTTTACCGGTTACAAATGGATATTGATCAGGTACTTCAATTGAACGGACGCCCATTGATTCACATACAGGAGTCTTACTGAAGCCTTAATATTGATTTGATTGATCAAATGGAACGCAATCCTGTTTACCGATTCCCAATGGATATTGATCAGGTACTTCAATTGAACGGACGCCCATTGATTCACATACGAGTCTTATCAAGCCATAATATTGATGTGATTGATCAGATGGAACGCAATCACCGTTCCCAATGGATATTGATCGTGTACTTCAATTGAACGGACGCCCATTGATTCACATACAGGAGTCTTACTGAAGCCATAATATTGATTTGATTGATCAGATGGAATGCAATCCTGTTTACCTGTTACCAATGGATATTGATCAGGTACTTCAATTGGACGGATTCCCAATAGTTTCCTACTATAACTCTTTTCGCCATTGATTCCGCAAACGAGAACACCCACAAGAGCAATAACCATAATTAATCTTGGGCTCATATTTTTACTGAAAATGTATTCAAAATGAAACAAAAAAAAAAAAAAAAAAAAAAGGTTAATGGATTTAGGGGCTATAATACACTATGAATTTACAACAAACAGGATATTGAAAAGACTAAACGAGTTGAGATTTGCATTCACCAAATCTAAAATTGCAATGCACATGCATGTTTGTATCATTGTATGTTCAACGGAAAAAAATAGTTAAAACCAATTGTCACTCAATACAACGTGAAAATATATACTTTTCAGAATCTAAATTTCAAAATTAAGTAGTAAATGATAGAAAAGGAAACAACTCTATCTCTTGAATATATCGCAAATCTCATAGAAAAACAGAGAGTGAAAAATCTATATATAATATAAAGTTAGGCATAGATAAGGTGATGTGACACCTCTCTATGGCCTCTATTCCTATTTATCTTTTTTTCTCCTTGTTTTGACAATTTCTCTAACTTTTCTATTTTTTATTATTAAAAAAAAAAAAGTGTCAATTACTACTTCTTCATTTACTTCATATTCTTTAATGTAAAAATTTAGTGATCTTTATTTCCATACTCCCACAACTTTTGGAAGTGCAAAAGTCCTCATAATGTTTGTTATTTCATTTATCATTACATCATTATAAGTCTTTGCATTCCGCGTATAAAAGGTTGCCATCTTCGATTCTCGTTAATGTGTCTTTTTTTTATTTTTTTTTATTTTTAATCTGCGTTAGTTTCATGATAGTAGGTTGTTTCCAGGTTTTATGTGTTGCATTGCATGATGCTTTCCTCTATTTTTATATGTTAAGTTCTTATATTTTCTTATTTTTATGATGCTTTCTCTCTTTAGTTTTTGCCATTGGCTTGTGGTTGGTTTTTTAAAAGGTAATGTCATGAATCTCGATATCTTTGGTTTATTGTAGTCTCGGTGACTATAGCCGATTCATGGAAGTTCACATTCATTATGATGCTTATGAATCAAAAGACATATACGTACCGAGAATGAAAGGCAGTATAACTTTTCTTTTTTGTTGGTTTCTTTGTGATCTTTTTTATTCATTTCTTGCAAGCTGCAAGTAATCATCTATATATTATATAAAGCTAGGCTTTGAAGAGGTGATACATCTCTATGGTCGAGAAGATCATGCATCGTTTCTCATTTTAAAATTAATGTGTTGTATATTAAAAAATTCAAAACCACTCTTTAATTCTCGTTAGTTATATCTCTTAATTTTCTTAATTACACTTTTTCTCTTCGTCTATCATCTAACTGTGGAAAATATTGTTTAAGATTTTCCGGGATTATAAAGGTTATATTTATTAATAATAAAAAAAGGGGGAGATTCACACTTTTTTCATGAAAAAAATGAAACACAAACTACCCATTAAAGCTCCCGTCTCATTTTGCTTTCCATATGAGATACAAACTTGATTTTATAGATCTTTGATCTTCGTTTCAAACCATTCACCTCCCCCATTCAATAAATTTTGTAGCTTGGTATAGGCTCAAAGTAGGAATGAGGGGAGACTGTTAATCAAACTTCGAAGCATATGTGTAGACATAATTTTAGGAGTATGAGAGTTATTTATAGTATATATGATTTGTATAAATTTGGTCTTATTTTAAAAAATGATGTTAATTTTCCTCATTTTTCTTTTATCCTATTTGGTATTATAAATGTTATCTTTGATGTCCTTACTAAAATGTTCTTCATATACATAATTATGAATTTTATAAAAAAGAGACGAGATTTTGAAATTGCATTACAACTTTCACTATAAACATAATTACGAGGAGGAGGAGATCAATTTTAGTTTGGTCATAAGCAGTAGCATTCAAATTAGTAACGGATTTGTTTCATTTCTCCAACTGTTAAAAGTAATTACAATACAATTATGGGTATTGAATTGTATTATACGATTATGAGTATTAAATTGTAATGTAATTTGTCATTTATCCTTTGTCCCTTTCAATTCTTTACCTTATCCCAAAACCAAATTCCAATTCAGCTTTATATATATTGTGGTCACTTGATTTATGTCAACTACATTTTGATGAGTTTCCAAATTATTTTTGTCTTAACAATATTCTTATTACCTATTATTAAGATATTAAATATTTCAAGAAATGTACCCTCACGGCCTCACCTATGCATATCAAAATAAATGTATGTATGTAAATAAAATTAAATATCAGATCAAGATGATGATATCATAAATATCTCCGTATCAACTTCTATTAGGTGGTGAACAAGTTTGGCAAGCTTTTATTTAATGAAATTGATTCACTGTTAATTTATAGTTTGTATATACTTTTTACTTTCATTTCATTTTGTTGCTGTTTTTTGGTCTGTGTTGCAGTATATTGGTCATAGGTGTGTTGCAAAGGTGTCAAAACATTTTTCTCATCTTTGTTGTCACTGTGTGAATAATATGGCTTGTGTCGGATTAGTATAGGGAGATCACGTGGGTCATGACACTTCTGTAAAATTAATTATTATTTTGAACTCTTTTATCATTTTACCCAATTAAAAGAACAATGTTTTTAATTCTTTTCTCTTCACTATTTAAGATGTATACTATGTAACTCAAGATTAGATCGGAAGAGGTAAAAGATTTATTCGCCTCTTTAACGTTTTTGCACGGTAATTGCAAAAAGAAAAAAAGAAAAAAAAGAAAAAAAACATACGACTATACGGGCACTCTTGGAGACATCATGTTTATAGAGGAGGGGTAAGGTGGGAATAGGAAGAAAAAGGAACCAAAATTAGTGAATTGGAAACGAAAGAAAAAGATAAACAGTTAAAGAAAAAAATTTACAAGGAAAACCAATAGGGAAAGAGTATATGACTTGAATGTAATCCTCTTTCTTTACTTTTCATTTCATATTATTTTATTTAAAAGATCTAGAAAATATTTTTTTTACTAATATTTAGATTAAAAGAAAAAGACCAAAGGATTGACTACGAAAATAGAAATGAAATGTATTAAAGAATATATATTTTGGCTTATTAGTTAAGAATAAATTCTCTCTCATTTGTTCGATGTTAAATTTATTAAATTTGATTTTGTTTTATCATTTGGTATCAATCTTGATAATATAATTAGAACAGTTGATAATGTTACAATTGGAGAACAAAGAGAATATGACATTGATCGGAGAGTAAAGATTATTTTCTTAGTTAGAAAATTTATAATTTCCTTTAATCACCGCGCGAAGCGCGGGCCAATTCTCTAGTTACATGTATATTGCCAGCTCCGAGTAGTGAATCAAGTTTATGTGTGTCCAACAGATCTGAGGGCTTTAATTTATGATTTGTTTGGAAACAAAGAACGGAAATTATTAACAACATTAACTAGCATTTAATGGTTAAAATTAAAATGAGAAACTGATATCTGGCAAGAAAATTTACATTTTGACACGAAACGTAATGCATTTAGTTTAATCTGGACCTGGTGGGTTCCAGCCATAGTTTGCTAATAATACATCGATTTTAGAGTCCTAGTTATAATGATTTTGTATCATTTTATTTTCTGGTTAAACTACAAAATATAATAAATGTCATAAAAGGAGAATTTGAAAAGAAAAAAAGAAAAAAGTACGTCTGATTGTAACCAAGCTGGAAATGGAAAACGAGAAAAATGTTACTCTAGTATCCTAGATAGAAATTGAAAGTTCGACATGGAAGGAAAACAGAAAGGGAGAAAAATATAAGCGTAAGAGTTTGTTAGATTTTAGTAGTGAAATCGAAGTACAAAGTTAATTAATAAAATTAGGACACATCTAAAGTTGCAACGTGAGAATTTCTTTGATTTTCTTTTCTTTCATATTTTTTAACAAAAAATAAGTCAGCTTACGCGCGTGATCAATCGATGGACAAGGAAATTGTGTGAATAATGAGACCGGTCAAACCTAAAGTCAAGGCTCCTCCCACTCTTGATGGCGAATCTTGATTGACTGACACTAGAAACTAATCTGTCACTTTCGCATGAAAATGGTCTCTCCTCTCCTTATAGTCAAGTGGCTTTCAGCTCCTCTCCCTTTGACTTAGATTCATGTCTATAGTCAAACAAGAAAGAAAGCAAGAAAAGGATAGTGATCGCTTTGAGTAACATCAACGGGGATGAAGATGGAAAGTAACCTATGACATCGGGGAATAACACATTATTAAGTTTTTCTATGTCTCGACTCTACCTCGATTCGTAGCGGGAATCATGATATTTTCAACGCAATGAATTGAATTCGTTCCGATTCGAACAATAATGGAATTCTTGATTAGAGAAAGGTTCTGTGACATGGACGACCATCAAATCTGTAGAATTTAGTCTCGCTAGAAGTGATTTTATTGTTTGGAAATTTCCTTTAGTAATCCCCTTCTTTACGGTCGAATGCTTGGTTCACGAGATTCTATCATACGAGATATAACTAGTGACCATTCTATTATTAGTCATTTGGGATGTAATTTTTGTATCGTTAGTATCGGGGTTTTTTTTTTTTTTTAATTGGAATTAGAAAAATAATTGTCGAATAAAATGTTGTACAATTTTATAATGTGTACAGTCGACAATTTCATTTTTAGTAAGAGACAAATTGATATAATTTCATGTTGCAATTTTGGGAGCATTATTGTATACAGGGTAAAAAAGGGATAAGTACTTCTGTATGGATCAGCTTTACATAGATTAAACACCTAAAAGAGTAAAATAATCTTGATTTCATCTTTCAATCGTTTACATTCATATTATATAATGTTTATTTCATTCTTTATCTCCGATGAATCGAAGTATCAGACATTTGCAGGAAAAAATAAATAAAGAATATACGCTAGATAATCAGTGATTGCTAATCATTCTATCGCAATCCCGCATTATAATGGTTGCATAATTTTGAAACAAGGATGGTTTGATTAGAAACAAATTAGGCAAGGATTAGTAATATAGGGATTATAATGTTTGGATTATTTCTTTCTTAATGTTTATTACTATTATATATAAGGGACTACAAAAGGGCTTTTGTAGTCCTCACAAAATTTTCCCAAAAAATGTCAAACTTTTCAATTAATTACTTCTAGCTCCTGATCTTATTTTTTAAAGTCAAATTTATTTTTTGTTTTTATGGTTTACCTTTTAAAAGCTATCGAACATTCTGGCTTATTTACCTATTTTCTATCTGGTTTCCGGTACCCGCATTGGAGTTCGCCTAATCCAGTTTGGCATTGCATAGGGCCCTTTCGGGGGAAGCGCTCCCTACAAAGGATTTTTTCATACTCAGGCTCGAACCCAGACCCTGACATGAGAATGTCCATCCGCTGCAATCTATTTTCCCTGTTCATTTCTTCTATTGATTTTATTATTAACCTATAAAATAGTCATTTCTTCGCTAGATATTCTTGCTTCTTGTTGCTCTTTGTTTTCTTCTTTTTCATTTGTTGATTATCATAGATTTTTACATGGAAGCACTTCTTTTACTTTATATTTGTATTATGAAATTTGAGAATTTCTGAAAATTCTTTTACTCATATGTAGGCATTTCTTTTACGTTATATTTATACTTTAATGAGCTCATATGTGTTTACCAAGATTAATACAAAAATGATCTTCAGATAGTTTTAAAAATTATTAAATGATGCCATATAATGTTGAAAATGAAAACAATATTATCAATCAAGACCCGATTATCTTTAAAATCTCTTGTTTGGTTAACTAAAATTAACCTTTTAAACACAAAATGAGTTTGAAGAAGGGCCAAATTAGAGTTTCAGCCACCGATTTGATCGGATTCGGTAACACTTTGGTTCAAATTCTGTATTTGTCTTAAAAGTTCATTAATTTAGAACTAAACAAAAAAAATTAGGAGTCGAAACTCATATATTTCAAATTATGGCTCCACATTTAATTTGAAGTAAATAATTTCATTAAAATTAAAGTTAAGATATTAAAGGAGTGAAATGAAAATTTTGCTTTTATATATTGAAAATATACTTATTTAAAGTTTAATTATTGCCAACATAATTTATATTTCTTTAATTAAAATACTATTTTTTATATCTAGAGTTGGGCCCGGGCTTAGCATGGACTCGTGAGACTAGTATTGAAATATCCATGTATACAGTATATAATTTAAATTTTGTATTTATTCGTAAGAACAAATACAAAATTATCCCAATGCTTTAAAGTCTTGTTATGTAGTATCATTTTCAGTATATATATCCTTTAATTTTAACCAAATTGAAAAACAGAGTTTATAAGTTGGACCCTTTTTCGCCACAGGCCACAGCAATAATGGGCTCACCATTCACTAATCATCATTTTTTGCACGAATATCCGTTCAAAGGCGACGGTCTTTCATTTTGTCCTCAAATTGCTGGTCTTTCACTTGTTCCCTTCACTTAAAAAGGTGGCCGAAAATATCCCGAAGTTCTGGGTTCGAATTCCTCTCAGTCAAAAAACAAAAAAAATTAAAAAAATTCGGAAGGCAAGACTTCACAAAAATTATACCTTAAGGCAAAAGTTTGTCTTGCGAAACTTTGCGAGACAAATTCTTTTTTTACTCTGTTGGAATTATACAAAAGTTAGGCCTTGCCCAAATAAGCCTAACTTTGCAATGAAATTCTGGTTTGCGGTTTTTTTTTTTTATTGAGCCGGGTTCGAATCCAAAACCTTGGGATATTTTAGGCGAATGACGAAAATTAAAGACTAACAATTTGAGGGCCAAAAATTAAAGACCATCCCCCGAATAAGGATAATCGTGCAAATTGCCCATTAATCAATACTGTGAGGATAAGATCAATCAAATTTCATATATTTATTCATAGATTTGTGTAATTTGCCATTAGATGCTTTTTCAATATGAGCTAATCCATGCAATAATTGAAACTCAGATGAGTCAACGTTAAAATTCAAACTTAACCACGAAGGAAAACTTTATTAATGTTGGAGTCGACCACAATTAATAAGTAACAGGATTTGTAGATACATTTTTCTTCATATAAATTAAACTTATGAGATTTTTGAAACTCCATCAAGAGAAAATCATGAAACTCCATTATTTCATCTTATTCTATGTTGCAGCAACAATATTATCAAGTCTCTCTCACTTTGCACAATCAGAAAATGATGGTTTTAGCATTGAACTCATTCACCCCGACTCACCAAAATCACCATTCTACAACCCTGCCTTAAATCAAAGGCAACTAATGAAAAACGCGTTACAACGTTCCATCAATCGGGCAAATTACTTATTGTCAAATTCTCAACTATCAACTTTGATAATTCCTGATATTAAGGGATTATATCTTACAAAAATTTCAATTGGAACGAAACCAAGGAACAAACTAGCTGTCGTTGACACCGGTAGTGATCTTATATGGATACAATGCGAGCCTTGTATCCATTGCTACAAGCAAAAAACTCCGATTTTTAATCCAAAAGATTCTTCTACATACAAATCAATTTCTTGCAACTCGACTCGATGCAAGAATCTTCCTGGAAGCTCTTGCGACCCCAAGAAAAAGACATGTTTATATTTTGCTGGTTATAACGATCAGTCGTTTAGTTCTGGTGTTCTGGTGAGTGAGACATTCACATTCGACGATGCAACAAATATTACTCGTCGAAGGAGATTGTCCGTCTCCAACATAACTTTTGGTTGTGGAAGGAGAAATTATCTTGCTATAGGTGATGTTGAACCAACTGGAATTATTGGTCTTGGGGCTTCACCTTTTTCACTTGTGTCCCAAATTAAATCTAAATTTGGCCATAGATTTTCACACTGTTTAGTCCCATTGAACCAAGTGAATGTGTCTAGCAGATTGAATTTTGGAAAAAAAGCTTTGCTTTCTTCAGGTAAGCATGTGGTTTCAACCCCATTATTTATAAAACCTCCAAAAGCTTATTATTTCTTGAAATTATTAGGAATTACCATTGGGAATAAAACACTTAGGTTTAATAATAACTCAACAAAAAATCTTCACGAGGGGAACATTGCGATAGACTCAGGGACCACAATTACATTTTTACCAACACATTTATATTCAAAGATGAAAAAGACAATAAAGAGCGAAATAAATTTGAAGCCTTTAAAAGGCAGTGCAACACAATTCTTCAAGTTGTGTTACAGAGGGTTGCGTGTTTCAGATGTTCCATTGATAAGGTTTCAATTTCAAGATGCAGAGGTGAAGCTGAATGCGATAAATAGTTTTATTAGTATCGGAGATGGAGTTGTTTGTCTTGCTTTTGCCCCAACTAAAAATTTGCCTATATTTGGCAATGTAGCACAAACTAATTTCTTTGTTGCCTATGATCTTGACAAGATGAAAGTTTCTTTTAAACCCAAAAATTGTGCCAAATTGTGACGAGGTTTATATGTATCATGTGGAAGTTCGATATCTAAAGTATGTTATTTGAGCGTCAAATATTGATATGTTAGTTTATTTCTTTTTATCTTTTTTTTTTTTCGAGCATCATTTGGTATTTCTTCTTTTGATTTTCTAACCTGATATATCATTAATACACGTATTTTATTGCCACCATTAATCTCGTATACTGTTGATTATCTTAACATTCAAGATACTAAAAGACCGTAGACATGAGACTTTATTTTTCCTAGTAAGTTGCCTAGTAGGTTAGTATGACAATCAATTGTAAGAATTTGCTCATCTAGTATAGGGATGGCAATGGGATGATGCGGGTTACATCCTATAGGGTAAGTGCGGGGCGGGATTGAAAATTTTGCGAGTTAAGACTCACAATGCCACATTGCCATCCCTAATCGTGTAGTAATTGTTGTCTACCATGTATTGTTTACTAGTGAATTTGATCGCGCTTCGCGCGGCGTTAAAATATTTTTTCTCCTACAAATAATATAGAATTTGATAATATAAATACGTAAAAAGTAAAACTAACATGATAATAAAGATAAAAGCTTCATTAGAAAAGGAACAAAAATAAGAGAAAAGGAAAATAAAAAGGAATTGTCATTCGAATTCTTGCTTTTGTTTGGTTTGTCCACATACTTGGAAAAAAATAATTGTTTGAAGTCCAACACAATCTTCTGAATCTTTCTAATTGAAAATTTTGAAAGTCTTACCTTGAATACAGAGCACACTATATAATTTCCTTCTTACTTGACTTCTCTTATTTGTGGTCACTTGAGCATAAGTGCATACTTAGTTCCAACCATAAATCAATCTGGTCGTGCCAATCTATTTTCTCATCGTTGGATGTGTGAATGACAATGGCGCTTATTCTGAAAAAAAAAAATGCTTGTATTCTCTTTTCTGCTTATAATTGCATCTTTCGTCCGGTTCGTAAAATTCACATATTCATCAGTGTACAAAACTGCAATGTCACATTTGCTATGTGTATACAAAATTACCACTCATAAGCCTAAAATAAAAAAAAATTAAGGAAAGAACTAAAAATTAAGCTACAACTTCATTTCCTTGGCGAACATTAACACAGATATAAACACAAGAATGGAATTTCATTATAAAGTTCCTCATGATTTTTTAATTAATTTAAAACTTATTTCAAAACATATATAGTACCAAGAATCTTGAAAATGAGAAGTATAAGAGGCAAAAAAGAGAGAGAGAGTTATTCATAAGAACAACAACACCCAAGATTAATTAAATGACATCACCGAAAAGAAGACATGACAATCGCATATTATGTATCCATTCAAAAAGAAAACAATGGCTTGACAAAAAGGATAAAATCGTTTGACAATTCATACGTTATTATTTCATATATATTTTATTCAGAAAATTTGTTATATATATTGCAAATTACTACTTTTATATAATTGAGTTTCTCGATCACTGGTTATACGACCGAAATAGAAATAAAATGCTCACTATATATAATCTTAGTAATATAATAATCATTAAAAGACTTGAAAAAGTTAGAGATTATAATGTCTGTGCTAATAATTTGATCTGCTTGTAGTTAATTTAAAAAAGTAAATACAAGAAGGAAAAAAGTCGCATAATGTTTGCAAGACGCGACAGAGAATTAGTTACTCCATTTATTTTGAAGAAGTGATCGAATTGAAAAGAGAGAAAAAAGATGTATTCTTTGAGAGGCTTAAAAAATATACTCCCTCCCCGTAATATTAAAAACACTCTTGAATCAAGGGTTTTTCGGAAATAGTCTCCATACATTGTAGGAGTAAGGTCTGCGTACACTTCACCCACCCTTGACCCCATATTGTGAGATTTCATTGGGTACATTGTTATTGTAATTTCTAAGGTAACATTTATTTTGAGATTTTTGATTTTTTTTTTTTTGGGTTAAGATACACTTATTTTGGGATAGAGGGAATTAAGCTAACTACAAAAGGAGAAAAAAACAGCTCATTTATTTTTATAAATATATATAAATTGCATAAAGATAAAGGGGTCAAGTTCGAAAAGACAAACCCTCATGGGAGGAAAATGGAAAGTATAATTAAACTTTAGACCCCATTAAATTGTGACAGCACCCATTGGCATTGGCATGATAGCCAACTTAAAGAGCATTTGCGTGACCAACAAGACAAAGAATCCCTAGTCTTTTCTCCATTCCCAGTTTCTTCCAAGTAAGCTTACTTTCTTAATTTTTGTGGTTTTTATTTTAATGAGGAAGTTTACTCAGTTGGTTGATTTATAAAGTATATTAGACTGAACTCTGAAGCAGATGAATGTCCAAGTAGAACTGATGATTTCCTTACGGTGGGAGTGGTGGAGTATTTAAGAAAAAAAAAAAAAAGAAGCTTATGGTATTATGTTAGAAAAAAGTGGAAATTAGTTCTTTGAATTGGCAGTGTACCAACGTAACTTTATTTATTTGTTTATTCCATGTGTTATTATATTGGCAATTGCAACATAGCTCCTTAAATATAGTGTTTTGGACTGATTTCTGTTGATATAGGACGTTAAGATGCGGTATACCAAACATAGAGCTTAAGATGAATAATGCCAAGAGAGTACAATTTTATGGATGGGAAGTGACAATTTTTCGTTAAAGAACACAACAACAACTGCAACATACCCAGTGTATTCCCACAGGTGGGGTTTGGGGAGGGTAGAGTGTGCGCGGACGGGAGGGTAGAGTGTGCGCGGACCTTTCCCCCACCTTGTTGGGGGGGGGGGGGTAGAGAAGTTGTTTCCGATAGACCCTTGGCTCAAGAAAAGGCATGTCAAAGCATTTTCGTTAAAGAAGTTAGTGAAAATTTGTGCTTAATGGTATCGTAGTTCTTGCAAACCTACTAATTTCATTGCACAATTCTATGTAATGAATAATTCAATGTTTTTTTCTCACTGGGCATTTCACTGCAGCTTATATTTTACTTTTGTGGCTTTTGGAACTGCTTTCAGTTAAAAAATGGGCAGACTGAGGTGGACAGGGATATCTCCAAAATCTGTCATTCAAATTGCTTTGGTAATATTACTGAAAACTGCAGCAATGTTGTTGAATTTACGAACTATATTATTTCAGAGAAGCGGTAATATTGTCCCTAAATGCTTTTTGTTTTTTTCCAGTCATGGCGCACAGTTTGTGCACATTCAATGATCGGTAAAAGGAACACATGTGCACATGTTTCAGAATATCTACCCACATTACTTAAAAATCGATGTAAGAGGCTTACCTTTAACTGTAACATGTGAAGGTTGAACTCTATTTTGTGTATCAAATCTGCAATTCTAAAGATTCTTTTATCATGAGCTACTTTTCATTAATTGAGTTCAACTTTCTGCTTTCAATCTGCCCTTAGTTGTTAGTTAGTGTAATTTGGCATTGATTACGGTGTGAAACGGTACATGAATTTAAACTTTACCTTCATTGCGTCGTGGTAACTTAACGAGGTAATAATATCTCACACTTTTTACAAGTGGAATCATTCAGGAGGGTAATTACTGGGTTTGTGTACATTAAGCAGTCTTGGATAGCAATTTCCTAGTTTGACACCAATTATAGAAGAGGTAGCAGATACCTGTTACAGAATAGGTGTAAAGCGTGTTGCTTGAAGCTGTTACTTAATGAGCAAAGTCAGTGTAAGCAATTTCAGAAGGTGTATTAGGTCCATATACTATCTCTGTTGCTTGAGAAGCAGAAGGAGGGGATAAATGGCCAGGGTTGCATTGGGGTCAAATTGTTCTCCTAAGACTATAAAGCAAAATCATGTCACCAGCTGTTGTGCTAGGTGCATAGTCAAAGCAATATGCATTAACTGCCTAGACTTAATAGAGGAATTGCACAACGTGTAATTATGCCCGATGCATAAATTTATAAAATCTTTAATGACTTATCAAAAAAAATTCCATGCTAAGGATAAAACCATACCACTGCATTAGGTAATGTACTTTCTCTGTTTTGTGATGTAATCATCTATTTCTTTGCACAAAACTAGTCTTAATATTACCGTACTACTGCAATGTCTTTGTTGCATACTTTATTGGTACATCTTCCCCCACAAACCTAGTACTAGCTGGCCACATCAGATTTACTTGAATCTGAGTGAATACTTAAATGCTAAAATATAGTTGTTAGTGCACTCAAGGGTGTGGCCTAGGGTTCAATGAAGTGGGAGGAGAGCTATGAGGTTATAGGTTGGAATCTCACCAGAGGCAACAAAACACAAGGTGATTTCTTCTCATATGCGGATATGCCTAAACCTTGGTGGATAGAATTACCCGATACTGCCTGCAAGGGTGGCTCAGTTGGTTGAGCATGGGGCTTCCATAATGGAGGTCTCAGGTTTGAAACCCCCTGCCTACATCAGCCAGGGGATTTGCCTCTGGGTCGAGCTCGTCGCACGGGGCTTGCCTAGTGTGGGTTATCTCTTCTGTGTGGTTTGCGGGCTATTACATAGGAGCGGGGTTTACCCTGTGCGCACCCGAAGGTTAGCGGCTGCGGGTTCCCTTGTCATTAAAAAAAAATAAAAAATAAAAAATGAATTACCCGATACTTGTGTTGGTGTAAGGCAGTAGGTACTCGGAGGAATAGTCCAGGTGTGTGCAATTGGCACGGACACCACTGCCATTAGAAAAATAGTTGCTAATGAAAACTCTGCATTTATGCATGTGCTGAACGTATGTTGAACACCTGAACTTGACAGAAGATGTTATTACTCTAACATGAATTATGTTCAGTCAGTTGAAAAGCCAATCCATAATATCATGGTTTCCTTTGCTTTGTGTATCAGCTTTGTACAGTTGCAGTTTTATTGGTAAACCTAATAGTTGTTCGACTAGGAGATTTCCACCATCGAAGCATTTTTTCCATTCCACCGGTATTCCTCCAATATCTATAGACAGTTACTTTTGATTTGCGTGTTTCAGCTTATTGATTGCTCTATCATATGTTTCAATTGCATTGTTTAATTTTTTCAGGAGCTTGTTATTCTGCAGAACGAGATTACTATGAAATTCTGGGCGTATCTAGAGATTCTAGTCGAGATGAGATTAAGAAGGCATTTCATGCGGTGAGGATATTATTTAATAGGCTTTTAAGTTTGAATAAGTGCCTTATTGATATGTTCATTTTCAGTTAAAATAAGACGTTGTCTCCTATTGTGGTGTTAAAAGCTTGTCACTGTCAATATAACACAGCTTTTTGTTTGAATATGAATCTGTTTCCTTTTTGGTACTGAAATTCTACTAGTCATCTGTAGATTGTTTTCAATGAAGAGGCTGGTTATCTAGTAGTTCATTTTCATTATGATACATCAGAATTTTCTTCTTGCCCCCCTTCCCATATATGAAAAAAGAATCTTCTTCTTTGTTTAGAGGTGAAAATTCACATCATGCAGGTGTTGTCAGACAAGTGATCCAATAATTTTTGCACTTCAAGATTTTTTTGCTTCATATTAAGCATTGTCTTGCTCAGATCTGTGGCTTTTTATCCTTTCCATGCTATTTTTTACTGTCTAGTGTCTTGACTTCAAAACCTTTTGCAGCTTGCAAAAAAATACCACCCAGATGCAAATAAGAATAATCCATCTGCGAAGAGGAAATTTCAAGAGATAAGAGATGCATATGAGGTTTAAATATTTCTGTGCTCTCTAAAATAGTATCATGACCATGATTGAAGAATTGTGGCATTTCCTTGTACTATTTTCATATGATTATTTTATGGATTGTAATCGTGAAAGGTGAATCCAGATTCTGCAAGATCCACAGAAGAGAGCACAATATGACATGGTAAGATGTCTTTTCTCCTTTGGCCTGTATGTTTCAAGTTATGCTGTATCATGATTCAATTTGATATACTACTAATGATCTTTTTTAATAATACAGATGAAGGAGCAACCTAGCAGCACAGAAGATGTCAATTATAATTATGGGAATGGCAATGATTTTAGATATTCCTATAGCACCCAGTTCTCTGATTCGTTTCAGAAAATATTTTCTGAGGTATATTTATTCTCCTCCCTATTTTTCTCTTTTTTGTAGTGCAGTGATCTGTGGAATTTTGCTTAATGTATATGCTTCAATATCTCTCAGATATTTGAAAATGAGGCTGAAAATTTGACGCAAGACATTCAGGTGGTGCCTTCTGTGATTGTGTTCCATTTGAGAATTCCCCGCACTTTCAGAGACCCCAAAATTAAACCTATTTGACTGTAATATCTTCTAATGGTAGGTGGAGCTTTCTCTCTCTTTTTCTGAAGCTGCTAAAGGATGCACAAAACATCTTTCATTTGATGCAGATGTTCCATGTGATTCTTGCAGTAAGTAAAAGCTGATGTTCTCTTTCGATACACATTGTTTAAATCATCTGGTTATGTTTTTGAAGCCTTTCCTAGTTGGATATGTCATTGTCCTTTCGCTCTTCTTTTTCATTTTTATTATGCTGTCTCTTCCTGGAAGCATGGGTAGAGGAAGATTATGCAATTTGTGTTGCTTCTCTCTCTCTCTGTGTACATGTTTCCCTGCTCTTTCTCTGTTCCCGTCACTACATAGGTGAAGGGAGCAAAGACTGCTAGAGAGTTCCAAGATTCATGCTTTTATCTCTACTAGAAATACAGTAATGTAGGGTGCTCTCCTAATGGTTGAATTAGTACGTTGATCACAAAGGTCACCTGGAAAGTATGGTTAAAAATTTTAAGTAATGAGGCTACTCTATTTTCATGATAACGGTGCTTATACCTGGAGGCACCATGTGGCTTCATCTGAAATGGAAGAAAATAATAATAAGTCTATATCACAAGAGGAGAGAAGAAAAATGTAGCTGTATTCAATCTATTCAACATTATATGACGTGGTTTGACTAGCGTGAAATGACGGAGTTGCTTTGACTTTTACTACTCCCTCTGTCCCATTTTATGAGGCACAATTTCCTTTTTAATCTGTCCCAAAAAGAATGGGATCTTTCTATATTTAAAACCAATTTTACACATGATTTATAACCATACAACCATTTGTGACTTGTTTCAGACCACAGGTTTCGGAAGTCTTTCTTAAACTTTGTGCTAGAAAAACGTATTGAATTAATTTTTCGAGTTGTATAAAATCGGTTTAATCAACAAAGTTCATGGTTACTTTGAATTGTTCTTGGAATTTAAATTCTTATTATATGGACTATCACTGCTTTTAGAGGCGTGCCATTTGTGATATAGCAACATGAAAAGTGCATCACATCAAATGGCATGGAGTGTTTCTTAATTGCTTAGACCTAATGGGAGTAGTTGTGCTCATTGACAAAGTGAATTTTATCCCAAAACTTCCTCTTTGAAGTTCTTAGTTTGACCACTCATCATGATCTTAACTTTGACACTGTTATCTTATCCTCCTTCAGATGGTACGGGCTATCCACTGAATTCCAAACCAAAAGTATGTCCAACTTGTCAAGGAATTGGGAGAGTAAGCACATTTAAATTTCTGACGGTGACCTCATCATATGAGGTTTACCCTTAGTGTTGACCTTTCCTTTGACTGATAATTGAGCAATGTTCAAAATCTTTGTGTTGTTAATACTGTCCAACCTATTCATCAGGTTACAATCCCTCCATTTACAGCAACTTGCAGTACCTGTAAAGGATCTGGACGAGTTATTAAGGTCTTGATTTTGTGACGATGAATAACTCTCTAATTTGACACAAAGCTTTAAATAATCATTGCTTGGTTTTCTATTAGGAACGTTGTAGGGCATGCAAAGCATCAGGAGTTGTTGAAGCCATCAAAGATGTCAAAGTAACTATACCCGCCGGTATGCATTGGTTTTCTCTTTCCATCTGAAGTGTTACCGTATGGACATAGTTTATTTCTAAGCTACATCTGTGTACTTCAGTTGAAGTTCTTGTGTATTCTGCTTAAACAACTAGATGGATGGAACACTAATCTCAAACAAATTAACTCTGTTAGTTCACGGTATTTGATATTTTCGTTTTTCTCCTCTAGGGTGGGGACTGTTCGGTTTGCTCTAATCTCGAGCTTAAACCCCCCAAGATGGTTTTTGGGTGTAAATACATGTGATAAACTATATGGATAAAAATCCCCATGCCCTAGTATGATAGATAAGTTTGTGGATTATAATAGGTCAAGAAATTTCTCAACCCCTTCTATTTGAACTACCTCTTTTTGAGTAAAAGCATATGAACCAAACTTTTCAACTTGGGGGGGGGGGGTGGATAAAAGAACTTGAAAACGGGAAGTGAATGTTGAGAATATAAACATGTGGTGACATGATATAAAAAGAATAAGCATGTGGTATTTTCCCTCAAATTTCTGCTATAAAATGTACAAAGTACCAATTTAAATGAAGATTAAGACGATTCGGTTACTTTTTCACAAAAAATTTGATCATATTGTCGTATTTGGTTCCCATCATACCAGAACCTCCTTATTATGGAGATTAGTTTTTTTACCAGATATGTGCTGGTTGTGTTGCCTGGTAAGGTCCTGAATTTAGAGTGTAGGGTACAACCCTGAACTGATAAGATTAAGTGTTGTCAATTTAGAAAGATGGTTTTGCTAAAGGTAATCATGAAGCTTTACCACAGAGAATTAAATTAAGATGGTTGAAATAGAAGAATTTGGAGGAGTGCTATGTGATGAGGAGATACTTATCCAAGTGGAAGAGTAAATTCTATAATGGTTGAGACCAAAAATGTTATGCAGGAGTGAATGTTAAACTTTTAAGGCCTACATATCCGGAAGAAAAATATCGCAGAAATGCGGATGTTAAGATGATTGTGTGGGTTATATAAAATTACAAATGACTTCATCCGACAAAGGTTAAGGTAATACATGTAGGCAATAAAACGAGAGAAGGTAATTTGAGATGGTTTAACCATGTTTTACGTAGACCTCCAAGTGCATCGGTTCATAGATGCGGAACTATGATGATTTGAAAGTTCTAAAAGGAGACAGGGTAGATATAAAATCATGAAGGTAAGTTTCAAAAGAACCCTAATAATCTCTTGGAATCCATGCTGATTTAGCTAAGAATAAAGTCAATGGAAAGAGATGATCCATTTAGGCAATACCAACTAGTTGGATTAACGCTCAGTTGTTGTTGTTACACTTACATTAGGTCCGGTTTATCAAGTCTTTTGACTGTGGTTAGAGACTCTATGTCAATATAACTACGTATACGGGACTTAGGGAACTTTTAAAAACCTTCTAGTTTACCTTTTAGTTAGTACTGTAATGAAAAGAGCTGAACGGATGTGGATACTTCATATTGTTGACCACAACTAATTTAGGCATACCTGATTGATCCTATGTTTATTTGATGAGTAAGCACGTTTCCATCAAATTTTTTTCTGATTTTCATCTCAGTAGCTGGTCTAAGAGCATAACATAGGATTATTGTGATGATCTTACTTTTCGTGATGGATCAGGCGTTGACTCTGGTGATACTATTCGTGTGCCAAAAGCTGGTCATGCTGGCAGGCGAGGGATGCAACCAGGCTGCCTATTTATAAAGCTAAAGGTGCATTATCCTCATTTGATTCAAGTCTTAGGTCTAACGTTATCTTCTATATTGGGTTAGCAAATGTGATTCTTTTTGATTGTTTTGGATTTTACTACCATCTCTGTGATTTCAAGAATTTTTATGCATGGGTCAATTGTTATAATATTTGCATTAAATATAGCAGAAATCCATTAAATTTTTAGCTTATGGATCAATCATCCGCTGTCCCGGCTTGATAATCAGAAACCCACTAGATTTATTTTTTTCAACAATAAGGGATTTGGAATATCCCTAACACATGGGTGATGTCCGTGATGTGTATGAACACCTACTAGGCTAGACATGACGAGGATCTGCTAAGGCCTGTGACAGGCCAAAAAGCTATGTTGCTCGGACTCTCCAAAAAGGATGCCGCAACCGTGTCGGATCCTTCAAAAATGCACTACTTTTGGTGGATCCGACACGCACCCGTGTCCATTTTTGAAGAGTCCGAGCAACATAGCCAAAAAGGCAATTTCAAGGGGGCGGTCCCTTTTATGTAATAAAGTAAGATGATATATACATTGCTTGTTTTGAACTTGTAATTATGGCTTCCAGCATAGCCTTTGTGCTGAAGATTTATAATATTTTTATAACAACATAGCCAGTGTAATCCCACGAGTGGGGAGGGGAGGGTGGTGTGTACCCAGCCTTACCCCCTACCTTGTGAAGGTAGAGATTCTATTTCCGATGGAGCCTCGTCTCAAGTAAAGCATTTATTATATTTTTACCTTTCTCAAAAAAAAAAAAAAAAGTGAGATGTTATATTCATAATAACGTGTTTGGCAATGCTTTAGGTTATTTACCCTTCGCTTTAATAATATTTTTTGAGTAGATAGGTCGGGAAGGGTAAATAAAGGTTGACCTAAAGGCCATTTACCTTTTATAGATGGTCTGAAAACAAATAAAGAAGGGAAGGGGAACTTAAGGTATTCAAAAACTTTCTATGTTGGCATTTCCAGCCCCTCAATCTTACTGCAGAACTTTCTGAATTTCTCGTGAAAAAGTATTATTAAGCGATTAAGATGCATGATGAGTAAACAAATATAGTTGTTTTTCTGACAAACAAAAGTTGATGGAGTAGAGGTCCACCGGATATCTGATAGTGATAAGCTGATGAACATTCTGTTCGTTGTAATTGGATTGGGAATGGAAAGACTTCACATCAACTCAATAAATAACTGCTAAGGAAAATATATCACCGAAAAGAAAGGTGACAAGAGAGTCTAGCCATTTCACTCTACCTGAGTAATAAAGTGGAAGCACCCTCAGGACTGATAAAAAAAGAAAGTCTCCCAGTGATATTTGTTAAAATCCAATCTAACCAGCAAGTCTTGGACACTTAACCAAGCTCTTGATGAGCGCACTATTCACCTTCACCTTCACCTTATTCTACTCTCCTTAGCCTTTATCTTTTCTCGATGAACTCTTGGCTGATTAAACTCACGCAAGAACTGCTTGAACAAGAAATTGTTCAATTCAATAGCAGCTTCTTATGTTTCTCCAAAAATGCATTGTGAGGGGATGAAAGCTTTCTGATATTTTTGTGCTCCCTCAAAAATATGACTTCAAAATGAAAGCTAACAAGCACATTAGTGTTGGAGCTTGGACCATTGTTCGAACAATTGATTTGGCTCAAGACCTTCCACATACATTCTAAAGCTATGTTACACGGACTGATTTACGCGTATCGGCAGGCATGCAAAGCTGGTGTGTTTGAGTAACATGCATGGTAACTGCAGTTTTTTTTTTCTTGGGCTAATTTTTTATATATTATGTAGAATCCACGTCATTCTTACCGAAGGTAAAAGCAGAGAAAAGTTCCAAGTGTCAGCTGGGGCTTTGAGTGCAAAGTGCAGTTAAAAGCATGAGCTGTAGCGAAGAAAAATGCTACTGTTAGAATAAATAAATGAATGTCATACATGAAAAATGAATATAAATACAAACCACAAGTATGTGGACTAAAGCATTGAGAAGCCTATAACTAATGGAACATATGATGTAAAAGGCATGCTATTCAGTTCAAAAAGCATATTAAATTTATGATTCAGGTCCATTTCTTTTTTAGATTAGTAAGTTATGTTCTTTTACTAAATTTCTGTTTTCGTATTCCAATTCACCAAGATATTCATACAAAGTTGTCCTCTATCACTTTATCATTTATGTTTGCTACTTAATGTTTCCCTCCTTAAGACTGATCCCATTGGAAGTTGAGATTTGAGACTCCTGTGATGCCCGTACTAAAGCTGTAAAGCACCAGTGAAGTGAAGCGACGGTCAGGTGAAGCGTCTGGACTCTGGCCTGTGCTGCACCGAGCTTCAGGGCTTAAGCACGTTTAAGTGGGCCTTTAACAACATTGATCAGGCCAAGTGCCTATGTTTTTGTCTCACCATTAGACATAGTCACATTAAGACAAATGAAATATCTTTTGAACCGACTACTGAGCATACAGTTGGTGCCTTTCTGCTATCAGTTCAGATTTCCTCTTTTTTCTTTAAAAACTTTCATCTTTGGAGTCCATTTTTTGAACTGGCTGAACTTTGTCTATGTGAAAACTTCATTCTTTTTGTTTCGCAGGTTGCTAAAGATCCTCTTTTTGCTAGAGAAGGAGCTGACCTTTATGTGGATTATCATATCAGCTTTACTAGAGTGAGAATAACTTTCATTGTTTTCCCTTCTTTTAGGCATGCTAATAAAAGTATATGCTTTACCATAAACATTTGATTCGCTTAGGAAGGTATTTGGGCTGTTCTTCTTTATTTCTTGATAAGTTCAAACGGATAGTTGTGCTTAGTCCTTCATTCTACTCATGTAACTGAGGAGATCCTTGGCACACTCTCTCCTATTTTTCTCTGTGCATCTCAGAGGCGGATCCAGGATTTTCACTGAGGGGGTTCGAAAAATAAAAATGTAGTGACTGGGATTTGAACTTGGAACTTCAAGGTGAATTTTGAATTCCCTAAACCACTGAACCAACCTCTTCTCTTGTATTCAGGGTATTCAAAATCTATATGTACATAAAAAAAAAAAAAAAAAAAAAAAAAAAAAAAAAAAAAGGTACCTTATATATATGGTATAATTTTTCGCCGAGGGTGTTTGGGTGAACATCCTCTCCGGGCCCTAGATCCTCCCCTGGTGCATCTTATTCAACTTAGTTAAATCATTAGTACCATTATCCAAAAAAATAAAAATAAAAATCAGTAGTACCATTATCGATACCGACTCTGAAACTCTTCTCAATCTTTCTCTCTTCAACAGTCCCAGCACCAGATTTAAGCATTGATCATCATACTGAAGAATATGACTTCAAAATTTCATCCCATTCCAGTTGACAACGATTGAAGATTGTTGAGTTTTTTTCTCTATCATTAAAAGGCGATATATTAAACGGAAAAGGGCCAAAATTACCCTTGAACTTTGAAAAATAGTTCATTCATACCTTATTATACTATTATGGGATCAATTATAGACGTGGCATCATCTGACCTTCATTCAGCAAAAATAATATGGATAATTTTTCCAGCAAAAAAAAAATAATAATTTCGTATTAGTTTGGGCTGAAAAAAATAATAATTTCGTATTAGTGGGTAAAAAATTATTTGAGGGTAAAATAATTTTGAAGGGCTAGGATGATGCCACGTGGCAATAGTTAAAATAATTGACCCCATAGTATAACCGTAAGGGTATAATTGGCCCTAAAGACTATTTTTCAAAGTTCAGGGGTAATTTTGGCCCTTTTCCGTATATTAAAAGACAGCATGAAGAAAGTGCTGTAAGCATTTACGGGGAAAGCTACATCACAGAATTGTGTAGTGAGCTCGAGAAGACTATCATGACTTCTATGTCATTTGCAAAGCCAGATTACACCAAAAAGACAATAGAGATATACATCTGTAGCTGATGCTAATTACAGATTCTTTTTGCTCTCAAAAAATCCATGCATTTCTTTCCTTCCATATGGACCACCAAATAGCTGAAGGAACTGAATTCGATATTTTCATTTGTGTCTTTCGCAGCCCTTTCCTGTACCAGTATTGCATTAATTCAGTAGTTGTCCTAGGCATTGTCCACTTGACCCCAAAACATTTAAGATAAAGAACCAGATTTCTGAAGTGAGTGAACAGTGAATGAAAAGGTGACTAACGTCCTCAGATTGGCTCTCACACAAAGGGCATCTACTGCAAATGTGAACTCTTCTTTTATGGAGATTCTCGTGAGTGAGGTGTGCACCGTGTACAACCAGCCATATGAAGCATTCCACCTTCATAGGTGCCTTGTTTCTCCATATGCACTTCCATGCACTGTTGTCAAAGGCGCGCTTAAAGCGCGCTTAAGCCCTGAAGCAAGGCTCAAAACACGTTGAGTGATTCGCCTCGCTTTATGTGCGCTTCAGTGTCATCATCAAGGCTCTAAGACATACTTTTCCTTGCCAATGAGCCTCTCTTGAAGAGATGACCCTAGATAATCGTTATTTCACTTTATCGTTATGTTTTTACAATTTGTTTGTCCATATATTTGTTATTCACGCTTATTATAATTAGTCTTGGGCTGAACATGTATATATTTTTATTTTTGCACCATTGCGCCTTTTTTTCATTAAAGCCCACACTTTATTTGCGCTTTGAGCTTAAAGTCCCAGCTGACCTTAGAGCTTTTTTGCGCTTTTCGCTTTTGATAACACTGCTTCCATGATCAATTGAGGATGAAATTTGAGTTCCTCAAGAGTGGATAACAAGCTTTAACTGTAAATTTATCTTTAGCCTCTCCCTTCCAAAAAAAAGAATCAGGTGAATAGATTAAAGGGGATACACTGTTCAGCATCTGAAGCATTGAAGAAATGGTGTCCACCTCCCAATCATTTATGCTTCGCATGAAATTGAGATTCCAGCCATGTGAGGACCAATAGTCAGAAATTGTAGCATCCGGATTCTGTGTTACACTGAAAAGTATTGCAAATTTCTCCCTTAGTGTTGCTTGACCATCCAGACCTCCACCCAAAACTTTATAGTCCTGCCATTACCCACTTGAAATGAAGAGTTGGAGTAAAATGTGCTCCAGTGAACTCTGATGCTTTTCCAAATTCCAGTAGGGCTGTGAGCTTGTGTCTGCTGGGTTGTCCAATGACTGAGAAGCCCATATTTTGCAGTGATAACTGTTCTCCATAGAGCATCTTCCTCGTGGGCAAATATCCAAAACCATTTTGCAGCAAGCTGATGTTTTGGACTTTCAGATCTCCCACTTCTAGGCCCCTACTTCCTATCCAAGTTCACTATGTTCCACCCCCAAATTAAAAGTTATGTGCTCTCCATTCCCTTGCTAGAGAAAGTTTCTCTGGGATTGCTGAGTTTTATGTGATACTGATTAGCAAGATAACTGGCTGAAGATAATACTGACTGGGTGGGTGATACTGCTGGCACATGGGAAGTGGGGGTTGGATTACGCATCATAAGAGTATCTTGTGGTGGTCTTCTGTTGGTTTTATCTTTTTCTCTTTTTCCCCCTTTTTTGATCAGTAGTCTTCCCCTGGTTTATGTGGCTATATATATGAGTTGGCTGATAATAATGGTGAAAGTAAAAATAAAAAACAGGGTCGTCTACTGCAGAAGTAAAAGTTGGGCATATCAGAATAACTCAGAAACTAGAAAAATAAGCAGCTGAAGGGATCTCTCCCTGTCCAAGCCACTATCATGTATAGTACTTATATCAAGGTTTATATATCTAAACTATGATGGTTTATGGCACTCTATTATTTTAGTGGTGATAGCTGCGACAGGGACATAACTGGTTACCACTGGCTGATGGACAGAGTAGTTAGTTGTTAAAACGAGTGGATATTACACTAGCGCAGCTCAAATAAGATCTATTTCAGTTTTAGATCCTCAGTGTGTTCAACATGGAAACTATGTGAGGGATGTGCTGTGCCATGCCCTGAGTATGGTGATTATGAATGCTTCAGATTCCCATGGAAATTTCATATGACTTTGTACGAATCAGTACAAACAACAAGGGAAAAAAGAAACTCTTCTTCAAATTGTTGGGTGGTGCATCAAGAGTATGGTTGAATGTCAAATTACTGGCTCATTATTAAAAACCTTGAGGACAACGTTGAATTTAAGGGGAAGGGAATGTAATGGTCTCAAACCGTTAGAGGCGCGCGGGTTTGTTGAGATTAGTCACGTGAGCAACATACCTCTCTGTTATCAATATAAACTGGGAGAAAAGATGAAGAAGGGCATTCAAGAATCATTTTGGAAAATCCTATTTCTCTCAATCGACCTCTCTTCTTCTTCTTCTTCCTCGTCTTTTCTCTTCTTCTCTTATCTTCTTCTTCTTATCTTACTTCTTCCATTACAGGCCATTGAAGCTCATGGTTATGGAGTCATTCTTTTGTTAATCCAATTGTAACCTTTCAGTTGAATCAATGAGTTCCATTTCGAGTCCAATTCCTTTTTCTTTATCGTATTTCCATTTCTTTTTTACAAGTACATTACAGACCTGATTAAAGAAAAGTTAACCGGTTAGCAAAAGGAGTATTTGTTAGAGAAAAGATGTAATATGTAGCATACTGGGACACTTTCATGGGAAAAGATGTATAACAGTATATGTACCTTGCTTTCTACCTTTCTCATAAACAATATATACACAGTGTAGCTGGGACTCCATGACAGCATGGGTACTAGAAAAAGATGTTAGAAACCTGGTTAAAAACTCATCCAATCCTTAAACTGTAGGTCATGGGTTTGCAAAATACAAAGAGAAGGGAACATCATAGAAGTTTGAAAAGAAGACTAAATGCATAAGACTCGGAATAAATGCTCAGAGCTCTTATATTCTATCATCTTTACATATGCTTTTGTGGCTTAAAGTAGAATTATGAAATTTAATGGTCCTTATTGAATTTACTAGGCTATTCTTGGTGGTAAAGTCGATGTACCAACTCTATCTGGAAAGACAAAGATACAGGTATGTCGTTTTGTACTGGCCACTGGGTTTATCCATCTTTCTGCATTCCTTATATATTTTATTTGCTAGAAGTTTTGTAATGCTGTCATGTCTTAGTAATAGATTTGAAGTTCAATACTAATAGTGAATTGTGTATCACCTTGATTTTGGATGTGCCAGCTTAAACTTTTTTCTTCCATTTTGGTTGTTGCTTTTTCAAACATCTTTTGACTGCATGACAGTGATCTTGGTTGTTGCACCCAACGGTGTGGCCCAGAGGTCAATGAAGTGGGTTGAGAACCATGAACTCTTAGGTTCAAATCTCAACAAAGGAAAAAACAGTATGTGATTTCTTCCCATCTGTCCAAGCCAAGTTACCCGGTATCTGTGCTGGTGGGAGGTAGCAGGTACCCATGGAATTAGTTGGGTTGTGCACAAGCTGGCCAGGACACCATGGTTATCAAAAAAAGAAAAAAAAAGAGTCATCTATTCCATGGTTCTGTGAATCTATTTCAGTTGGTTTTAAAATTTTTGCTTCAATTGTTACTGAAAAAAAATATTTCAAGTGTGCACTGTCTCTGTGAACATCTGTACTGTAAGATACAAAAAATTTCAATCCATTGTCTAGAGGGTCAACTATTTTTGGCTCCAAATATGGAGTGGTGTGTCTGGGGGGAGAGTGTTGTTGCTTGTTATCTCTATAGGGCCGTAAAACAATCTGTTTTGTTCTTTGAAAACAAAATGTTTCTGCTATGTTCTTAAAAAGAAACTATCCATATGACTGAAAGAATCCAATTATATCGAAGGGAATCCAGCTGCGCCCCCACAAAAAAAAAAAAAAAAAAAAAAAGGAGAAAAAGAAAAATATTTTTTCCCCTTCTTCAAGTTGTGCCGTTCTACAAATTCCATGCATGGGAATTTTTCCTTACAAAAAAAAGGTAGTGACACTTTAGCAAAAGACAAAACCTAACACCAATTCCCCCAAAACACAGACAGAACCATTTCGATCCACCCATTGTTGTCTTCTGAAAATAAACGAAAACCATTCTTTTTTTTTTTGAGAAAGTAAACGAAAGCGAATTCTCATTGAATAAAAACAAATTGTTTTCTAATCCTCTTAAGAGGGAAAATGAGAGAAAAGATTGTTACTGAAGCTACTTGAATGCTTGTAAACAAGCTATGAATTGGCTTCGGGATCGAACATCAATTTGATAAAAAGAGATTTCCATCTCTTCTGTCAAGCCTTTCCACTTATGGAAGTTGCTTTACTGTTTCATATGTTGCCTGCAAAATCAGCAGCAATCAAGTGTTTACTGCTTGGTGTTTTTCTTCCTTTTTCCTCTTTATTTTATTTTATTTTTTCATTGTTTTGTTTAGACACAACATGGCGCAGTTACAGCTTACCGAGGACATGACCTTAGATAGGAGGGTTTGGAGGACCCAGATTAGGGTAGAAGGCTAGTAGATAGTCTCGTTATCCTTCCTTATTAGTAGTCGCATTATCGCAGTATAATTTCTTGTGCTCTGATTTCTGCTATTATCTGTTATTCCCTGTGCTTTGATTATCCTATGTTATCTGTGTCGCTTGCGTTATTTCATTTCCATATCGCTTTGAATCTCTTAGCCTTATCTGACCTCTTTTTATGCTTTTTATTGAGCCGAGGGTCCTTCGGAAACAGCTGTCCTACCTTGGTAGGAGTAAGGTCTGCGTACACTCTACCCTCCCCAGACCCCACGTTGTGAGATTTCACTGGGTTGTTGTTGTTGTTGTTGTTGTATTGTTTTGTTTCATGTGCTAGAACCAATGTATTTCTTCCCTTTTTTTGACTTTTACCGAAGCTTTGCTGTCTGTTTTCTATTTCTGGTCCTTTTAGGTACCCAAGGGGGTTCAGCCTGGACAACTTGTGGTACTACGAGGCAAAGGTATCATATCTTTAGTTAGAATGACTGCTAATCTGTTTGATATACTTCCTTCTGAGCGATCAAACTTGTTGTCCGTCATACTTAGGTTTGCCAAGGAAAGGGTTTCTGGTGGACCATGGAGATCAATATGTGCGGTTCCGTATTGACTTTCCAACGTATGTTTTCTCTCCCGCCTTTCCAGATCATCTTTATCATAAATTAATGATTATAATCCATTAGACTCATTAGGAAATCGGTGGAAAATCGATGATCTTAACAATCACATTGCTTAGAGGAAGTACCAAATGTCTTTAATGGGTTTTTAAGGTAACAAACTCAAGGATGTACCTGTGCTGATTTATATTAAGTCAAGCATCAAAATTAGCCACTCCTGCATCCTCATGGGCAAAGTGAACAGGAAGAAAATGATAAATGACTTCAAAAAGAATCCGTGATCTGATGTACAAGAACAATTTGTATCAACTCATCCAACCTTTTAAATCATTGCAAGAGCATGTTCATACAAGTAAATAGGTTTCTTATTTGGGATCATGTACACTCCCCAGATAATTGCACCACTAATTCTTTGAGAGATTCCTTTGTGAAGTGTGAACTGCTTATCATTATTCAAAGTGCTGCAGATGTTTAGGGATTGGGGATGGTAGGGATGACAACTTTGAGCATTAAGCAAATTGGTGTTTAGTTGATAAGAGGTTACTAATGTGTCAAAATGAGAGGATAATAGACTCATTCTCAGAGCCAATGAGTTGACTCAATTCTGCTGGAAAAAACTTGTATCACTAGATGAACTACAAACCAGCAATATCTATTGTTAGGTATGAAAATGTCTGGGCAGTCAAATAGTAGATTGAATGCATCTACAGAATTATAATCACCTACTCTTTCCTTTTGTTTTGTTACTATTACATTTATTATTTTAGTTTGAACCAACCTGGTATCAGTAACTAGGTGTTGGTATTGAGGTATTTGATAGCTATGCGTTTAAGGTATACCTCCACTTTAGCCCTCATTATGGGGTTAGACATTAGTTGTCTACGTAAAATGGTTTTGCGGTTTGTCCTAAGGGTCTCTCAGTCACCCCCAAAAAAAAGAGGTAAAATGTTATTATTGATTATTAAACTTGGTATGTTAGAGAAGTACTTAAATATATGTTCGAAGTGTGGAAAGTGAAGTGGAGTTGAAAATATGTCACATCATAATTTACTTATCAAAAAATATAAAATATGTCGCCTCATATTATAGTGAGTTGAAAAGAGTAAGGAAGGAACGCGAAGTTGATCAAGTATTATGGATGAAGGGAGTAGATTATCAGATGAAGTTCTTCTGACCAAATAGTTTTCATTTATTTTTCTATTTTTATGTTGCTCATTTGGAACTTCCGCAAGAGTTTGCTGCATGGACAAATATTCAAGTATGCTCTTCAGCTTGGTTATCATTGTTTTCTGTTTTTGTTTGTAGAGCGTTGAATGAACGACAACGTGCCATAATGGAAGAATTTGCACAGGAGGAAATTGTTAATGGAGATTACATGGATGGAGAAGTAAATTTGTAAGTTTTCTTCTTTATTGGCTTTGAAGGCATGATGTGACTCTGATCCATCCGTAGTATTTGCTGCACTCAGCTTTCTTTAAACTTTTTCGGTAACTAATTTTAGAAGACTATAACTGGAAATTTTGTGCTCTCTTTGATGCATGTGGATATTCCTATATAGTATTTGAGGAGTTCACCACAAGTACATAATGTTAAAAAGTCATTTGAAATAATTTATAATAAGTTATTTTCTATCCAAAAAAGACGGGAGGTAATGGGGTTATCCTTCTCTCCAATTATTATGCTAGACTGTGGATACATGATCAGATGTAATCCTTTTTCAGGTAGGCCGGACTGGCCATTAGCTGGTTAGTGATATCTTGTATACAAACTGAAAGCTATGTTGTTTTTCTCCTTTTCGGTTGTCCATTATGTTTGTTGCATCACTTTCACTTTTCTTTCTTTTTTGAATTTCTATTGCGGTAGGCTTATTAAAATCATGTGCTTTCTGTAATTGGGTTGAACGCGTCATCCCTTTATTGTTTTCACGAGACCTTTTTTCTTTGGCATTATGTTGAATGAATGTTATGTTTATCTTTTGGAACCAGAGTATTAGAACTTTGCTGCTTGTTAGAGTTTTATATAAATTTGATGTTTGTTCTTTCAAGCTCCTCATTAGTTACTGGGACTGTGGATAGCTTTTCCTTTTTCTTTCTCACTGGGTGTGGGTGGTTTGGGGGGTATGATCTCTTATCATGAATGTTTATAACTTTTTCATTTTTCTGTGCGAATACTGGAGCTACATCTTTACTGGGGATTGACTGCACGTTATCATCTAACTGGCACAAGCTTTTAGTGTTTTCTCGCTGAGAAGTATACTTCTATAGTCACCATTCTGAATGTGGTGAACATTCTGGAAATGGTTAACAGGCTTTACCAGCAGCTCTCTACTGGTTGAACTTACAGGTGGCAGCAGTTGCTTGAACGTGTGTCGAACCCAAAGTTTGTGGTCGAATTTTCGCTCCTTATAGTGATTCTTCTCTTGTTAATCAAAACACTTTGATTGTGGAGGCGTCAGCTGTCCCTGGCAGATTGTTGATAAACTACAAGAATCGCCCATCCAGCTGCTATTAACATCATATACTTGCACGGAGTTTGCTAGTCTCTGTTTCCGATATGATCTGGAGAGAACTTCGTACAACGGAGTGAAACTTGCTAAATGTTTCCTGCTCTGGTAGCGATATCACATACGCATGGTTGGGCCATTTATAGTTTTCAAATTTTGTGTCGAGCTCAGATTGTATAGCGTTTAACATGCCTATATAGCTCCCAAAATAAAAAAGAAAGTGCCTATTTTATCCAAGGCCTTTGATGAGAAATTTGAGTTTCAGTATATGGTTAGAAGTGTTCCTTGTATCTCTACGTACAATAATTGTAGAGAATTACTCATATAGTTTCTGAAATATAGCATTATATCCTTTCTTTTTTCTATATGTTTTTGTAACTGTGGAGAGAAGGGAAAGTTCATAGGGTTCTCGTCCCTTGTCTGTCTGAAGAAATGTAATGTTCTTTTTCCACTTTCTCTTTATTGTGAGCAATAAATAATTAATAGCATCTGGATTTGGAGCTCAGCGCCGTTTATTTGCTCTCCATAAAAAAAAAAAATCATAACTAATTCAATGCCATGAGCTATAAACCATTATCAGTTTGACCATTTGATGTACCTCTACTTTGTATCATGAGCACTCCGACTTCACAAACCTTGATTCTTGGAAAGAATTTTTTGTGAGCGCATGAAAAAATATATTCAAGAAAAAGAACTTTTTTTTTTTTTACCAGATGTTTAGCATACTCCTATATTCAAATTGTTTCGCTCACCATCATGTGGATGTATTTATTGAGATTTTAATTAATTAGGGTTGATTTAAAATAAACCAATAGAATGTTGCCACGTAATTAATGAATTCATTAATTTTATTTTCCGATTGAGCCTTTAAAAATAAGGGTTGTATTGAGCCAAAAGGTTGACGTCAGGGGCATTTTTAGCCCGAAAGGTGGACGGAGGGCATTATTACATAGTTTATGGGATTTTTAGACCCTTTTCTGTCTTTTTCAGGAGGTAACGATTATAGAAAAGCCAATTATAGGGAGTAACGATTATAAAGAACAAGAAAAATTAAGATCAAGTATAGTCTAAGAAGAATCTAAATAAAACACATCAAATTTAAAGGGAGTAATTAGGATCAGTCTTTAATTTTTGCCCCCGTAAAATATTTGCCCTTCTAAACTAAAAGATAATAAGAAAAAAGACTTTAATCCCTACCCATAACATTAAAAATCTAAAAGTATAGTCTAAGGAGAATCTAAATAACACACATCAAATTTAATCGGTCATTTAATTCCAGGTATTCAAAATGTAATTCAACTCAATTTCATGTTTATTAAGTTTAGATTTGTTAATATTTGAAAATAACAACAAATCATCTTCTATTTTAAGTTTACTCAACAACATAGAATTGATCAAATTTATTGCTTTGTTCGCCATTTTTATACTTCATTTGATTAGAAAGAGAAATATTTGATATAGTAACTTGATTGACAAAAAATAATCGAAAGTTGCAAGTATGTCACTTTTACGACAAAAGAACAAAGAGACAGTTTCATTTTCATAAGCAAAATAAAAAAAATACACAAGTTTAAGAATTAGAGCGGACTGCTTAGAACAAAGTATCACTGTCATGCCATTTTTATGAGCAAAACAAAAATTTACGCAAGGTTAAGAACTAGAAAAGTGTCCCAATATATTTGCAAATTATGAGTGTGTTTGGTTTTCAAAAAAATAAAAATTACAAAGTGTTTTTGATGGAAAATATTTTTCAAAACAAAATTTACGCAAGAACTAGAAAAGGTTACTACTTAACTTTCATTTTGTAAAAGTACACAAGTGTTAAGCAAAACATATCATCTTTAAAAAAACAAAGTATTTGTATATAATTTTCATAAGCATAAAAAAAAATACACAAGTTTTAAGAATTATGGGAGGTTTCATGGGATGTATGGGTGTTAAGAATTAGGGTGGTGGGGATGCCGTGAGAGTTCATTTTATAACCAAAACAAAAAAATACACAAGTGTTAAGTTAAGGCGAAGTTATTTATGCCGTGAGAGTGATTTTTCATAACCAAAACAAAACATTATTAACAAAACAACACCAAAAACACATAAGATTGCATAAAAATCAAAATTATTAACAAGAAAACACCATAAAACCAAGCACACATAAATTAACTTCATGAAGTTATAAAAATAAAAATCAATAACTCTGCCGGACCAGGCATATGTTGCCTCAAACAAACACATTCTTCACAAAAACCAGATTATTAAATAAAAACAGCAGCAACAACATAAAACAGCAGTTCACAGGCAAAACTTCAATGATTCAACAAAGAGAAAACCAAAACGCATATCAAAATCAACTAAAACATATTACGACATTCATAAAATAAAATATACACATGGGAATGAAACCAAAGTTCAAAAAATCATACAGACACTATTATAACAATACATTATCATTTTAAATAAAAAAGGATCAATTAAATATAAAAAACGATGAAGACAAAGATATTAATTCAACAAATAACAATTTAACATAAAAACAAATATTGAACGAGCGATCAAATTCGTACTACGTTTTAAAACATATGAGACAAACACAAAACGGAGGAGGAAAGAAGAAGCAAAAAAAAAAAAAAAGAGGCAAAATGACGAAATAAAAAGGATTTTAATGGGGTAAGGATAATTTCGTCGAAAAAAAGCTTTCGTTAAACGATGAGCCGAAAATTTAAAGAAGTAAATGAAAAAAGAAATATAAAGACCACTTGAAGGGCACTCCGCGCAAAAAAAAGTTCAAAAGTCGGTAGCGGTGCAATCAAAACATTTTAAGTCTAATGGCTATCCTTGTGCCATTTGCTCTTTGACTAGAAAGAGAAATACTTGACAGTTGAGTAAATTGCTACTCCTACTTTTACGAGGAGACAGTTTCCAAAAGTGTAGGGAACGAACTTGCGGACTGCTGAATTCATGCGCTAGTAAGTGTCCCAATATATTTGCAAATTATGAGTGTGTTTGGTAACAAATGAAAGGAAAATGTTTTTGATGGAAAATGTTTTTGATGGAAAATGTTTTTCAGAAAAATAAGTGGGTTACTACTTATTTTCTTTTGTTCTAAGCAAAACATATCATTCTTATAAAAAGTATTTGTATATAATCTAGATAAATATTATGGGAGGTGGGGTGGGATGTAGGGGTGTGGAATGATCGCATTAAATTTAAGACGTATAAAGAGATCATAGTATTTGTTTTCCTTTTTTCGCCGAGAGGGTTCCCCCTTCGGTTCTTACTAGGATACGGGGGAGGGGGTGAAGATGAGGTGAGGGTTTACTGGACACTTGTGGAATTTATTTCCCTACTTCCATTAGGGAAATCATTTTTCTCTTCTTTAAAAAAAAAAAAAAAATGTTTTCCAAAAATTTTGATCAACCAAACATAATCTTACGGACACACCCTAAGTGAAGCAATAATGAGCATTAAATTTAAGACGTGAGATCATAGTATTTGTTTTCTTTTTCTCTTCCAGTTTTACGGATCCGACTCCCCTCTATTACACTTTCTCTCCATTTCCTCAAGTACACACTTAGATGAGTGACACTAGTCTAATAAAAAATTTAAAGGTTTAGATTAGATTAATTTAATGAGCACCTTAACCATGGGTAAAGGATAAGTTTTAGAAGATACTCTCTAATTTTGGTATCCAATACCAATCTCCCCACAAGTTTTGGTAATCATTACTACTTGCCAATAAAAAACTTATCCTCGTCTCGTCTTGCTCTTTCGTTTAATTCCACAAAATCCATACTTCCATTCCACCAGATGTTCTGCAATTCATTTTAAGACTAGTTTCTTTAATCAATTTTCTAAAATTCGTAATTACAGATTACTTCTTTTATTTATACCTTTTGTATAATGTAGATTTACGGAGAGTACGTCTAGTCATCGGTCCCAAAGTGGTAATTGTAACCTCTTTTAAATTCCAATTTCCTTTACATTTCATGGAAGGTTTAAACTCCGAAACTAATTAATTCCATTGAAATAATTAATGTATGTTTTTTAAAGTAGCATTGGAGTAATATATGTGATCCTTTGCGATGGTTCTATCTGTATTTGGCTCTAAGACCAACTGATTATCATAAAACATATATACTGCTGAATTTGTTTCATGCGTTACAGGCTTACAGCGTATACAAAGTGTTATACCGAACTATGAACTAGTGTTTTGAGATATTTTGTGAAATATTTCATTTGATGACTCCTCTTTAATTTAGTTATACGATGAATATATGAACGAGATTGGATAGAGTATTGAAATATTTAAGTAAAATAATATATAGTTTGATGCTTTATAATTTAGTTAAGATGGTGAGTATATGAAAGCTTGAGAGCTGAGAAGAATATTGAAGCTTTCGATCATAAATTTAATACTTTTTAATTAAGTCAAGATTAGGATTATATGAACGAGTTTCAATTATGGGTGGGGGAAAAGGAAGTTCACCCATTTTTGGGATTTAATTAATGATGCTAATGAGTAATGACTGAATGGGTACCAAAATTAGAAAGTATCTTCTAAAACTTGTCCTTTTAACCGTGGTTAAGGTGCTCATTGAATTAATCTAATCTACACCATTAAAAATTTTATTAGACAAGTGTCACTCATCTAAGTGTGTACTTGAGGAAATAGAAAGAAAGTGTAATGGAAGGGAGCCGGATCCCCAGTTTTACCTTTATATTTATTGCATAATTCCAAAGTTAGCTAGGAAGTCGCGATTCAACTAAATAGATTAATAGACCTTTATGTCAAATCTGAAATAATGCAGATTAGCTCCTAAAATTTTGATTGGTTACTTTCGAAAAACATTAACTCAATGCTAAAAGTTACATCAAACGTTTAGTTTTTGCAAGTTAGTGATGAAAGGCATCCAGTTTTCTTATTTGCTTGTTTGCCAGACATTTGATTAATTATAAGGGGAGGGTGTTTACATTCTCTGAAACACTTCAACATGAATTATATTACGGCAAAAGATAAAGTTGAGGGAAATTACGAGAGAGAGAGAGAATTAGAAATAGATTACGTAGTGTTGCAGGATTATACTTTTTGTGACAAAAGAATTCTTCCTCTAGATATATCATTAGATAGCATGTTCGCCAAGTTTTTGCGAAATTAAGAACGTTTTTTTTTTTCTTAATAAAATATTTTGGAGAATTAAAGTATTTAACGAATTTGGTCGATCCTAAAGAGGAAGGCATTTATGGCCCCTCTGTGGCTTACCTTGCACCCAGTTCTTGTAGGTAGCGTCATGTAAGTATTATTTACCGATACTGGTTTGGCTTCTTTGTATTAGTCTTTGTTCAAGTAATCATCAATGCAATTTCGGGTGGCTGACACGTGGACTTATAAACATGAAAGGTTGTGATTACTTTCTTGCTTATTTCTAATTTTTTTTATATTCTTTATTAATGGTAAAGTTAAAAGATAAGTCCAACTTGCAGTTACTCTTTTTTTTTTTTTTTTGGATTGCGTTGCGGTTACTTCATAATCCCTAAGAAAATTTTGTTACTTATCTCTTGCAAAAAGCTTCATATACTTCTGAGAAAGCAGACATAGCAAGTTGTGCCCAATGTCATATTTGTTTTCTTATTTTACATTTAATACATGTTTATTACTTATTTATAAAATTAAACTTGGTTAATTTCCATCATGGCGAAAATCCATAATTAATGTTATAATTGATAAAATAAAAAACAATGCACTCTATGCATATGTTGTGTAACACCTTGTACTTTTGGGCTAAAATTTGACTCATAAGATGGGGGTATAATGGAACCAATATGAGGAGTGTAGAAAAGGTTTTGAAATCTAATCAAGGTCATAAGAATAAGCTTAGGACAAAGAAAAGTCAGAAGCTACTCTACGGTGCATGTTTTCAAGTGAGTTTGCACAAGGCCTCACTTCAAGCTAGCATAGCATAACCCCCTTATTAATTAGGAATTTGGGGAAACTTCCTTAATGAAAGTTGTAGGTCCTTGAAATACCTTTCCATCCATATGGTAGATGTCAAACGGAAATCTGTACAAAAAAATTATGACCGATTTACTGAAGGGTCGCAGAGCAGTCCGTCGGACACGCATCTGCGACGCAGATTACGAAATGCGGCGTAGAAGGCATTTTGCGACGTATTTTAGGCAAAAATTTTGTCCCGAAGTTTCCAGCATTCTGTTTCGATACGCTTTAGCATTTGCGGTGCAAATGCCAACGCAGACAGCCCCGAGGTTCATTAAAGTCGTGTTTTTCCAAATTTTTATTCTATTTTTTAGCTCTCAAAGACCTAGAACTACTTTTCTCTCCTCTCCTCATCCTCCCACATCAAGGTAAGTCCCTCTCATGTATTACTAAGTAATTCTAACAGTTATACACGGATTCTTAAAAAGATTCTACACTACAATCTTAGGGTTTTCAAGAAAACCCTTCTCAAGGTTTCAAGTTCATATTTTTGGGATTCTTCTTCAAAAGTTCAGACTTTTCTTTCAAGTCTTGGAGCAACTAAGGTATGTAGGGCTTCTATCCATGTGCGGGAACATCATTATTCTTCCCCATTTAATCCATGAAAACACGATTTCCCCTCAGTGTTAGAAAATTATGTCTCAGTTCATGATAAACCCTAGATACATTTCAATATTTATATGTTATTATGCTCAATCATGTTTCCATTAATTTTATTCATGAATATCATTTCGATTACCATGAATCTATCTGTAATCCACGAATACTCATATTTTGAATTCCATGAATTCTTAAATACAAATCACGAATCAATCTACTCTGCCTGGCCTCTTTTTTCCGGTGGAAATGAAACTTATACTAGGAGTATTAATATAAGTTAGTATGTGTCATAAGAAGATACAGTGCCTTTGTGGACAGTTAGTTCATGTGAATCGAAATCCAAATATTATTTTTTCCGCAAGATATATTCTCAAATAGGATCTATATAAGTTGTTTAAGTAAATATATTTGTTTTAAAGAACAATTTATGTTGTTTCTAGCACCTTGTGTAGGGGTGTCATGTGGGCGAGTTGATTGGGATTTTAATTAATTAGGATTGATTAAAATAATCTAATAGAATTTTGCCACGTAATTAATGAATTCGTTAATTTTATTTTCCGATTGGGCCTTAAAAAATAAGGGTAGTATTGAGCCAAAAGGTTGATGTCGAGGACATTTTTAGCCCGAAAGGTGGACAGAGGGCATTATTACATAGTTTAGGGATTTTTAGTCTTTTCTGTCTTTTTAAGGGGTAACGATTATAGAAAAGTCAAGTATATGGGGTAGCGATTAATTTTATTTTTTTATTTTTTATTTTTTATTTTTTATTTTTTTTGTGTTGCTTCTAGCACCTCCTGTAGGGGTGTCATGGGGGCGAGTTGAGAGTGAATTTGAGCATGTAAAAATAGATTGATTTAAGAAACAAGAAGGTCAACCCCGCCCAAAGGTGACTTGGGTTAAAATGGGTTAGATCAAGATTAGCTGAATAACAGTCCATAACACAATATCCAACTTGTACCAAGTTTAATTTCTATATTTGTTTTCTTATAATTTTTTAATTACCACATAACTAATAAAACTTTTTTTTTTTTTATTACGATGACTATTATAATATATCAAATATTTTTTTTAAAAATAGAATATTTTGGTACAGCTACTCCTGGGTCAAATTGAGCCACATAATTAGTCCAAATTAGCCCAACCTTTTTATATGGGCTTATTGGGCGTGTCAAAATGTGTTAAGTGAAGAACTTTCATAAATAGAGTTAATTATCTAATATACAACTAATTTAGATATTACAATTTATGCAACTTAAAGCTAAAAATAAGGAGATTATTGTTCTGAATCAAAAGCTAAAAATAAGGAGATACCCTATATTAGTGATAACATAATTAAATGCATATAAAAACACAATAATTGTTTACGCTCCAAAGACAATCTACTAGCAAGCTAATTCATGAATTTTAACCAAAAAAGAAAAAAAGTTAATTCATGAACAAGTATATTCTCGTATACGTATATATATATATATATATATATATATTATAGAATATAGAAGAGTCATAGCATATTGTATAATATATATATTATTGTAGAATAGAATTGGTTGGCACATATAGTAATACGGTCATATATTACGTATATTGTAATATTATATACTATATACACAAAAGGTATCATTATATTTTATACTATATATAATATAAAAACTTAAATATACTAATTTCTACTATTATATCCACAAATATTTTGTTATTATTATCTTTTTAGTTAAATTTGTCAATTTGAATATACTATATTTTTAGGTATATTTTCATGTACTTTTCTTATACCATATACCATATCTTTTCATGTACTTTTCTTAATATATTCAAATAATTTCTTTTAATCACAAAAAATAATTGCATCAGTCATCAAGTGAAAATAAGAAAAAGAAGAATAAAGAGGAGGAAATATGGGACTTGAAGTTGATTTTGTTTTGTTTATTTGGAAAATTACATTCTCGTATGCCATTTTAAGCATCGAATTTCGATTAAGCGAATACGCCGCCCCGGTATTATTTCGCGCCGTTCCGTATATGAGCCTCTTCAAATCTTGGGCTTTTATTGCTATTGATTCGATGATCCCTATAAAATCTATTCAATTAGCAAAAAAGGAGAGAGAGGGATTCGAACCCTCGATAGAGAACGTAAAAAGTGGATATACATTAATGGTAGTAACTCCTAAAATTAAGTATTATTGATATTTTAGGAATATAAAAAGTTGTATTTTTGTAATTAAAAAGTTAAAATTTTGAATAAATTCTATTTATGTAATTTTTAGAAAGTAGTTGTAATCTTTACCATTTCAAAAAGTTGTATTTGAGTGACTTTTCCCTAAAATTTTGGTTGGTAATCCGTTTGGACTCTATTGCTAAATTAGAGACTCTGTTGGTTCCTAGCCCTTTTGTACCTGATAAATTTCTATGCACCCCTTTCAAGCTTTCTATACTATTGGCCTTCGCTTAAAAAGGTGGTCAAAAATACCCTGAGGTTCTGGGTTCGAACCCTCGCTCAGTTAACAAAAAAAAAAATCGCAAGGCAAGACTTTTGCAAAAAGTCTGCCGTCTTCGGCATAAATTCTATGTAACTTCGTTCGACTAGGCATATGAACATATGCCTTACGAAAATATTATTATTTTTTACTCTACTAAGTTTCAAACCCAAAACCTCAGGGTATTTTTGGCCATCTTTTTAAGAGAAGGACAAAAATTAAAGACCAGCTAATTGAGGGACAAAAATTAAAGACCAGTCTCTATGATGGCCAATCGTGCAAATTGCCCTGCGCCAAATTGAAGAAATATTGGGCTTAAAGCCCAAGCAATTATGCACACTCAGCAGCATTTTTTTACGCGGATTGCCCTTCTTTTGGGGTGGTCTTTAAATTTTGCCCCTCAAATTTGTCAGGTCTTTAAGTTTTGCCCTCATATTTGTCAATTTGCCTTTAAGTTGTGCTTTCGCTTGGAAAGAGTGGGCGAATACATGAGAAGTTAAGGGTTCGAACCCCGCTCAAGATAAAATAAAAAAATAATTTTGCAAGGCGGGGTGGGGGAGTGTCTGCGGATCCGGCATAATCTTTTGAAAAGCTAAAGTTATGCCGGATCCGCATAACTAAAAGAGTCAGCAGGCGGGAATTTTTCCTAAGACATAGTTTAGTTATCTGCTGTATGAAGCGTAATTTTAGTTAAGGCATAACAAAATTATGCCCCAAAATGCAAGACTTTCCTTAAGGCATAAACTTTGCCTTATAAGGCAAAGTTTAAGTTATGCCTTAAGGAAAAGTTCCTCACTTGTATTACTTTTAGTTATGTCTTTGGGACATACTTTTTCGTTAAGGCATAACTCCAAGTTTACCTTGAAAAGTAAAAAAAAAAAATATATATATATATATATATATATATATAAGGCAAAAGTCCCCCCCCCCCGGACTTATAGTTAAACATATAACTAAAAGTCCGCCCTCTAAATGAGACTTTTAGTTAAACATAACTAAAAAGTCCGTTATAACAAAATTTAAACTTTTCTTGTATAAGGCAAACTTTTAGTTATGCCTTGAAAACTTACGCCTTATAGGGCATACTTTTAGTTATGTCTTGTGGACACACTTTTAGTTAAGGCATTCTAAAAGTTTACCTTGAAAAGTTAAAAATAAATAAATAAATAAATATATATATATATATATATATATATACGCTTACAGCAAAGTACGCCGGTGGGGGCATACTTTTAATGGGCAAACTTTTATGCGGACCGGCATAAACTTATGGGGAATTATCAAAGTTATCTGGACCCGCATACTTATGCCAAGTCTGCCCATAAGGCATAAGTATGCGGGTCCGACACAATTTTGATAATTCCTTCACGATGTATGCCGTGGGGGCATAGCGAATTTTTTTAAACTACGCATGCGTAATTTTTTTTTAAAATTTTGATCGTGTGGGGTTCGAACCGGGGAACCTATGGGTTTTAGCCGAAGGGGCAAAATTTAAAGATTTCAAATATGAGGGGTAAAATTTAAAGACCACCCCAAAAGAAGAATTGCCCACTCAGCAGCAGCAGATCAACAGAAAGAGAGCAGTAATTGGGCTTGAACCCAGTTATTTTACTTTCTTTAATTTTCTATTTTTGTGTTTATTTATTTCTGTACTTGTAATAATTGATGTGCTAACTTTCTACATTTTTTTGCGCGGATTGTCCTTCTTTTGGGTTCCTTAATTTTTACCCCTCAAATTGGTGGTCTTTAATTTTTTTCATTTGTCTAGCACCTATAGGTTACGGGTTAAACGGCTCGATAAAACAAAAACAAAAAAAAAAAAATTCGCAAGGCATAAGTTTGGGATTCGCGAGCGAAACTTTCCAAAACTCTTTCTTAAGGTAGAGTTTGAAATTCTGCCTGACTTGCGAATCCAAACTCTGCCTTATGATTTTTTTTTTTAATTATTAACTGAGCGGGGGTTTGAACCCGAAATCAAGAAATTTTTAACGAAGGACAAAAACTAAAGACCACCAATTTGAGGGACAAAAATTAAAGACCACCCCCAGCAAAGAACAATCCTGCAAATTGCCCAACTTTCTAGTTGTTTTCTTCTTTTCTCTTAAGCCAGATACCTTTTTTTTTTTTTTTTTGTTTTGGAGTTAGTGTTTTCATTTTGCCAAATTCTTGTTCTGGCTAAATTAACTTAGCATCATTTGTTGATGTTAAGGTTAATTTGATTCCTTAAAGATTCAAAAGGGAAAATGAATTTAAATGATCAAAGGGATTTCAAACGACACTAAGCACAGGTTTGGTTACATATCAAAATATGCTTTCTTTTAAGTGCCTAAGGTACTTTAAGATCAAAACCAAGTTTCCAGCTTTGTATATAAAGAATAGGGATAAGGCATCATTGCATTCTCCCTAAGTAGCGTTTTCTTCTGACACACTTTACCTAATGTTTGGTCCTATCACCCCCCTTAAACTATTTAAAACCGTAATATTTTACTCTAAACGCCGCCGACTGCTCTCATATGGGAGAGTGACATACACTCTCCTTGCCACATGTGCATTTATTTTTATTTTTAATATTATTTTACGTGTCAATTTTAAGAATAAAAAAATAAAAAACTGATTTTCTTTTACAAAATTTATTTTTAAAACCCGTTTTTTAAAAAAAAAGTGAATTAAAAAACCGATTTTTCTTTTAAAAAATTTATTTTTAAAACCTGTTTTTAAAAAAAAAAAACTGAAAACGCGAATTAAAACCGATTTTCTTTTAAAAAATTCATTTTTAAAACCCGTTTAAAAAAAAAACTGAAAATGCGAATAAAAAAACTGATTTTTCTTTAAAATATGGAAAAATGGATTTGTTAATAATATGGAAAGCTTGATTATTTTTTTTAAAATTTCTTAAAAGATCTTGATTTTCATGATTTCATTTTTCTTAGGACACTTTTATTTTCAAATAAAATCCGGAAAAAGTGTTTTTCTCTTGTCAAAATTTGAAAAAAAACTGATTTTTATAAAATTTTGAAAAAATTAATTATTTTTTTAAAAATGTGAAAAACTATATTTATATTCATATTTTAAGAAAATACAAATTTTTAAGAAAAAATTAAGTTTTTCCATTTTTATGTTTCTCACTCTCTCAAAGAAAGTAAAACACACTCTCACACATCGGATTTAGGGGGTAAAATATTACGGTTTTAAATAGTTTAGGGGGTGATAGGACCAAACATTAGGTAAGTGTGTGTAAGAAGAAAAGCATTCAGGTGAGGGGGTAATGATGCCTTATCCCTAAAGAATAAAAACGAATGTCTAATCTAATTTTTGTGTAGCCAAACGGTTTGGGCAGTTTAAGGGTTCAAAAAGCAATTTGTTTCCAAATTACAAAGTCCAAATGTTTTTTTTTTTTTTTGCATTTTTTTCTGCGGAATGCCCTTCAAAGACACTGGTCTTTAATTTTTGGCCCTCAAATTTGAAATCTTTAATTTTTGTCCTTCACTTAAAATTTCATGAGTGCAGGTTCAAATCTTTGCTCGATCACTAAATATTAAAAAAAAAAAATCGCAAGCGAGAAGTTTGTAGCAAAGTTAGGCTGTCGGGCAAGTTAGGCAAAAGCTGACGCGCTTAGGCGGTGGTTATAAAATTCCAACTATGTTTAAAAAATAAAAAATTGCCTGAAGGCAAACTAAGACAGAGTTTTGCATACAAAATTCTGCCTGAGTTAGAGTTTTGTTTGCGAATTCAAACTCTACATGATTTTTTTAATTTTGTGAGCGGTTGAGTTCCCCAAAACGAGGAATTTTTAGTGAAGGATAAACATTAACATTACCAATTTGAGGGCCAAAAATTAAGCATAGAAGGGAAATTGTGCAAATGACCCTTTTTTTGAGCCCAACAGATTTCAATTGGGTTCTCACAGCCCAAACTTATTTTGAAATCCAAAACTTGTTTAAATGACTTAAAGTGGTCGTTTGGTTGCTGGTCGAAATAGTCCCGGGATTATAATCCCGGGACTAATTATTCATTTATTATTTTATACCATAAAAGATGGTATAAAATAATCCCGCATAAGTGGGTTAAGAAGGTATAAGGTGGGGGTATTCAGTACCCAATTTTTATACGCGTTTGGTGCAAGATAAATTTATTAAAGGTTATTTTATACCTTATATCAAACGTGGTATAAAAATTAGCGCCGGGATAACTTCTCTTATACCATGAACCAAACGACCACAAAGAGTATTTACTTTGGTGTAGCTAAGATTATGGGATAGCTGATTTTTCAAAGAGAAAATATGTGGAAATTTATATTATTCTAACCATGGTTAGAATCGTATCTTATTTAATTAAATCTGAATCACTAATTTTAACTTATCGCTTACATATAAGTAAGAACTTAGCAAAATGACGAAAATGTAAAATGATATGGTGAGTAATGATTTATACTTTAGTTTACTCCGTTAACCGTTAGTTTTGCCCATTAGGATTTTACAATAAAATGTTAATCAAAATGTTAGCATACCACCACACGAGTGTATGTCTTTGTGCCCCCTTATTATAATATCTTAATTCTTTTCCATTTACATGGTTTCATTTTCCTTTCTCTCACTTTAAGTCAGTTTCCCTGAATATGTAGTAATTATTACTAGAGGGACAAGACCCGTGCTCTACTATTTCAAAGTAATTTTTCTCTCTATGAAACTTTGGTCCAATCTTTTGTTACTATAAAAAGAAAAGAGAGAGTAAACTACATGCCATATTGAGCATTAAAAGACTACTTAATGAGATCATAAGGTTCAAACGCAGATCATATGCAACTTTTTGGTGCCTGCACTAAAGAGATGGACATGCTACATGTTCTGTGTATATGCATCTGGACTAAGAGAATAATTAAAAGTTACTTGGACAAAGTTGAGAAGCACGATCCTTTCTCTTAGTGCATTTAAGAGAACATATCTCTGTTTATAAGATACATTTTTAATGCAAAACAACAATCAATGTCAAGCTGGTACTGAAGAAAGCATAGGCAAAAAGGAATCCTTCAGGTATGAAAGGATTCCAGAAAATCTAATATTACATAAGTGTCAATAGAAAAAATCAGCATTATACCATACTCTTTTAAGTTCTGAATACATTTACGACTTAACAGCGGCAAGTGTTTTCCTCTGTTCTATCAGAGCATTTTTGGATTCTCCGAGTCCAAACTCCACATTATATGCTTAAAATAGGAGCAGAGTTTGAGTTTGCTCACCAACTTCATCTATTACAGGTTATTTTTTGTTTCTCCTCCATCTTCAAAGTTGAAGAGCTTTAAGTTGTGTCTGCTTTTTAAAGCTGTGAATAACCAAAATCACAATCTTACATGTACACACGAAGGCAATATATCTAGAAGGCAAAACTCAATTCTCTTGCCAGATAAAAAGCATGTTATAGCTGCATTTTCTATCCTTTCATCCAGATTACTACTCTAGACTTGAGATTTTCAATTCAGTGAATCAAAATAAAATTACCTTCAGGAAAATGACAAAGAATATAGGTAATTAAAATAGGTTTGCAAAAGGCAGAAAGATGAAAACTTTCTAGTGAAAGCTTCCTATGAAACAGTCTACAGCAATTTGCACAAAAAAAGAGAAGAACTTCCAAGAAAAAGGATCATATTATCACAAAGTTGTTAATGTCAATAAAAAAGAAGCAAGAATCTAAAAAACAAGAAAAGATACAGTAATAGCTACATGTTAGACAGAAGAAGCTCCTGCTATCAAATCATCAGCTCTAAATCTCTTTCCATGTTCTGAAGCATCATCCATCTTCAGAAACTCACCTTTTCCTTGCTTTAAACTCAAGCATAACGAAGAAAATATGTAAACATAATTTTCAAACGCAGCTGCTAATTAAGTAGAAATTTAAATTGCAGCTTCACTATTGATCTGCTTATCTTTTTACCTAGCAAAGTGAAAACAATACAATTGAGAAACATCATTGAAATATGAAGGTGTGGGGTGTGGAATTTAAACTATGTGTTCCCATCTCTCCTTATATCAAGCACCTTTTATGAACAGAGCTAAGATTTATACATTTGAAAGTCATGGAGCTTCTTCTTTTTGACTGTTTAAGACAGAATTAGTTTCCCTTCAGGCTGAATTTTTACATAGAAACTGCAATTCTAGTATTCCACAATATATGTGGTTGTAACATATTGATCTCATCAATTATACAATGTTTTTCCCATCACTAAAGAATTCTCTGATCTGTATTTTGTACTAACCTTCCTATTTATCAGGCCCATGGAAACTCATTCCAGACGAAAATTTATAAGAACCAGCGAAGTATCCCACTTTGAGAAAGTTGAAATATCATGGTATGCGTGACATACCTTCAGAGCACAACTGAAAACTCGTTTAAGCGATGAAAGAACTGAAAGTAACACTAATACTTCCTACTTCAAGAAACAACAATATAAACATTGATTACAAAACTCAAGGAAAATATTATCAAAGCTAAATTTCTTCTTCCGAGTAAATATCTCAAAGGGTCATTCAACTATGGGGAATCATGTAGCAAAGTCATTGGACTTTATTTTATATCAACAAAATCACTCAATTTAGGCCTTTTCTCATATACACTCAACCAAATTTTGTCATAAATAAAAAATTCACTTACCCCCTTTACATTTTAGGTTTGAGAAATAATACCCTCTTCACATTTTGAATGGGATAATAAACTCCATTGATCTTAAATCAATTACTAAGAAATGAGTTGGATTATTGCATATAATTTTAAAATGTAAAAAACGATCTTTAGGTTAATATGAGTTATGACATGTACTCTTTAAATAATTAAAAAACTAGTCAATTTGCCCGCGCTTCGCGCGGTCATTGAAGAAGATAGAGAATTTAAATATATGATGACCTTGTAGTAAAGCTGGTCTGAGATATAGGAGATAAAATTTAATGTATATGTATAACTCCACAACTCTCCATGATGCCAATTCTCAGATTTATTACATTCAAATCGTAAAAGTAAAAATATAATTATCGTTCAACACTGACATGGTAGCTTCTTCATCTTTTGTGCTGAAAAGCTAGGAAAAAGAAGACAATACATGAACTATTTGCATCTAGCTTGTGAAGTGGGCTACCCCTAGCAACTCTTTTAATTGTTGCACTATAATAATGACCTTTGCAACAGCGATGAAACCAACCAATGAGAAGAAAACAATGATAATTCCGAACCTGCAAACAATGTTAAACCAGCCATGAACTTTAAGTTGATTATCATATATTTAGACTAATTGAGTTAGCAAACACATGACAACAACTTTAAATTTGTAAAACTAAACTTTTGATAACTTTAGTTTACTTCGATACACAAAGTTAGAATGAAAGGGACCCGGGACAGTGGAAAGGACATATACAGGACTCAATACTTTAGCATTTTCAGCCTTTTATTTTAAATTTTCTTTTCCTTTCCCTTCTTTTTTTGTGATAAAGAACACAAATAAAGTTTTAATTTTGTCCTAAATCACTACTCGGACCATACAAAGCACTTACCAAAGTAAAGTGCATCCACATAATGATGTGAATAGCTACATAGCAGCAAAATTATCCAAGAGTCAGGACCAATGAGCCTGCAAATAACATTGCAACTCTCTCTATCTCTGCTGATTAATCAATTAAAGCACAACAAATTCCCATTGGCGTTCTTCCTAGAGAATCTTTACCCATATGTTGAACTACATTTCTCAGTTTTTAATGCTCAAACAATTAGATTCTTGACCATAATGCTTTTTTCCTGAAAACAAATGGCATGCATTAGCCAAGTAATCTGTCATGAACACACACATCCACGATTACAGATATCAAGGACCCCTGCCATGAATATGTTTCAAATGAATACCAAGCACATTAACCATATTTACGGACTTCGGGAATTGATGGCAAGCGCTAATCTGTTAAATGGAGGAAGTCATATAAAATGCAAAGGATCACTTACTTATGAGGGCACCCATTGGTTCACATCCTCATTAGAAAGATTCAAAATATCACCTGAAATGGTTGCACCCTCCAAATAATATTGGCCACTACTTTGGATGTTGTATGCCTTCAGTTTGCATTATGCAGAGAATTAGTGTTAGAAGAGACAAGAGAGGCAAGCACACAGTCTAGGCTAATTATTTAATCAAAGGCTTATTAGTAATGGGCGAAGATACCTAGAGGTGGATTTTCATCATTTGAGCTGGCACGTCCAATGTCATGACTACCTTAAAGATATGTTGATCATTTCTTGACTGAAATTACCTAGTTGAATATAAAGTATGAGAATAAACATTATATAGAGAAAAAGATGAAAGTATAAGTACATTATTTATGAGTTTAAGTTGTTCCCTTAATCATGCATCAAGAAGATGCTGAAGTAAAAAACAGGAACCCAATAAAAGAATAATATATAGATACATAAAATTGTGTCCATTTTAAACGGTTTAAAAGAAGTTAAAAAAAATGTGACAAGAATTGGAGACCTCATATCCTGCAAGGCCATAAAGCAAGAAGCGGTAGCAACTTGTGGATATACAGTCAATCACCAACTAAAACTGTATAAGAAATGACTAAGATTTGGCCTGCTTTTATATATATATGTATATATATATGATTTTTCCATAAAAATTTATCAAAAGGAACATTTAAAGGTAGAAGCTGCAACAAAATCTAATTAACCTTTAGAAGTGGCAGTCCTTTGCATAGAGCTAAGACTTGTTTTGCATGCTATAAAACAGCAAATGGTACCAAAAAAAAAAAAAAAATTACAATTAATAGAAACAATTCAATTCAAAGAAGAAAGTAAAATCAAATTCACTACTAACATGTAGGAATCATAAGTAACAGTGAAGTAGAGTATATTTTCTAGGATAGAGGAAACAAACCTGAAAGTGGCTTAATGAAGAAGAACATATGTGAGGTTCATTACTGCGATTTATTACGCATTTTATTGACACAATATTAAATTTCCATGAACAATGACTTTGAGATTGAGGTAATTTCTCTTAAACATATATTACTGAATGAGGATAAAAATTTAAGGGATAAATTTTGACCTTTAGAGTCACGGCTTCTCCCAAATACAATCCACGACCATCTGGTGAAAAGGCAGTGATGCATTAACACCTCTATTATAATAGGTATAGTTTTTCACGGCAAAAGTGAGAGTCACTTAACAACTTTCATGGGCCCAAACTTCGTATTTTCTTGACAAAAAACCTGCCATATACACAGCATGCGCAAATTGCATTAGAATTGCATAAACAATGTATGAATTAAATTAGATAAAAACATTGTTACCCTTTTGTCATAATGCAAATATCTGGTCAAAAGGAGTATCATAAAAGATTTGGAAGGAGAAATAAGGAGTAGTGATTTCTCCCATTGTTATTTTCGTCACTGTTAATCTACAAGGGAGTTTAGAAGTAGAAACCGAAGAAGGCAAAATTAGAGCCACCAACCAAAAAAAAAAAAACTGTAGGTGATATGATGGCATCGTATCAACACTGCTCCATAGCCACATCAACGAACGATAACCATAGCCCCTGCAAAGGAAATATCACCCTAGAGAGGAAGAAACAGGTGAAAAGTATTGGGTTAGGGGGTAATCGTTACATTTCGAAGACAATCTTGGAGAAGAAATATTGGTTATGTTTGACTTGAGAGAGTAATTAGTGTTAATTTTAAAAGAAAATAACTGATCCAGAATGGATGAACCATTTAAAAAGAAGGATTTGTCTCAGATAGAGACCATTTTGTAATGGGTATTGTAATTAAAGGGAATTTTAAAGTGACACGCAGAGCTATCAATTTATAGTTGAGCATATCAAAAGGGAACTGTTTCGTTCAACGAATCAAACATAAGAAGTCGTAGAAAAAGACTGAAAGATGTCTGACTGCTTAACAAAATTAAGCAAGAAGTGTGTCATGAGAAAATTAATATTTGCACAAAATGGTACTGTATATGTATCAAAGGCATATGGAATTTGGGAAAACAAAAGTAAACTCTTAATCTCTAAGCGGCAGATGACAATAGTCGTGGAGTGTACTCCTACGGAATGGTATTGTATATAAACTAAATACCCATGAAATCTGTGAAAACTAAAATAAACTCTAAATGTCACGAAACCAAGTTAGTTCGAAGACAGCGAAGGACTTCATCAAATGGAATAGTAGTTATAAATCCGTACAACTTGCGTGAAGTTGAAAGAGAGTCTAAAGTGTAAGTGTATCATAGTGGAGATTACAAATATGAATACAAGCATAGTTTTATCGGCAATCGAAAAGGAATGGTACTCCTGGTACTGTATATATATAAGTTATAACCCAAATACTCATGAATCTGCGAAAACTAAAAGAAACCGTAAATGTCACAAAGATTACGAATAAGGAAAATGTGCTAATCACGGGGAGAGTACAAGGATGAACCAAGTTATTCGAAGAGAGCGAAAAACTTTATCCAATGAAATAGTAGTTATATATCTGCACAGCGTACCAAATTCTGTAAGACGAGTCGAAAGTGCTAAGCGTATCACAACGGTGACCACAAATATGAATACAATCCTGCGTTTATCGACAACCGGAGGGCTAAAGGCGCTGAGTGAACTTATTCAAAAGAAGTTCCTCTTATGTGGAGATTTGCTATAAAGTGAATTGTCATTTTGATTAATCGATGGACCTGTAAATCCGAAAGGACGCAGGCAGGAGAAAAACAGAGTGATTAAGAATGGCGAATTCGATGGCCCTATAAAAAAAAGGGTGCAGGCAGGAGCAGGGCATAGTGGTTAAGAATGGGGAAGAAACATACCTGGGAGGGGCGTGTTGGTTGTTCGCAGCGTAAGGAATGGTGAAAGAAGAGCGGGTGAAGAGTTTTAAGTTGTTTGGAGAATGATGCTGGGAAGAAGAAGCAGAAAAGGAAGAAGAGGGGGAGTTTGATGGTGAATCGTTGCCCAAAGTTTGTGGGCGAAGCGACGTCAAGGTTGCGGTTGTTTTTTTTTTTAAGGGGAGGTAAATTATTTTTGCCTCAAAATGCGGGAAAAAAAGATAAATAATAATCTACGACGATTATGGTAAATTATATACGCGCGTGGCGGGCGCTGGCGCAACTCTTATATATATATATATGATTAAAACAACGTTTGTAATAAAATTAAATTCCATACCCTTTCTTTTCCTTTAATGTTTTTCTTTTGTTATTTAAAGACCCATATTTTCTGCATGATTTCTTTTTGCAGAGCTTCAAATTATCTTGATCCATTTTATTTGTCTTTTATGATATACTTTTTGCTTAATTAATTTTGACAATTCGGACAATTATGAAGGGTTTATGTGATAATTTCGATGCTAAATTTTTGCATATGCGCGGGATACGAAAGAAGGGACTACACAAGGATAATCAAAATATCAATGGAAAAGATATCTGACTTGAATCCAAAGCTAATATTACTACTTTAGGTTGATGAATTTTGATCTTCAATGCAATTGATTTTCTTCTCAATGAGGCCCGCCATTATTTTTAGAAATGGCAGAACTAAAACTAGTAAAATGGGGTTAGTTCAATTAAGAGTAGCAAGGGACGATCTTTGATCTGTAGGTTCTCAGTCTTTACCGATAACTGGCATGAAATTATGATTTAGCTAATTTACGTAAACCTTTTGTAATGGTCCAGATTGTCAAAATTAATTAAGCAAAAAGTATATCATAAAAGACAAATAAAATGTATCAAGATAATTTGAAGCACTGCAAAAAGAAATTATGCAGAAAATACGGGACTTTAAATAACAAAAGAAAAAGATTAAAGGAAAAGAAAGGGTATGAAATTTAATTTTATTACAATGTTATTGCTTAAATTATTTAATTATTTAAAGAGTACATGTTATAACTCATGTTATAACTTCAAATTATATGCAGTAATCCAACTCATTTCTAGTAATTGATTTAAGATCAAGGGAGTTTACTATCCCTTCAAAATGTGAAGGGGGTATTATTTCTCAAACCTAAAATGTAAAGGGGGTAAAGTGGCTTTTTTATGACAAATTTGGTTGAGTGATTTTATAAGAGAAAATCCTTAAGTTGAGTGACTTTATTGATACAAAACGAGTTGATGACTTTCTTCTGAGGATTCGCCATAGTTGAGTGACGCTCTTAGAGATATTCTTTCTTCTTCCATTTTATTTTTCCTGTTTGAGGGTATATTCGAAAGGACACTTTTTATAACATTAAAAAAACTCAACACAAAAAAAACAAAACAAAAAGGAGCGCTTCAAAATGAACCATGAAAGTTCAACGGTATTGTGTAGTGCTTGTGATTTCAATGTACTTCTACTTTTTATAACACACTTAAGATATCAATCTGTATACCAGAACGAAATAAGAAGAAGAAGAAACAAAGAGCACCAAAAAATGGAAAAAAGAAGAGACCATAGCGCAATATCGATTTACCTTTTCTAGTATTAGAAATTTTTTCAAAAAAAAAAAAAAAAATTTAAAATCGATCGACTCGGCCCATAACTAAAATCGCTTGCGTTAGAGCTGCGTGTACCCTATCCGGGTAGGGAGTTGGGCGGACACCCGCTTTTCCCTCTGACAACCAACCTGCAAGCCTTGGTGTGCCCGTATGGTTAAATAGCGAGCCATTTGACAGACTTATTTCCAACTATGATGCATGCTATAATATCTCATAACCTAATTTTGTTAATGAGAAAAGACATGTTTAACCGCAGAGCTTACTTCTTGCACCTTTGCATTGTAAAAACCCCTATTTGGCTTCTGCAGCAACAACTTACGTTTCAATTGTTTTCCACCCAAAAAATTATACTCTCCATGATGATGTATTACACTTTCTACATACGTCTTTGCACGTCAATGCCACGTCATTGCCCCGTCGTTGCCACATCGTACATGTCAAAATTACCAACACATCATTTTTTGTTTTTTTTTATTATTTTTTTTTTTCTCTTTCTTCTTCTTTCTCCTCATCCTCACTGACTTTATCAACCACATCACTGTCGCCCGCCTCTCCCGCCGCCGCAAATAAAAATTAGACAACCGCGTAAAAAAAAAAAAATCATCACCATCATCTTTAACCCACATCGCACCCATCCTGCACCCATTGTCTCCTTTAATTGTCGGTTAATAAAAGAAAAATGTGCGTCTTTAACCACCTGACCACCATTATTTCTAGCAAACCCATTTCTTCCACCACCATTATTAGTAAACCCATTTCTACATCCACAACCACCATTATTTCTAGCAAACCCATTTCTTCCACCACCATTATTAGTAAACCCATTTCTACCATAACTTTATTTTGAAAAGAAGAATCAAAATACCCGCCCAAATGACCATCATTTCTAGCAAACCACATTTCTTCCTACCATTATTAGCAAACCCACATTTCTTCCGTAACTTTATTTTTGAAAGAAAATCAAAATCAAAATCAAAATCAAGAAACCAAAAAATGGTGAAAACATATTCTACTCACAAGCCTAAAAGATAACTAAAACATAATCGGAAGGAGGGAAGCCGCAACGGATGGCGGCTAATATTCCTCTTATCTTGTTGGAATTAGCTAATGATGTGCTTAATTCTAAAGTCAAGCAGTTCATGAGAATTTTTTATAATTTCCCATTCAATGAATTATTATCTTTTATGTACTTCTAAGTAAGCTTGGAATAACAACCTTCGCCTACAAATTGCACGGAGTATACTTCACTAAAGAAAAAAAATTTCGTGGTGGTGGTGGTGGTAGGTGACGGTGGTGGGGAGGGGAAGAGGACCGGGGGAGCGAGGGGGGGGGGGGTTAGAAAAAAAGAAAAAAAACGGGCCGGGGGGGCCAGGCGGGGGCGGGGCGTGGGCGGGGAAGAAAAGCAGTGGGGGCGGGGCGCACACATGGGGGGAGGCGGGGGGCATCAGTGGGAAGAAGATGTTGGATGGGTTGTGGGTGGAGGGGATTGTGAAGAAGATGGTGATGGTTTTTTTTTTTTTTTTTTTAATTGTATAATGTTTATTTTATTTTTTAATTTATAATAATATATATATATATATATAGAGCGGGCTCACTTTTTTTGTTTTTCACTCTCTTAATTATTATTTTTTTAAATTTTTTTTTTCACGTACGGCATTTGGGGTGGAAAACAATTGAAAATAAGTTGTTAAAAGGGGGTAAATAAATGAAAGTTAAGTTTAGTTGCTAAAATGTGAGTTTTTAAATACCAAGTTAGAGGTTAAAACATGTCTTTTCCCTTTGTTAATTAAAGATAAGATATAACCATAAAATGATTAATTCAAAGTTCTACCTACAAGTCACTCACTCATGGATCAGATAAATACATTCAAAATTCATGTCAGAGAAGTCAATACACCTATGGTACGAGTTATGTTGATGATAATTACTCATTTGGTGATGTAGCTATGGATTTTTTTTTTCATTCCATTATTTTTGGCGTTTCTCCACTTTAATTTCACAAATTAAATAAGATGCAAGTCTCATACACACATAAATATGATATTTATTGAAATTATTTTATCTAATCAGTACCGTATTTATGCGTGCGTAGCGTGTGCAGCTTTTAGATTTGTGTTTGAATTTGTAAATATTTAAATTTTTAAGCACATGAAAAAATATGTTCAAGAAAAGAATTTGTTTCACCAGATATTGAGTATACTCATACATTCTTCTCCACTTAAATATTATCATCAAATTATATAGTTCCGCATGAATTACTTTATAAGTGATGAAAATATGCAAATTATTTAATTCTTTCATTTATTACGTTCTCTCACATATAATGCCTATCCCGTGTTCTAAATGTCATTCATAACATACTTACAATCACAACATATCAATATTCATGACTCCTCAACTACTACTCAAAATGTCACTATTCTTACATTCATGACCCATTTTCTATATCCTTCTCCAATCCAAGTGTTTCAACTTCTCAATACCTTTAAACAACATAAGAACACCGTAAAACTTACCTTAGATAGTGTAGGAATAAACCTTGAGTGGAATTACTTCTCTTGCACCAAAACCCTAGTTCACTCCCATAGGAATTTCTTGACTTGGATGAACTTTAATTTGTTTCATACACTTAACTCTCTTGGTTTGATGAAGTTGATCTTGAATCTCTCTTGAGTTCTTATAGAAGAAATGTGTGGAACTCTCTAGAAGCCTTGAGAGAGATGAAGAAGCGTGAGAAATGAAATTAGTGAAATGGGATCACATTTATATAATTGAACTTAGCTACACTAATTATACGGTCGGAGAACATTGCACGGCTGTATAAGTGGTCGTGGTTCACCATACGGATACGGACCCTTATACGGGCTGTATAATGTTATACGGACCGCATAAGTAGGTCGTATAAACCACTTTTCCACTGAAATGATCTCAAAGTCGTTCGTTTGATCTCCAATCCTTATGGAACCTTCTTAACACTTGTTTAACACCTCGTTAACAATCTAAGGGACATTATAACTCTTCTCCAAAACATCATTAAGCCATCATTAATTCGGCACTCTTAAATCTTGTCCGACACACAACATATACCTTGCTTTCCTTAACAACTTTCGTTTCCTACCTCAATTGTCTTTGAAATCTCATTTAGAATCATCAAATGTTATTTCTTACTTATCAAAACATCGTATACATTGTGCCCCTCATTAGTCTATTCACTGTACGTTAACGGAAAATTTTCGGGGTGTAACACCATTAGTATGTTGATAGAAGTTAATCATCAGCAAAAAGATTAAATCAAAGTGATCATGAGACCCATGGAAATGGAAAAGTATCTTAAAACCACTAAGGAGAAAGTGGAGTTGGCTTTGGAAACAACTGAACATATGCAAGAGCTGAAACAAGTTTACATTACATAGGATAAACTTGCAAATGACGAGGTGCAAGAAGCATGGAAAGAACTAATCAGAGGTGTAACGTAGAGTCCTGGTTCTATACGCATCAAGTTATTGGGGGAACTCGATAAAAAACCATTCAGTCCTTTTGCAAGAAGATTTACAACTCTAACAATAAAGAAGTAGTAGTGAAAGCAGCGGAAGTATTTCCTTGTGGAAAAATAAGCTGAGGAATGTAAAATGGAATCTATATAAGTTTATCCAAAAGGGTGAAACTTTAGAGGATGTGTGTGTGCGCGTGTGTATTGCGCTGCACACACTTTTATCTATGTACTTCTGTGTGTATAATTCTTTTCTAAGCATGCATAGGATAAACTTGCAAATGACGAGGTGTAAGAGGCATGGAAAGAACTAATCAGAGGTGTAACGTAGAGTCCTAGTTCTATGCGTGTCAAGTTATTAGGGGAACTCGATAAAAAACCATTCAGTCCTTTTGTAAAAAGATTTACAACTCTAACAATAAAGAAGTAGTAGTGAAAGCAGCGGAAGTGTTCCTTGTGGGAGAAT
>NC_081348.1:15120713-15198291 GCF_029784015.1 Lycium ferocissimum
ACGAGTTATGTTGATGATAATTACTCATTTGGTCATGTAGCTACAGATTTTTTTTCTACTCTGCAAATGGAGAGGATTTTTTTTTTTTCATTCCATTATTTTTGGATGTGATTACAGCTGCAAGAGTATGATTAACCACGGGTATTTGGCATAATGGGTTTTGACATTTCTCCGGTGTCTTTAATTTCGCAAATTGATCCTGCACTTGGACTAAAGTTCTCCTATTATTTTGTGTCTTTGTCACAGTTAGATGTCTCAAACACACTTACTTTTGGTGACAAGGCTCGGTGACTGGGCATTATTCACCCTGCTGCTTGTTAAGCCTTCGAAAGCTTACTATTTCCTAACCCAGTTGGTAATGAAAAACTAAATCTTATTATTAATTCCTCTACTATTTTTCAAGAGAGAAATATTGTCATTCTTAGGGCTCGAAACAATGGTTAAACAAGCCATCAAAGTGGAACCATTGGTTGACAACTTAACTAACGTGCACAGTCTCTGTTACAAAGATTTGAATTCCATAGATGTTCCTACCATAACAATGCATTTTATTGCAGTAGATCACCCTTTATCGATTGATAATATAATGATTTCAAGGGGTCAATTCGGTGCCTAGAATTTTGACCAGAAGAAGGTTAAGCTTTTTGGGGGACTATGGCCCAAACTAACTTCCTAGTCGGTTACGATCTGCAAAAAGTGAGCGTACCTTTCAAAGCCACTGATTGCACCAAGCTGGCCTGATTTAGTTTCAAAATTTAGCTACTCCGTGCAAGATAGACTTTTCTATCCATACTATTTAATCCTTTAAATTTTTTCAACCACATGCAGTGGCTTCTGGATCAGATGCTTCCAGAATTCATGCCAGGGAACTTAATGCATCTATGGTACGGGTTATCTTGATGATAGTTACTCATTGGTTGATGTAACTATGAAAATATATATTTCTACTTTGCACATGGAGATGAAATTTCTTTTCTATCTATTGTTTTTGGATGTGGTTAGAGATCCAGAAATACAATTACAAACCAGATGGTATCTGGCATAATAGGGCTTGGCATTTCTCCGCTTTAATTTCACAAATTAAATAAGATGCAAATCTCATACACACATAAATATGATATTTATTGAAATTATTTTATCTAATCAGTACCATATTTATGTGTGCGTAGCATGTGCATCTTTTAGATTTGTGTTTGAATTTGTAAATATTTAAATTTTTAAGCACATGAAAAAATATGTTCAAGAAAAGAATTTGTTTCACCAGATATTGAGTATACTCATACATTCTTCCTCCCACTTAAATATTATCATCAAATTATATAGTTCCGCTGAATTACTTTATACGTGATGAAAATATGCAAATTATTTCATTCACCATTAGTTTGTTGATAGAAGCTAATCATCAGCAAAAAGATTAAATCAAAGTGATCATGAGACCCATGAAAATGGAAGAGGATCTCAAAACCACTAAGGAGAAACTGGAGTTGGCTTTGCAAACAATTGAACATAAGGAAGAGCTGAAACAAATTTACATTGCATAGGATAAACTTGCAAATGACGAGGTGCAAGAAGCATGGAAAGAACTAATCAGAGGTGTAACGTAGAGTCCTAGTTCTATGCGCGTCAAGTCATTAGGGGAATTCGATAAAAAACCATTCAGTCCTTTTGCAAAAAGATTTACAACTCTAACAATAAAGAAGTAGTAGTGAAAGCAGCGGAAGTATGTTCCTTGTGGGAAAATAAGCTGAGGAATGTAAAATGAAATCTATATAAGTTTATCCAAGGGGGTGAAACTTTAGAGGTATATGTGTGTGTTGTGCCTGCACGCACTTTTAACTATATACTTCTATGTGTATAATTCTTTTCTAAGCACGCACAGGATAAACTTGCAAATGACGAGGTGCAAGAGGCATGGAAAGAACTAATCAGATGTGTAATGTAGAGCCCTAGTACTATGCGCATCAAGTTATTGTGGGGACTCGATAAAAAACCATTCAGTCCTTTTGTAAAAAGATTTACAACTCTAACAATAAAGAAGTAGTAGTGAAAGCAGCGGAAGTGTTCCTTGTGGGAGAATAAGCTGAGGAATGTAAAATGGAATCCATAAGTTTATCCAAAAGGGTAAAACTTTAGAGGAATATGTATATATATATATATATATATATGTGTGTGTGTGTGTGTGTATTGCGCTGCACACACTCTTAACTGTACACTGCTATGTGTATAATTCTTTTCTAAGCACGTATGATTACATTTTCATCTTTATTTTCTACTCCAATTTTTATGTACTTTTGATTCTCAAGAAGTAATTGATAAAGATGATGAAAACTTGAAGGGTCTAAAGACTAACTATGATGATGAATTTTATCCAGCTGTAGTAACTGCCTTAAAAGAGTTGAAGGAGCATAATTCCAATGATGGGTACCCAACTGAACCTTAATCGTGGAATGATAAGGAAAGAAGAATTGCATCAGTGGCAGAAGGAGTTGAGTACATATTGAGACTTTTGAAGAGGCATAAGACTAATATCAAATGCTGAAAAGTAGACCAGAGAAGTAATTATGAACCATAATCAGAGATATCACATTTGCAAACCTAGTACCCACAAAATGAAAAACATTGCCAATCCCAAATCAGAAGTAAATTGCATATATTCGTTATAAAATCGGTTCAAAGTAGAAAAAAAACATCATACTAAGCTTTGATGAAGATGCATACAAGATGCACGCCTTATGCAAACATAAATATGATACTCATCGGAGTCAAATTTTATTCCAACCAATATCATATCTTTGCGTGCATGGCACGTGCATCTTCAAAGCAAATTGTGTTTCAAGGGAAAAGTAATAAACCACAATCATGGGTTGTTTCAATGGAATATAAATCAAGTTTTATGGCATTATTGTTACAACCCAACAATTGATGACACGTATCCATATTTACTTTCAAAAAACTGTCAAGGTAGCTAGTGCACCTATGGTACGAGTTATGTTGATGATACACACTTGTTTGATGATGTAGCTAAGAAAATGTTTACTTTCTGTATCCCCACAACCAATTTGAATCTTTCTTATAACAATTTCACCAAAATATTTATGACATTGAAGAGTTCGCTAAAAAGGCACTGATCACTGAGAAGTTCGGTGTCACTAAAATTTTATTCCAACCACTATCATATTTTTGCGTGCATGACACGTGCATCTTCAAAGCAAATTGTATTTCGAGAAATAAGTAATAAACCATAATCATGGCTTGTTTCAATGGAATATCAGTTGGTGATAAAAAAAAAACTGGACTTAGTTGTTAATTCCTCAACCATTTTCCAAGAGGGAAATATTGCCATCGACTTAAGAACTACAGTGACCAATCTTCCTACACCATTCTACAACAAGCTCAAAACAACGTTTATACAAGCCATCGATGTGGAACCGTTGGTTGACAACTCCACTAACGTGCAAGATATCTGTTACAAAGATTTGAATTCCACTGATGTTCCTTTTGTAAAAATGTGTTTTATTGCAAAGAAATCTTCATTTATCGATGGATAATGTTTCCATGGCCTAGTCACGCTGGACTTCGGTGCCTAGCATTTTGACCTACAAAAGATCAACCTTTCTTCGGGAATGTGGCCCAAACTAACTTCCTAGTCGGTTACCATTTGAAAAAAATGATTGTATCTTTCAAGGCCATCAATTGCACCAAGTTGGCCTGATTTGGTTTTCAAAATTTAGCTACTTTGTGTCTATATTATGAAACTATAATATATGTGGTGATGTAGCTACGGAAATGTTTACTTTCTACTCTGCAGAGGAGGTTTGGTTTTCGTCTATTATTTTTGGATGTGCTTACAGATCCAAAACTATAGTTACTGACCCAAGAATAACTGGCATAATGGGGCTTGGCGTTTCTCTGGTGTCATTAATCTCACAAATTAGTCCTACATTAATTTGGACTAAAATTTTCCTACTACTTTGTACCTTTGGCACAATTAGATGTCCCTAGCACACTTAGCTTTGGTGACAATGCTTGGGGGACTGGGGCACTATTCACCCCGCTGCTTGTTAAGCTTACGGAAGTTTCTTACTTCCTAACCCTCTTGGAAATATTAGTTGGTGATAAAAAAACTAGACTTAGTTGTTAATTCCTCTACAATTTTTGAAGAGGGAAATATTATCATTGACCCAGGAACTACCATGACCGTCCTTCCTAGACCATTCTACAACAAACTCAAAACAGGGGTTAAAGAAGCCATCGATGTGGAACCGTCGAAGTGGAAAAAAAACAAGATGCTAAGCTTCGATGCTGATGCATAAAAGATGCACATCCTATGCAAACATAAATATGATACTCATCGGAGTCAAACTTTATTTCAACTAGTATCATATTTTTGCGTGCATGACATTGCATCTTCAAAGCAAATTGTATTTCAAGAGAGATGTAATGGACCACAATCATGGGTTGTTCCAATGGAAAGGGTTAACTTATGGATCAAGTTTTGACAAGCCAACAATGTTTCAGTACTTTGTTCAAAATATAAAAAATTACAAGTACGCCTCAATGAAAGATTCAAAAAAAAAACTCATTATTACATCTTTCAATTGAAGCCTTGTCCATGAAGATAGATTTTTTTCACCATTGTTGCCACATGAAGATTGAGGCATCTTAAAAGCAAAGAATTTTGTGTTGCAAGAGATAAGAAATGAACCATAATAAGAGATTACATTCGTAAACCTAGTACCCAGAACATGAAAATCATTCCTTAATCACAAAATTTAGGGAAAAACTAAACTTTGATGACGACGCATGAAAGATGCACGTGCTATACAAAACACAAAATAATACTTATCAGAATCAATTAACCCCGGTGAGTATCATATTTATGTGTGCATGACACGTGCATCTTCAAAGAAGGAAAATTCTTTCTTGCAAGAGAAAGTAAAAATACATTTAGAATATTACATTTAATTTTCGAATCTAGTAACCAGAAATAGGAATTATTATAAACTACTAAAAAACAAGGAATTAGTGACGGACAAATTTCCATAGCTAAACAACAAAAATTCCATGCTAATCCCATTTAGCTACAGGTTAGCGACGGATTATAAAAAAATTCAATTAGCTAGGCGCTATTTAGTGACGGATTAGCTGGGGATTATCGAAAAATTAAATTCCATTGCTAATCGCCTGTTCTTGTTGTAGTAATTTCCCCAATCCAAAAAAGTAGGAATTCATAACAACATATATTTTTATTGTACAGTTGGTTCAGAGTGAAAAAAGGAAAAAAAGTAATTAGTAGTAGCTGAAATAACAAAAGAGACGGGGGGTAGGATATGGGGATGTTTAAAATTACTTAACATGTGATGTTTTATTGGAAATTCTTGACAAATAAACCCTAGCTAAACCGGATCGAATAGGAGATAGGCCGAGATATGATTGAAAACCTTCAATCTTCAGCAATAATAACATTTAAGAGTCGTGAAACCTACTAGGGTGTTAATTAGGCAACATGTAACATGCATGTAGATGTATAGATTTGATATAATTGTCACGCTTCGCATGGTTATTAATATCATCAATTATAAAAAGAAATCTAAAATTGAGATATAAGAGATGATCTTTTTCATATATATGCATGCAAAATTTAATTCTATACGTAGATTAAATCACAAAAAAGTTCAGTTATCATTAATAGAGCTATAAAAATGTGAGCTTTCTCAATAACAATAGTAACCTATAATATATATGTATATACATCACTCACGAATCAATTACCCTATTACCTAGCATTTTTTTGGCAATATTTTTTAAATTAAAAAAAAATCGACTAATTATGCAATCCCCTTGAATTTCTGAGCATTAAGCTAAATATGAAATCCCCTTGAATTTCTATGCAATGCTCCACTAAACTTCTGCTCGAGCAAAATATGGCGTTAAGAGTGTATGTATATACGTCAAATTTTTCTCTTATTTTGGTAATACCAGCTTCTCTCCAATTAAGGTCAAAAAATCTATCGGTTTCAACATGACATAAATCAATATTTATTTAATTATAATTGCAAAAAATTGAATTATCATTGTAATAAAATAATAAGAAAATAACTCTAGAGAACAAAATAGGAAAACTGATAATACCTTTTATATACCTATCCTCCATAAAAATCTATGTTGTTTAGTTCCGGCGAATTATTAATTCCCTTGTACTGTATCTCTCTGATAGTTTTACTTGAATTTATCCATGTTATTTATGTTACTATACGTTTATAACCACTTGCAAATTAAAGAAAATGAAGATCAATGGGAGGAAATTATTATGAACAATGAAAGTTAATAATTTCTAAAAACATTTAAATGGTTGAGGAAAAAAGAGGAAGCTAAACGTTGCATAATTATTATGAGCATTTAACCAGGAGGAATAATCTAACATGGGGGAGCTGAAGAGTTTCCACCTCCCTTTGATTAACATGGAATATGTAAAGGATGGAAAGAGAAAAGTATCAAAATAATAAATATCTATGGAATTTTTAGAATAAAGTGAGTTAATTTTTTTTATTTTTTTTTTAAAAAGCCAAAAAAAAGAAGGTGCAAAGTAGTTTTTTTATATCAATATTCATACTTCACAAAAACACTAATAAAAGAAGAGAAACAAATTAGTATTACTGGAGTTTTATGGGATAAAAGAATGAACTTCGCAATGTGAAACAAAAAGGTAAAAAAATTCTAAACATTGTTACTGATCTTCTCTGAAACTCAAATGAAAGAACTAATTTGTCTAAATTTTAAAAATTAAATAAACACTAATTACCTACCATCTAATCTACAATTTTATTTTCTCTTTTCCTTGTACCAAGATGATTCAATGTACACAATAAGAAATCACATAATCAATCCAATCGATCAATTTATGTTGATATCCTTGATACCGTCTTTAACCAGAATCTGATTGTTAAATAAGGTTCATTCTAACTAACCAGAAAATTATGAGTAGCTGATTAATTAAACCAGAATACATCTAGAACAAATTTAGTAAGGTTCATTCTAACTAACCAGAAAATTATGAGTAGCTGATTAATTAAACCAGAATACATCTAGTAGCTGATTAATTAAACCAGAATACATCTAGAACAAATTTAGTAAGGTTCATTCTAACTAACCAGAAAATTATGAGTAGCTGATTAATTAAACCAGAATACATCTAGAACAGATTTAGGGTGCCACAGAAGATGTCATAATAAGTCTAAATAGTTAGCATGAATGCATGATACTAAGAGATATAATAGATCTAAAAAATTAATTGATTTACAGTAAATTATTGACTATGTATATATATATAATTTTCAACATTATACCTGGATTATTGACGGTTTGAGAGTTTTGCTTGGAATGATAGTATTTGCGGGTTCCGTGCTGAACAATATAACAACTTTGATTTGTGCAAGAAAATATGTCAATGAAATTATCCAGTAAAGATAATTTAAAATTACCCGATGGAATGTAATGTCATGAGTTTATCAACAGTTGCTTAGTTGCGCAACCTTTCAGATCCTTTTTTCTTCTTCATTATTTCTGTATCACCAGTCACCACTAATGAAGATACATGAAATACATATATAGTTGGGGAGAAGAAAAGGAAAAATGAAAAGGATGAAATTACAATAAAAAGGAAAGTAAAAAATAAAAAAATGCCACATAACAATACATGGTCGAAAATAAAAAATCAAGAAGTATCAAGAAATGGATACATTGTAAATATGGGAGGAACTAATTAAATTCAAGTAGATTGTATATTTGCAGAATTCATTTGCCAAATCTTGACTGTGGTAGTAATGCTAACACCTGTAGCCTTGTCGAATAAGTAGAGCTTAGCATCTTCATATATTGCTTTTGTTGGATATACTGTTGATGTGATAGCTGCCCTTCCACCTTGTGCAATGCTTTCCACGATTGAATGATCCACCAGTGTTCTTAGAGTAAGCTTCTCTCCTTGTAAGAATGGAACTGTATATAATTGTTTGTGAACATCTGTTTGTGTCTAAGCCTCTAGGATTGGGGAGGAGAACGAACTTACTTTATAAGTGCTTGGATACCTCTCCTTTAGACGCGTTTTAAAACCGTGAGGGCGAAGGCTCCAAAGCGGACAAATTTCTACAAGCGGTGGCTGGGCTATTACGGTCGGTATCGGAAAAATAGTTGGGCCGGTGGTGGGGCAAACCTCGGCGAGGAAAAATATGGATTAAGTCCCGAGGGGGGTAAGTAAAAGCTTGCCTTAGGCGAATCCCACATCGGTTTGGCGAATCCCATATCGGTTGGGGAGGAAACGAAGAGTGCTTTATAAGTTCTTGGATACCTCTCCCTTATAGATATCATTTTAAAACCGATGAGGGGCAAAGGCTCCAAAGCGGACAATTTCTACAAGCGGTGGCTGAAAGTGCGGAAGTTAAGGTTAGTATAGAGCGGTGCGGGCCGGTGGTGGGGCAAACCCGCCGAGGACGCTACTCCCCAAGATAAGGTGAGTTATTTTGCCTTGGCGAACTCCCACATCGGTTAATTAATCTCAAGAGTAAGAAGGATTAAAGAAAAGTGCTAATTATAAGTTCTTGGATACCTCTCCCTTATTATGCGTTTTAAAGCCATGAGGGCGAAGGCTCCAAAGCGGACAATTTCACAACGATTGGCATCATAGTTAAGGCTTGCCATAGCAAGATCCCACATCGAAACATAAATGCTAGGTACACACGTCGGTTGGGGAGGAGAACAAGAAATTGCTTTATAAAATTGGATACCTCACCAAGAAAGTTCGCGTTTTAAAACCGTGAGGGCGAAGATTCAAAGCGGACAATTTAACCCGCAAACGGTGGCACAGGAGCAAAACCAATACGCCTGAAATCGGGTATTTATGGCCGGTGGTGGGGCAAACCTCGGCGATAATAGTCCCCGATTTTGAGTGTAAGGCTGCCTTGGGGGAATCCCAAGTCCAAAAATGACAAATCCACACTCGCTCGGTTGGGGAGGAGAACGAAGACTCTCTTCTTTATAAATGTGGATACCTCTCCCTTTATGACGCGTTTAAAACCGTGAGGGGCAAAGGCTCCGACAAAGAACAATTTCTACAAGCGTGGCTCTGGGACTCATTTTCACTTGGTTTCTTAACCAAATCTGGAATGTATCAATCATAATGCCGGGCCTATAAAATGCAAACCTAAAGACATTAGTTGTCATGAATAATCCGGCTTGCCTCAAAACATAATCAACACATCGGTTGATTAGAACGAAGAGTGCTTTATAAGTGGAAAATACAAATCCTCATAGACGCGTTTTAAAATCGTTTTTCCGAATACCAAAGCGGACAATTTCTACAAACGGTGGCAAAAATGATCTATTATGCTTTCTCCGTATCGAGCCTATACTATCCGAGCCGATGGTTAGGCAAACCCGGTAGGTCGGGAAAACCTCGGCGAGAGCCCGAGTTCCTAACGGTTGAGTATAAGGCTTGCCTTAGGCTAATTAAAATACGAGGCCAATTAGGGAGGAGAACGCAAGAAATTTTATAAATAAAAAAAAAATACCTCTCAAAATATAGACGTGTTAAAATCGCGAGGGGCGAAGGCTCCACTAACTAAAATAGACAATTTCTACAAGCGGTGGCCTGGGCTGTTACAATAACCCTTCCCTCATAACACATCATTAAATTTGAAATACGAAAGTAAAGCCGAAATAACCGAGTCACAATATGTATATATAAGTAACGGAGGTGCGGAAGTAAGGAGATACTACAAACCTAAGGGTCTGGTCTGAACCCGTACAAGAGCTACTATCAATAATACAAAGCTTGAATACTAGAACTAGTTTCATCAATACATGGTACTAATTATCTCAAGAGTAAGGAAAAGGTAAGATAATTAAGAGAAGTCTCCGAGTAAGCGATTAGGAACATGGCTCACCGTGGAGTCTCGATCTAGAAGCCTCGAGTCACTCAAATTTAGGACGAAATCGGAGCCACCAGTAAACTCTGCACTCAAGAAAAAGTGCAACATGTGAAGTATGAGTACAAACACACGTACTCGTAGGTATTATGGGCCGACAACGTTTAGTTCACGCATATACATAGACAGAAATTAATAAATAGAAAAGATAAAAATTCGGTACAAACACACAACAACGACAATCAGGAAAGTCACGCCATAATGGAAGCCACAATGGATCTCAACAACTCAAGTCATAAGCCTAGTGAAGCCTCTAATCCGCAAGTCCGTCAAGTCATTAATAAGCCCTCACAACAACAATAATTCAGTATGTCAACAACCACAAATCAAAATAATGAACCATATGATGATGTGGAATGAATGTAATAATATGCTATGCAATGTCCCCCAGGCCTCCTCTCCTGGGGGTCCCGCGAAGTCCATGTACCACACTCGCTCTGGTATATACCTCGAATCACGAGCACTCTCTTTCGCTCCGGTATGTAACCTCGGATCACGACCACTCTCATCCGCTCCGTTATGTAACATCGGATCACGAGCACTCTCTCACTTTTTGTACGCTCTAAACAAGACCTCCGTACACTTACTTCAGAACCCATAAGGTGGGATGAGTTTTTGCCTCGTACAAGTTTTTAATTCAAGACCGAGGGAAGTCGGAGGCTCCACTCTCTCAATTATCATCATTTCACTGCAATCACGACAAGCCAATAACACATGAAATATGGAATGTATGCTATGCATAATTCAACCTCATCAATAACATAAATATAAGCTATAATAATTGTCATGAATGCAAATCATAATCCGAGTTATCAGTACCACCCTTCCACATTTCATAAGATAAGTGAGATATCAAGAAACAGAGAGAGACATATCAAATATATGGAAATAAAAAATATGGCGACGAGCCCACATAACAGCTGACAATACCAACCTAGTCGGAATACAACTCCATACCATGCCTGAAGGTCTATCATGCTTTTTCTATCAATCACTATTATACATATACAATTCGCTAATCGAAGTCTAGACATGAGTAAACAGTAACCTACCTCGAAGCCGAGCAGGTTCCACGAACTAGTCCGCTAGAGCCTTCCCCTTTCGAAGAGCTTCCGAACGATCAAAGTCTACCAATTTATTATTCTACATTAGATTACGAAGCTAATGACACCCATAATGCCATAAAACCAATAGAAATAAAATAAAAAAAATGGCCTTTAAAGGGGGGCCCTAGGGCCCACAAGGGTAAAATAGGAAATTCATAGGAAAATTAAGCTACCCGAGGTCTAAGGAGTCCAAATACCCATTTCCCTCACAAACTAGTCTCAAAATAGCATTAACTACCTCATTCCGTCGAAACTCCCAATTTATAAGAAACCCTCAAATTTCCATGATCATAATACTAAGTAAAAGAGAAATTCAAGCTTAGCAACAAGTTACTCCAATGATTAAAATATTATAAACAAGGGAATTTCCTAACAAAACATGCTTTAACAAGAAAGATGGTTCAAATTCAACCTAGGGTTAATCATCCCCAAACTCCCAACTTAAACATGGCTTTCTAACATGATATTCCATTTTAATGATAACATAAACAAATAAAAAGGGTAGAAGACTTACCCAAAGGAAGATTTCACAAAAGCCTCCCAAAAACCGCCCCTAAAACCCTTTAAGTCTCCAATTTAGTGAATGGAAAGAATGGTTCAAATTTAGGGATTTAAGATTCGATTTCGAGCATCTCGCATTGCGGATCTCCTCCATCATGCGGTCTCGCATATGCGAAGAAGTGTCCGCGAGATGCGGACTCATTAAACAACGTAACATTTCGCATCGCACCAAGGGGCACCCGCGTAGGCGAGCTTGCGGATGCGGCCCCGACCCGCGTAGGGCACACACGTAAACCGAATTTTTTTATTTTTCACCAACTCCAACTCGAAACCCAACACTCATCTGAGACCTCCCGGATATAAACTATACATGCAACCACTATAAAAACACACTACGAACGCATCCACGCCCTCGAAAATCCCAAATGAGGTCACCTTGACCGGGTCAACCTCAAAACCAAGTTTGCAACCTAATGACCAAAATGCCCCCAAATGCCTCGGGAACCGAACCAAATATCCTACCAAGTTAAAATCGATCCTCTGAAACCAAAGGAACCAATGAAAATCTCAAAAAGACTCGATAACCCAAAAGTCAACTATTGGCCAATTCTTTTTCACTTATTTAACTTAAGGGCTTCTAAAATCCTCAAATTCCATCAAGACTATCCCAACTACCTCGAGAACCGTGCCAATAATCCCCGCGAGTCAAAATCACTCTAACGAAGCTAGGGGAACGGTCAACGAGGGTAAAAGGGTCAAAAGAGCCTAAACGACCAAACAGGTTGTTACAAGGACGGAGGGAGTATGAAGGTTGGTAAAAAAGGTGAGGAGGGTCTATTTAGACCTGTGGGACACATATCAAATTTCAGTGCAAATTTCCTTTTTGTAGGCAGAATTTGGCTAAGGTAATAATTCAGTTGTGAGTCTTTCAAATTCGAGATTCCTTGTAAATATCCGAGAAACAAGAAAAGGTTGGGACTTGTCCTGTAAATGCTTGTGTTTTGTTCATTGTTTATGTTTTAAATTAAGAATAGTCATGGTAGAAATTTTCTGTGTATTGCTTGGATCATCAATGATCATATTTATACAAGTATTTTGTACAAGAAATTAAATCTAAATACAGAAATATAAAAATACTCAGTTGTACACTTGTATTGATCCTACTCATTCTATGCAAAAATATTCTATTTGTGTAACTTAATTTATTCCTTTCTATGTTGAGCATGTGCAAGTCACATGCTCTCTTCACAACTGTCAACTTGTGACTATCGGAGGGTCCAGGTTGTATCTATCATGGAATTTGATGGATGGCTAGATCGATGCCACCTTTCTTATTGAATTAAGTCCTTTATCTGTGGAAAACATGGAAGATATCGAAGTACTTCCACTTTCCCTTTCTTTTGTATGAGAAACCCTAAAATTCAAGTTCCTCATCTTCAATTCTTGCTTCTTCCTTGAGCTGATAGAAGCAGCCATTGTTGATGAAGAAGAAGCTATGACAGGCTTCTCATCTATTCCAACAATTTAATTATCTGAAATAATTCTAAGGGACAAATGAGTGTGTGTGCAAGTAGGTTGAAGTCGGTTGTGTTGTGCGACTACCGTGCAATGGCGATTTCGCATGTTAAAATATTTCAATATAAACATAACAATGTATCTTTAACTGGCTAAAAATTACTATTGTTATGTTTTAGATTAGGTTCACATTTTTACATTGTCGATTAACGAATTCATTAATTAATTTGCCCTTTTCATTGGCTAAGGTCCCGCGTAAAATGAATAGATTCCACATGTTAAAATGTTTCAATCTAAATATATCATTTTATCTTTAACTGACTAGAAATTACATTTTGTTATGTTTTTTATCGGGTTCACTTCTAACCTTGTCGATTAACAAACTCATTTGCCCTTTTCATTGGCTGGCTCCGGCGTAAAATGAATAGATTTTTGTGTTAAAATGTTTCAATCTAAATATACCATTTTATCATTAACTGCTAGAAATTACTCTTTGTTATGTTTTAGTTTGGGTTCACTTTTAACCTTGTCAGTTAACAAATTCATTTCCCCTTTTCATTGGTGAAGCTCCCGCGTAAATTGAATAGATTCCAGGTGTTAAAATGTTTCAATGTAAATATACCATTTTATCTTTAACTTGCTAGAAATTACTCTTTGTAATTTTTTAGTCTGGGTTCACTTCTAACCTTGTCAATTAACAAATTCATTTGCCCTTTCTATTCATTGAGCTCCCGCATAAAATAAATAGATTTCCGTGTTAAAATGTTTCAGTCTAATATCATTTTATCTTTAACTGGCTAGAAATTACTCTTTGTTATGTTTTAGTTTGGGTTCACTTCTAACCTTGTCAATTAACAAATTCATTTGCCCTTTTCATTGGCTGAGCTCCTGCGAAATATACCATTTATCTTTCCTGGCTAAAAATTACTCTTTGTTATATTTTAGATTGAGTACACTTTTGACCTTGTCGATTAACGAATTCATTTGTCTTTTTCATTGACTGAGCTCCCGTGTAAAATGAATAGATTCCACGTATTAAAATGTTTCAATCTAAATACCATTTTATCTTTAACCGGCTCGAAATTATTCTTTGTTATGCTTTACACTAGGCTCACTTCTAAGTTCTAACCTTGTCAATTGACAAATCCATATTTCAATTGATTTATGTATCGGAATTCATTCGCCCCTCGGTTGGAAATTAATAATTGGCTTTATCTATAAGAAAATTGAATTTTTTTGCCATTCTCATTAAATGAGCTCCCGTGTAAAATAAATAGATTCCATGTGTTAAAATATTTCAATCTCTCTCTCTCTCTATCTTTAATTGTGGTTAGAAATTACTCATTGTTGTATTTCAGATTGGAACTTGGGGCTGAAAAAAAAATAATGGAACTTTTTTCTAACGGCGAGTTAAGATAATTTAGACTTAATATGTAACAGAAACAAAATCACTCCAAGTTTTAGGAACAACCAAATCAAAATTCATAATTGCACCTAAGTTGAAAGTTGGTTTGGATCGTGTTTACTACTCTGTTTGAAAATGTCTATTAACAATACATATTGTTACGATTATAGTAATAAAAGAAATAAAGTTAATTAAGTTGTAAAAGACACATGATATTTTGTATTAGAAGCATTTATCTCAATCAAACACTCGTTCTATCGCACTATTATATTTTTTTTTATGTGAAAAAACTTTTTCAGGGTGGGTGTCCACTAACGACATTCATGGCTCAGCCACGATAAGGCAATTCCAGAAGGAATTGGTGGTTGGGCACTAGATATCTATCTGACGCCATCCATCTCCAAATAGTAAATGTGATGCTGAGTTCAGATGTCCGCTCATCTGACAAGTTGGCAGCAAACACTTCCTCCTAATGAATTGACCACAAAGATGGCTGTCAGCTACATCATTACTCAAATCCCTTAATCCTTAATGGAAATCTTTACCAGTTTTGAAATTATATTGAATTGTGTAACAAAATTATCTAAAAGTTAAAATGTGTGTATATGTACTTTTATTTACTTTTTTTATACCTTCACTAACACATTTAATGAAAGGGTTAAATGGGACAAGATTTTAGACATTGGGACTAAACTGGACCTTAAACACAAACATTCCCCAAAAACCCAAACGAACAAACACCAAAGCAAAAGAACACTCTCAGAAGCAAAAGCAGTATTAGCTCTGAAAAAATGGTATTGAAGGCAGTTGGGCTTAATATTTCAAGATTTCAAAGGTATGAAACACCCTTTTCTCTCTTTATTCCATATCTCTGTTGTTGTTTATACTTTCACTCTTATCACTTAAAAATCATTTACATGTTTTGGCAGTTCTTGGACATGGAGATATGTGTTATTAAGATCACACTCTACCAACAAAACGACACCGTTTAATAGCAGTTACCCCAGTTGGGGTGATCTTAAAAAACGAATTTTGAAGGTTCAGAATTGGGTGGATGAAGGCCGTACAGTTTCTATAAACGAGCTCAGGGTCATTATCAGGCAGCTCATTAAACGACGTCGTTTTGGGCCTGCTCTGGAGGTATTGTATTCACTCATCAGTTTTTTTGTTTTTAATTGAAGAAAATTATGGAGTTTTTTTTATCTTTAGGTGCTTGATTGTGTGGTTTAGTAGGGTTACTTGGGTTTATAATGTCAACATTATTAGTGTAGTTTTGTTGGGTTTTTGGAATGCTGGTGGAAGTGTCTTTTTTTGGTTAGAAAATTAAGAATTTATTCTTTTGTGGATGTGTGTGGTTACTTGATTATTATGGTTATTTTGTCCCTGATAGTAGCATTATAGTAATTATTTTCTTCGATTTTTTGTTTTTATTTTGAAAGCTAATACAAATATCTTCCATTGAATTTTGGGTGCTTGATTATATGTTGTAATAAGGTTATTTAAGTCAACAAAATGAGTCAATTGAGATGTTGGTAACTCCAATGCTTGGGTTGAACAAAAAAGGCTCAATCTTTCACTACTCAGGACTTGGGAGTAAGGGAAAGCAAATGTGATCTAACCAAGACGCCCAAGAATTCCATTCTGTAGGGAGGGAGGACCTATTGTATAAGCCAATAATCAGTCGTAGGTGGGTGAGAAAACTGATTTGCTGTGTATTGTCGAATAGAACGCTTAACCCGGCCCCCAACTACGGGGGAAGTCGCACTTTAACAAGCCTTGACTAGGCTTCACATCGATCGTTTTGTCCACTGAACTCATCAATCAACCTTGTTCTTGATCTCACTATGGACTCCAACTCTATCTATTAATGAAGACGCTTTATCTAATGAAGCAGGAAAATGACTACAAAAGCAATCGAACGGACAAGGCTCTGTAAGAGAGAAATATCTTCTTTTGTTGTAAATTTGATGGGACAAAAAGTTGGGTGCTTGTTGCTGGTGGGAGGTAGCAGGTATCTCATGGATTTAGTTGAGGTGCGCGCAAGCTGGGTGCTTGGTTATGTGGTTTATAGCTTTATACTACTATTTTTCTTCTTCTTATGAAGGTAAATTATAATTGATGTGAGGGAACCCCTTAATTCCAGGTGTGAGATAAACTGGAGAATCTACGAGAAGAAATGAGTTTCTCGAAAGAGCATACCAAAAATAACCTTCCGCTAATCTGTAAAAAGAATTTTCTATTTGTTTCCTCAAAATTTTGAAATGTCCGTACATTTATATACTGCTAATATCAGCTTATACAGTTGATAGAGGCATACTGGTGAGGATTTGGCATTATCTTTTAATTATGTCAGCTTTATAATAACTGAGAAATAGGTTAACTAAGGATTTTTACTCAAAACTGGTGGAAATTTTACACAAGGACTATGGAACCTTTTCTTCTGAAATATCTTTTCTCCCTTTGATCTGAGTGTGCATGTAATGAAGAAAGATAAATTAAAACAATATTTTATATCTTTTTTTCTTTCTTTTTTATTTGCAGATACTTAACTGGATGGAAACTCAACATAGTTGTCAGATGTCACCTTATGATTATGCCCGGAGACAGGAATTAACTGTTAAAGAACACGGTAGAATAGAAGCTGAAAGATATTTTGAGAGTTTCAAGCACTGTTTCACTGAAAGCTGCTTCCCTCCCTCTTCTTCGTTGTTATGTTGAAGAAAGGTCCACTGAGAAGGCTGAAGCTTTCATGCTAAAGATGAACAAGTTGGGACTTGTTCTGAGCCCTCATCCGTTTAATGAGATGATGAAGCTTTATAAGGCCACATCTCAGTACCAGAAAGTACCATCTGTCATTCTGCAAATGAAACAAAACCGAATAACCTTAAATGTCCTCTCCTATAATCTCTGGATGGACGCATGTGGGGAGCTCTCTGGGGTTGAATCAGCAGAGATGGTATACAAAGAGATGCTGAGTGACCAAAATGTAGAAGTGGGATGGAGCTCTTTATCTACATTAGCGAATATTTATAAAAAAGCAGGACTGACAGACAAGGCAATTTTGGCCCTCAAAACTGCTGAAAAGAAAATATCTAACAGTAGTCACTATCCTTACTTCTTTCTCATTACGCAGTATGCTTCTTTGAATAACAAAGTTGGAGTACTTCAGGTATGGGAAGCTTCTAAAGCAGTAAACTCCACAATAACTTGTGCCAATTACATGTGTATCTTGTCGTCTTTGGTCAAGCTTGGTGACATGAGAGAAGCCGAGAGAATTTTTGCGGAATGGGAGTCTCAATGCAGGACATATGACATTAGGGTCTCCAACATACTTCTCGGTGGATACATGAGAAATGGATCTGTGGAAAAAGCTGAATCATTACATTTCCGCACATTGGAGAAAGGTGGTTGTCCCAATTCTAAAACCTGGGAGATACTGATGGAGGGCTGGATAAGAAGTCAACAAATGGATAAAGCTATTTATGCCTTGAAAAGTGGTCTTGCTGCTCTAAAACATTATGAATTGAGTCCATCACCAAGTATTGCTGTTGCAATTTCAGAATATTTTGAAGAAACTAGAAATTTTGAGAAGGCTATGGAGTTTCTTAAAACTCTAAGACATTTTGGTAGTGCTAATTTGCAAGTGTACAAGTCATTGCTTAGAATGCAAACGTCAAGAGAAGAAAGTCTGCTGTACATCCTTGAAATGATGCAGAAGGATGGAATTGACGTGGATGATGAGACCTCTGCCGTCTATTCAGGCGTTTTACGTTGTGAGAACTGAACACATATATTGGTACTTTAATTGTTCTTAAAAGCTCGACTTTTAAACCTGGGCAAAAGATAGGTTAGTACATCGAGCATGTTGCCTTGTAAGAGAACATGCCATTTATTTATTTTTTTTCTTCGGTTTGTCACTTGGTGCTAGCTCTGGGTCTGCGGCTTAAAATATGGAGAGCACAGGGGATGTGAATGTGATAGATTGAGACTGCATCCTGTAGCAGTTGGTAAGTTTCTGTTTGATTAAACTACTTTCTTTTCTCATGATTCCCTTTGCACTTGGAAGTTGCAATATCAGTAACTCGGTAAAAGATTATGACTTCTGCATTTTCAATTATCTAGCCAGAGTGTAGATTTATTCTACTAACTGTTGTTGTTTTTATAATACTTGAATTTTTGGGCATTTGATATTCACGTATAAAGTTCCATAAATGATAGCTGGATATCTTACAGATCACAAACGAGCCAGCAAGGACCTTCTAAGTGTGAAAAATTAATTTCCTCTTGAAGTCTTTATCATGATCGATGATTTTCCTGCTTATGCATAGTTCAGGTTTAAGATTATGATGCAACTTTATCAAACATATCGTGCTTAATTTACTTTGTGCATCATCTGAGCTTCTATGTCCACTGTAAGATATAAGCTTTGATCGACATCTCACCTTTCCTGGATATTTCTGTTTCAACAAGTATTTTCTCTAGAATCCTTTTCAACTTTGAAATCCGTTCTTATTATTTACACTTTTAGCATGATTCATAGTCTTGCAAGCTTTTCTTGTGGCTCTGTTCAATCTCTCACTTTCATGTGAAGAATACCAGAGTTTTATCATTTGCAACAGGATGATGAAGCTTCAGTAAAAGCATGTTTTTTACATTTTCTGTTGCACTAGTGAACTTCATGCACATCGTAGACCTATTATGATATTTCTTTCAATTTGAGGCTTTTCTGGTGAACTGGCCAAAGAAAATGGCTCCTAATTATATATATATATATATATATATATATATATATATATATATTTTTATCATTGTATGTTCTTAATGCCTTCCAAACTAATATGAAGTTGTATCATGATAGAGATGATATGGATCAGTTACCTGGTTTGGAGTGGGATAATATACTGGTTCTTTGACTTGCAACATCTCTACGTGTGTGTAACAAACTTGCTTTCTCTCTGGCTCTTTTATTGATTATATTCAAATATATGTATGGCAGTAGTATGGGTGATTTTGAACAAATAGCTGTATGATCATTTATGGATGCGAGCTGAATGTCAATTTTAATGTGTATAGCCTTACTAATGGATGAGGGTTGCTTCCTCGTTAATGGTCGATTAAATTATAGTTCAAGGTCTCGGGTCCTTTGTAGCTAATTATGATCAATGTATCAGTGCTGGGTTTCTTTTAACTTTCACAGCCCTTTTTCCACCTCGCTTTGAACTAAAACGAAATTTGCTTTTACTTGCAGAAAGTTGAAGGAGCTCAAATGCTGCGTGCAATGCTCCCTGACAATTTGACTAGTTGAAGTTTCTTTAATTTTACAGAAAATGACTATGATATCATGGTCCTAGACACTTATGCTCTTATTTCCCTACAAATTGTATTTGATAGGCAAATCTTACATGTCATACAAACTCATGGAAAAGATTACATGTCATATAATCATACAAGTAAAATCTTCCTCCATGGGAACAGATTTTAGATTTCAAGGTGATGCTGAAGCAACCAACATCTTGTAAAATCCTTTGTTATGCTCTAACAATTTGTCCTTGGGTGGTGTACACTCTTTCAGAATGGGAGCAGCTTCAAGGACATTCTGAAACCATGAAACAAGTGAAGGCATTTCCTCTGCATCAATAAGTTTGATATTCACAATCTCCTCAACAATCTGAGCCCAGCAAATGATCCAAGCACATGCAACATCCATGAAGCCTATTTTCGTGTCTCCAAAAAAGCGTTTCCTGCCTAGTTCGTCCTCTAAAATTTTCAAGTTTTCACGAGCTTCTTTTGCTGTCTTCTTCTGCTCCTCTCCGACCTTGGAGAAAGTACCAAATATTCCTGGCACACACTGTAAAGAAAAAAAGAGCATGAACAATCCCAGCGAGTTGCTGCAAGATGATAAACAAGTAACAGGAATGGATTCTTTCATATGGTTATTACCTTTTCATCAACAAATTTTGCCCAAAACCGTGATTTGGCTCTTTCATAAGGATCTTCAGGGAGGAGGGGATTGTGCTTCCATGTCTCTTCAATGTATTCAAGTATGACTAGTGATTCTGCAATGGGTTTACCATTATGAACCAAAACTGGAATCTTTTTATGAACTGGATTATACTGTAAGAGTAGGGAACTTTTGTTTGAGAGATCTTCTTCTTGGTAGTCATATTCAATCCCTTTAATTTTCAGTGCCCAATGAACCCTGAGAGTAAAAGGGCTTGCCCAGTATCCAAGCAATTTCACTTCCTCACCTGCCATTGCTGGTTCTTGTTTTGTAGGCTAAATATCTCTTGTTATATAGAGGTACAATTCTTACTGCGACATGTTGGGATATTACAAGTCTTGAGGTAGTTAAGTGTGAAATAATGAATTGATTTTGACAATTACATGTTTACTACTTTTCTTAAAAGGTACTTCCGTGTCAAGGTAAACCAGCAAGATGATTGATTCTTTTGACTTCTTCTTTTCCCGCCGATTCTTTTGACTTTTCAATGGAGAAATTAATAGTCCTTTCTGTTAATTAATCTCATTGGAAAATGACAACTTCCGCAATCATATTCACATAGTTTTGTGATTATTTCATCTGGCACAAGTTCTCTTAATTTTATCTCCAGTAAGGTCCACGAAAATACATTAGTGTTTTCCAAGAATAAGAAATCCTCTTTCTTACTTTACTCTCTAGTAATAGATGTTTTGGCATTAGCATAAATGAAAGATATAAGTTTGACAAAATTAACGAATGAATAAATTTTAAGGCTGCTTTCTACATAATTTTCTAGTCAAGCGAAACAAGTCAAAATGACTGATCAAAAAAAAAAAAAAGTGAAAAAGGTAAACACAGGTAATCAAACATTATAAAGGACAATGTTCAATGATTGTCTAAATGTTCTCTTAATGATTTTGATTTTTCCATTAACATGAGTAACTTGGTGTTAAAATAAACTGACATGCTAAGAGCAACCATCAAAATTAAACTATTGAAAAGCATTTTTCGAAAGCATTTATCAGTCATAGGTCACACTTGAATAAATACTATCGTCTGTCAACTATTCATAACTTAAAACTCCGGGATAATTGAATTCAGAACTCTATTAAGTTCTTGGCAATTTAAACCAATTTCCGCCATTTGTAGGATTCCTTTATTTACTAGAAGCATAGGACTTAAGCACTCTTCTCAGTGATGATTTCCTTTTTCTACCTTTTGGGATTGAGGAGATGGATTTCATTTCATGCAAAACAAGCTTATACAAATGAACGATATCCACTAAATAAGGTCATTAACATACAGTTGTTTAGACAATCACTCATAGAAGTGCTCAGATATAAATTAGCGAGCAGATATTCGCTCGCACCACATAACTGCGTGAGCTTGCTCACTTTTCCGATCATAAGCCTGAGTAGAGCAAGAGGGTTACAAATAAAACTAGTCACTTTATGGACCCCAACTTACTCAGGGTTGATGCATAATTGCTGATATGTGAGTTACATAGCATTACAACATTGACTAACTTCCTGTCAAGCTTAAAATACAATTCATCAGAGATCACCGCAGAAAATATTTATTCCACCTCAAAAAACTTATACAAGATGCTCTCCTACTTGATGTTACTGCAATGATGATAAAGCCTGTGAAACATTTCTCGAGATTCGATCATGGACTGGCTCCTGCAGGAAGAACAAGTTTCAGTAACTGCTGTAGTCATCCAATAATGGTTCCCTACATAGCTTTACCTTTGTCCCAGGCATCTCGAATCTTGAATTTGTTATTGTCTCGAATAAGAAAATATACCTGTTTAATGAAGTGGATATCAGCACTAATAATGGAAAAAGTGAACAAAGACAATCGTAGGCAACTTAGATGTAAGTAGATCACAATCAAGTGAAGTTTCAAGGCGTTGTTAGTTAAAAATGAGTGGAGGCTTTGCCTCGACAATGGTAACATGGGAAGACATGGACACATACCGCCAAGCTAATTCAGAAACAAGTTCTTCTGGAGCGTCAGGCAAGACCTAAGCAGGAAAATTGATTTCTTTGATTAATGCAGTTCGAAAATGAGTTATCTAATTACAAGGAAGTGAGCGGAAATAAAATGCCTATTTCCTACAGATTACCTCATCCTCGTATGGGTTGCAATGATTTTTGAACCACAGCCTCAAAAATTCCTAGGCAAATATTAGTAGTGGTAAGTGTCAACGTATTGCAAGAGACAACATACTCAACACTGTATAATCTAAGATAACCGGAAACATCAAAGAAGAAAATAATTTTTTTTCTTTGCTAATCAAGTAGAGTTTAATGCTTGAGCATGTATGTAAGGCCTGAGGGATACAGATTAAGCTTTATATAATGTAAGAAACCTTGTCGATGTTTTCAGGCTCAAGACCATTCTGAAAGCGCTCCTGGTAAGAATGAGCAATCCAGTATCTGCTTGAGTCGGGCGTATGCACCTAAAAGGAGGAGGCAGAAGATGAGGTCTGTAGTGAGAAAAAGTAGAATCACTGTCAAAGAGAAACAAGGCTATCTAATGCTTACCTCATCAATCAGATAAATCTGACCATCAGGTCCCTTCCCAAATTCATATTTGGTGTCCACCAATATCAGACCATGATCCAGTGCTACGCGCTGCAATATGAAAGTTTTTTTGATAAGTACACACTGCAATATGAAAGTTAGTGAAGACAAGTTTAAAACCATGGAAAAGACTCAAGGCTATAAGCCACTGACAGTTAGATTTGTGCTCCAACTAAAAAGGTTAACAAACACTTTGATTTTAGAGAACAGTTGTCCAAAAGCATCTGCGTTCCTCTCTGTCCACGGCTAAGACAGAATATACATCAAAAACTTTAGCCGTTAGTCTTTTAAAAGATTTGAGACGCAGGACAGGGTATTTTTTCCTATCATGGAGGCATTAGCCCAACAAACATTTTTAAGTTTTAATAGTTTTTTTTTTTTTAAAGGACTAATATTTTAAAATAGATTAAGATATAAAACTTACAGAATACGCAATATACGTATGACAATTGACTTAACTATCTAGCATAATAATAACAATGAATGTACATACCTTATGTACATATAATGTATTCTAACTCGCCAAGTAGTTAATTATAGAGCAACAACAATTATATAAATTTAAGTTAAGTACTTAAAGAAAATGATCTGGGATCAAAGTACTGTATGGGCATTCTTGGGGAGTAAAAGATGGATAGCATAAAGGAGTAAAGCATTCATGTGGCAAATGCTCCTCCTATTGAGGCACTAACCCATGATATTTAAAGGCCAACTCGCTGAGTGGATCACAACTTTGCGTTTAAAAGATTGGCCATTATTACTTTGAATAACTTCCACACCGAAGTGTATAACCTTCAAGATTCATCACTGAATCTAGTTGTTGAGATCAGTATGATGACACTTGCTAAAACAAGCACAAGATACAGAAATTTTCTACAGCAAGCAACACTTCCAGCAACTACTCATTAAGGGCATGCTGTTCATGGAAGAGCAAATTGAAAATATGAACACCATGTATTTCCGAGGAAGGATTGAAAACTACTTCACCTCTTGACTATAAGTCAGCAACTCATATGTAGGTAAAAAGATCTGAGAACTGGAACGAAATTTAGAGACAAACAGAAGGAATTTTTCACCAATAAATCGCTATAACTGACAACACGCACTCATTAAGGCCACATATCTTAGTGCAAGTTTGCTATTAGCAGAAGTGTCTACACATATTTGCTCAAGGATAGCAACGTGTCATACTTTATATAACTAATTAAATTCATCATTTGGGGAGCAATAACTTTTTTTGTCTATACAGAATACCTCTCTTGACTTATCCACACTTATCAATGAACAAGGAATAAAAGACTATTGCACAGCATTAATTAAAGCAATTTGTTAAAAAACATCATGAAGAGCTTGAAATTTAGAAATAGCGGTGATATTGAAGTGAGAGCAGGACATTATTGGTTCAGTCAGCAGATTTGAGTTAAAGAGACCGGCATTAGCAGCTAATGGAAGAAAGGCATGATAAGAATCAATCAAAATAACAGGATAAGACTGATTACCTGGCCAAACTCAAATAAGCTCATTGCCTTCCTACTCACTTCATCATAATCAGCTTGAGTCATAAGACCACGTTGAACTATCTGCAGTATATTTATTGCAGATAAGCTTCATTCTCAGCTTAAACCAACATTGATTCAATACTACAACATATGTCTAAAGCCCCAGCCTTTGGCATGCAAATACTCGAAAAGCTAAAAAACTTGACTCTAATACCAGGAAGTAGACCAACCAGACCATACATTGTTACAAACAGCATCAAAATACCCAGATGCAAAACAGAAAGACGGCAATGTGACCTTCCAAGAGCAGGACCATTAGCACCTTTAGCGACTTTTCATATTTCACATAACTATATCTTACACTACCTTTTTTTTTTTTTTTTTTTTTTTGGGTTGAACTATATCGTACACTATTTCCCATCAACATGTAAGAAATTAGCGTATTCTGTTGCAGTGTTGCAAATAGAAAGAAAAGATAGACTGCTAGGAAAGTAAGAAGAAAAAGAAAAACAAGAAGAAAGATACAGACCTCATCTGGTGTTACAGGAACATCATGATCTGCTGCTTTAGTTGTCGGAGTAAGTATATTTTCTGTAAGCTTTTGATTTTTCATCAAGCCTGTAAAACACATTCATCTTCTTTACTCTAAGAACAAAAATCTAGGGGAAAAAATAAAAAGAGAAAGACAAAAGCTAAATAAAAACAGTGGCATTCATGCATTATACAAACCACACCATCTGGAAGGCTGTTGCCACAATAATTCCGAACCCCTTTATTGTAGACTGTCCAGAGTGATGTATCAGTGCTTCCAGTAACATATCCTCTTACTAGAAAAGGAAGATATCGTTAATATCTTAAGTCATGGCTTTATTGATTTATAATAAGTAACAAAATACTCACCAACAAACATAAACTACAATGAGAACTAGATTCAAGTATGACCGAGTAACTTCATGCAAAAAGCTTTTAGAAGTTTCTTTCTTTTTATTTGATAAGTAAAGTTTTTAAATTATAATAATGGCATTAAAAGACTCTTGAAAACTTAGAAGCATAAATAACAGACACTTATTAGGAGGTTTTCAGCTTACACCCTTTATGACACCCATTATGAATTTCAATTGCATAATTACAAAGACACACTATTGGTTAGCTCCCTTCATCCCCAAAAGAGAGGGAGCATTAAGGATGCTTCAAAGTGACATCTAAAAAGACTTTCATTTGCATAATTGCAAGGACTTGCCTTCAAATGGCCCCCTTCCTCCCAAAAAAGAGAAAGGAAACGCTGGGGATGCTATGATAGCCATAGTAGTGACTAGTGACTCATATTTGTTCCAAAGGAAGATTCAAACATATAGATAGACTCTTTCAGCATTTCCCTCACAGTAAGAAGTCGCATGATAGTCCACAATTTATGCGCTTTAAGTTATGTTAAATTTTCCCTTTTATTTTATCTTGTTTTTCTTTTCTCCGTCCTTTTTTTCCCTGGTGGGTTGGGTGGATAGGATCAGTAACCATGTTGAACTTTTTTTTCGATTGGTTAACCATGTTAAACTTGTAAAGTTGATAAATGAGAATTTTGACTAAATATATAAGCACCATAGACCAAGACGAGCCCCAGATTAAGAATAACATCCAGCTAACTTCTATTGTTTCTAAACATGCAGGTGGTGGAATATAACCAAAACTGATAATTTGGCTTACTTCAACAATTACCTCACTATATACATATATAAAAGAACCTAACACACACACATATAGCTCATTATATGTCGGTCAAGAAGTGATACAATTCTGAAGATTACCACTACAAAGTAGAAACTCACCAACAAATTCAACAGGAAAAACCAAACATTTCCTCGCAATAGTTACATTTCTATCAGGCACCGATACCACTGCATTAGGGGTAATATGTTGAGTTTTATTAAACCACCATAAACTTGTCTCATTAAGGACCTGTATACCCGCAATGCAACTAGGTTAAAGCTTGAAGACAGTGATCATGTTATACTTATTACTAATTGAATACATACTATCAATGTATTCTTTGTATAATTTCGGGAATAATAAATAACTTTACCTGGCCTTTGAAGGGGATGGAAGCAAGAATTCTGTCAAATGCACTTTGCCTATCTGTTGTCACCAATACAAGATAATCCCCTCCATCATATATATCTCTAACCTTCAGAACACATGGAATTTGTCATATATACATTCGACAACAAATCATATTTCAAAACTATGCATATAAATTTTGGATAAAGTTATCAACTTTCCATCAAGAAAAATAAAATCCCTTTATCAAAACTAAGCATTTAAACTTTTGGACAAAGTTCAAGCATCCCACATATATATCTGTCACTAGGGGTGTTCATGGTTCGGTTTGGGTCGGTTATTGGTTAAAACCATAACCAAACCAATTTAGTCGGTTTTTAAATGTCTAAAACCATAACCAAACCAAGTAAAATAATAACACACACTTGGTTATTGTCGGTTTGATTCGGTTTGGTTCGGTTTGGTTCGGTTTTTCAATTTATTACTAGCCGTGACAATTCAAATATTCTCTCTCTACATTCTTCAAATTTCTTATTGAAGGCTCTTTTTTCTGCTGGTTTGACACAAGTAGATGAACTTTGTTGGGTATATTCTTGAAAGACATCTTTGATGGCAATGTAAAATGAAAAGAGATAGTAGGATTTTAGTAGTTTTTTACCCTTATGCTTACGACTTATTAGAGTTGAGCCATTGTTTTTCAACTTGGACATATTCTTTTAAGACATGGGCCTTAAAAATAAGTAGACCAAAATTAAATTAATAATTAAAAGGTATAAAATATCTTTAATTATTTATGAAAAGTTAATATTATACATATAAATAATTATAAATTTTATGTATATAATTATCGGTTTGGGGTTATTTATTCGGTTATTTTTTACTATAACCATAACCAAACCAAATATTATCGGTTTTTTTTATCAAATTTAAAACCAAACCAAACCAAATGTCGGTTTTTTTTATTCGGCATTTAAAAATTTTCGATTTGGTTTTGGTTTTAACCAAAACTGTGAACAGCCCTATCTGTCACACTCACTAGCTAAAAGAGAAAAAAAAAAGTAAACCAAAACACCAAATACAGAATTACAAAAAAGCTTATGTATGCACTAAAAAAAAATTAAAACAAAAAAGAGAACACAAGTCTTATTATGTATGTATTACCTTGCCTCTAATTTTGGACTTGAGTGCAGGTACAGTTAAATCAAGATGAGTTTCAGATAAGCAATTAGATATAGAACTTTTGATAGAGCTCATTACTTCTTCCTTGTGGTCATTATTGGTTAAGGCTACAAGGGGTACTGGATTTTGCTGCTGGTTTGACATAGTAGATGAAGTGATGGTTGGGTATTTCTTGAATTTTGTAATCTTTGAGGATGTTGTTTGTGAGATTGAAAATCTTGGTTGGTTGATAGATTGAAGGTTTGTGTTTAGGGTTTTTGGAGGGTTTAAGGTTGGCAAACGATGAGCCATTGTTTTCCGATTCTTTCTCCTTTTTGAGTTTTGTGAAGGTCTAAAAAGAGTTTACTTTGTGAGCTACGGCATATTTATAAAGAAACGGGACTGGGAAAGAAGAGAAGAAATAAGACAACCATTGAACTATTTATTGGGGTTATTTCGTTGGGATAATTATCTCATTATAATTCAGTATGAAATATACAATATTAGTTTTTTTTAATTTTTAAATTACAATCAAACCTCTCTATAATGGCAGCAGCATTTATCCGAGAATTTCATGACTGCTATAGTGAGATATTGTTATATATGTATACTAGCATTTTATGTTTATATCTCATTCAGTTGTTATAAATAAAAGTGCGCAAATAATTATTATTCTGTACTTTTTATGTTACATATAAACGAATACAATATACTTGTTAAGTTTTAAATCTCAATTGATTTTCATATTTCAATAATTAAAAATCAAAAAGAGTAATAAATTACTAATAAATCCATAACTAATTGTACCATACCGATAAAGAATTAAACATATGTGTTTAAAATTAATTTAGAATTTAAATATTTCAAATATTTCAAATTTGATGTAATAATTCTACAATTGTAGGTTGTTTCGTAAATTACAGTCTCTATTTTGTCCAAACTTTCAATAAAAGCGAAGTCAATAGCTTTACCTTGAAGGCTGTTTAAGAGCTTAACAACTGACTTTTCTATCTCAACCCAAGTAACAATTGACTCTTAACAAGAGTTTTTTTATTTTTATACATAATTTATTTCTTCTAAAATATTATTACATAATATTTGAGTGACTGTTATAGCGAAAATTTTACAAAAAACTCACTAAAATGAATGATATTATTTTATAAATCAGAATCAACTGTTATAAGAAATATAAATATCAGGAAAAACGGACCAAAAATCTAGATTATAGTGAAATTTTATTATAAAGAGGTTTGACTGTAGTAATTTTGGAATTGTTTATATTGTAATAATTATGGTATTAATTTTTATACTATATTTTATGTCGGAAATAATGTTGGGATTATTAATTTAGGAACAAAGCAACAAAATGATATATTTTTCCCTTCTTCTAAAGTTTGTCCGTTAGGGCTTGTTTGATCGGGGAACAAGTTATCTCGATATTAATCATCCCGTGATTAGTTATCCAGACATTGTTATTCCACCCTCATTATGGAATAAATAACACTATAATTTCAAGATAACTAATCCCGAATTAATTATCTTGGGACTTTATCTCAACGAAACGTGAGATACGACGGTACTAATATTTTATTTCAGGAATATTTTTGCTTATCCATCGAACCAAACGACCCCTTAAAATTTTATAGTAAAAAGCAAGGTCAAATTGAAAATAGAAATTTATCTCAATTTTTCCAACTTAATCAAACTGCATTCTATAATACCTCACAGTTCAAGTTTTAGTCCAATAAACCAAACATCATCAATAAAGGTATCTAAATAATTTCATTATTATTTAATCTCAATATTATTATTCCATCATTGTAATTCCGGATAACTAAGTGGATAAAATAAAAAGTTTTACTCTTCTTTCTTCTTTAGAAAAAATTATATATCATGAGAGTATTATATAGCACCAAGAATTCTTAATAACGTTGAATTTATTTCTTTCTAGCAAAACTTTTACACTGATTATAAAGCCAATTGTTTGTTAGGTATCACACAATTTTAATTTAAAGAAAATTACACTAGCTCCAGGGTACAAATTTAGTTTCATTTGGAAGACAGATGAAATTAATAATATGTTAAACGAGAATTTTTTTATATAGGTCTTATTGAACAAGATTTTTATCCAGTCATAAGTCTTCAAAGATGACAAAGGAGTAACGCATAAGCCAGATGTGTAATTGGAAGCAAACTTTTATTTAATTTTAAACTAAACACGTGTTTTAATTTATATATGGCCAAATACATAGGTGGCCCCCTAAATTTTCCATTTTGGCACTTCAACTGAGAGTTGTTCCATTAAGTACAAGATATAAAGTCTTTTTACCTTAGCAAAATGGTGATATATATCTATGATGGAGAACTAAGTGGGCGTTTGGCCATAAAAATTATTCACTTTTTTCCGGAAATTTTTTTCACTTTTTTTTTACTTTTAGCTTTTGGCCATAAAAATTATTCACTTTTTTCCGGAGTTGCATTCCGGAATACCAAAAACAAGTTTTACTTGTTTTTCAAAAAAAATTCACTTTTTTACACTACATTTCACCAAAAACTACAATTTCAAAAACTATGGCCAAACACAACTTCAACTCCAACTCCAACTTCAAAAATTCCAAAAAAAGTGAAAAAGTTTTTGGTATTTATGGCCAAACGGCACCTAAGTTGTTGAATAAATTTTCACTTCCATTGCCGAACTCTGTGCCACTCTTTTCAGATTTAGGTGAACATGAAAGGAATAAAGAAATGGTGAGTTTTCCCCTTAAAAGGATTGTTTTTTATTTTTAATCCAGATTGACATTACGTGGAGGTAAAAAAAAAAAAAGGTGGCAGCTTTTATTTGTTTGCTTTTACAGAAAGGAAGCACTTGTGACTAGGAGCGTGAGTTTTCTTGTAGATGGTGTATTTTGTGTTTAATTGGTACACTTTTGTTGAAGTTGAAGCGTTTAATTGGAACAATTTTCAGTGTCAAAATAGAAAATCAAGACAAGTTTAGGAGGCTACATATGTATTTGGCCTTTATATACTGTGTATTCATTTTAGATACAATGTATGGAAAAGTCGATGATAAATACATATGTATGTTTTTGTTATTTTTTTCCATCTATAATGCACTGTTATAAAGCACCCCTTTAATCAGAATCGTCTCTTAGTTTGTTCACTGTTTTTTCACCGTTTACTTGAAAAATAATTGTTTGGGTTCTCTGATTTTTTTTTTTTTTAGGAAGTTGTGCAGTTGCTGCAAAGAAACGAGATATGCTAAATCCTTTTTTCACTAATGTGTTTGTATCAATTGAACCATGCCACGTGCCACATGTAATAATTTGCAGAAGGTGGAGACACCAGAGAGATGTCATGTTGCATTAAAATTTACAACTAACAAAAAAGCCAAGTTAATTAAGAAATGCTAATTAAATCTCATCGTGTTTGAGATAAGATCAAGGACTCCATCACTGTAATACTTACTGATACAAGAAGCATAATCAGGAGGATTAATCCGACGAAATAATAACAAGTGGTAAAGGCCCGGATTAGTGTAAGATAACTGTAAGGAATGATGAAGAAGTTAACATTAAGAAGCACTATCATTGGTGTCTGTGACAATTGCTAATGGTACAATTTGTTACCCCAAAAAACTGAAATTGGATCCCAATCAAAGTAATTAGTTCTAGATTCTTGTGTTTAGTTAGTGTAGTCTCAGATAGGCAGGTGCAATTAGTTTTGTGAAGTGGCAATTATAATATGTGTACTGAGCTGGCCTTTTAATCTGATAATAGATTTACTCATTTGTGACTGAAAATTTTGTTTCTTTCATTTTCCTTCCTTCTTCATATTTGAATATTTTGTATTCAGAAAAAGGCCAAAAATAACCTAACGTATGAAAAATAGCTCACATATACTCTCATTCCATCTTTTTGTCTAAAAATACTTCTAATATTTATTTTTGGCTCAAAAATATCCTTATGATTAACAACCTAAACATGACGTTTTGTTGCAAGTTAAAATAGTCACGTGGCCTATTATAATTACCCACACATATTACCTAATTTAAAAATTAAACTCACTCATTTCTTTCAAGGGAGGAAAGGGACAAAGAGATTTGGTGGAAGAAGGTAACACGGGGGATGGGTTTGGAGAAGAAGATGTGAGCGGAAATGTGTGTAATTTTTCCTTTGTTTTGGGATTAGTTTTGACTAAAATCCACGTGGCGTTGCTTCATTAGTTGTTTTTGCCACGTCATCGCGCATGGGGTTCACGCCTATAATATTTTCTACCAGCCAGCATTGAAGGGTTCAATAAGCACATTTTGAACCTATTTGAGGTGCTTAATAGGTATCAATTTTAGTTGAGGTGCCTAAACGAAAATTTGTGATAACTTTAAAGGATTTTCAATGTATTTGGCCTAAAGTTTAAATAAAAATAGAGGAACAAGTCAATTTGTCCAAGAACTACTTGAAATGGAATACTTTTGTCTTTCTTTTCGTTTTTGACCCAAAAATACATTTAAAAAATTTCCCTTCTCAATAACAGTTATTCCAACTCAGATGAAAAATGAATAATTTTATTTTTGAACTATTTGAAATGATATAATTTTGTCCTCTATGAACAGGTCAGTCAATACCATGCCCATTGTTTTGCTGAACGATGAGCCATTGTTTTTCAACCTCTTTTTTGCTTTCTCCTATAAGAGTTTTGTGAAGGTCTAAAAAGAGTTTTATAGCCTCTTTGACCAAGTTTATTTTTCCCCAAAAGTAATTATTTTTTCAATAAGTGCTTATTTGAAAAAAAGTGAGGTGCTTGGCCAAGCTTTTGGGAGAAAATAAGTGCTTTTGGGGAGTAGCGGCAGCTTTTTAAAAGCCTACAAAAATAAATTTTTGCCCAAAAGCTTTTAGAAAAAAAATAGCTTTTTTCTTTGCACTTTTTTAAAAAGTACTTTTGAGAAAATACAAATAGAAATACTTTTTAAAAGTTTGGTCAAACACTAATGATCTCAAAAGTGTTTTTTTAATTAATTGGCCAAACACAAACGTTACTTTTAAGCTAAAAGTGTTTTTTTGAAAAGTACTTTTAAAAAAAAGTACTTTTTAAAATAAGCTGATTTTAGAAGCTTGGCTAAACAGGCTATTAAACCTTGTGAGCTACAATATACGAAAAAGAAAGGAGACCGGAAAAGAAGAGAAGAAATAAGACGACCATTGAACTATTTATTGGGGTTATCTCGTTGGGATAATTATCTCATTATAATTCGGCATGAAATATACAATATTAGTTTTTTTTTTTTATATAATTTTGGAATTGTTTATATTGTAATAAGTATCATATTTATTTTTATACTATATTTTATGTCGGAAATAATGTTAGGATTACTAATCTAGGAATAAAAAAGCAAAATGATATATTTTCCCTTCTTCTAAAAATTTGTCTGTTAGGGCTCGTTTGGTGGGGGAACAAGTTATCTCGAATAATCATCCTGTGATTAGTTATGCAGACATTGTTATCGCACACTCATTATGGGATAAAATTGTTAGTAAAAATCGAGAACAATTAGATCAATAACAAGTAAAATTGGAAAACAAATTATAAAACCACTGTTGCGTCCTGGCAAGCCACTGCCTTGAAAGCGATTTTCGGACCGACTCCGGTACAAATCGTTTAGCCCGGCACACTTCTCAAGGTTCCACAACAACTCCCCAACACCTGCACTGGTGGATGGAAGTATGGAGCTTGCACAAAATATTGCCTTTTTCTGTGTATCTCACCAAAGGCAGACCTCAAAATACATAGGTATAGAAAATGACCGTTCAGATAAAAGAAAATAAATCAGCCAACGGTTACGACCATAATGTGCAAATCTGAATAATCAATTCCCTAGGATGAATCTGGACACATTAAGGTAAGGATTTTGCCTACTGAGCCCAATTCTCAGTCCGAGGCCATCTCTTCTTCTAGCACATTTACTAACCCAACAATCCACAATTCAATATAAGGAGGAAAGAGGCCCATCTCTTGTTCTAGCACATTTACTAACCCAACAATCCACAATTCAATATAAGGAGGAAAGAAAGACTTTCCTCCAATTCCCTAGGATGAATCTGGACACATTAAGGTAAGGATTTTGCCTACTGAGCCCAATTCTCATGTGCGCGAGGCCCATCTCTTGTTCTAACACATTTACTAACCCAACAATCCACAATTCAATATAAGGAGGAAAGAAAGACTTTCCTCCACCTATGTGGGACATTTGCACTTTATAGAGGAGAAAAGATGAGTAAGGAAAAGAAAAACCATAGAGAAACTTTGGCTTTGCATTATCAACAAAGAATTGACTAGAATAACAATACATAACTCTCACAAAAAATAACACTATAATTCCGGGATAACTAATCCCTAATTAATTATTTTGGGATTTTATCTCAACCAAACGTGGGATACGACGATACTAATATTTTATTTCAGGACTATTTTTGCTTATCCATCGTACCAAACAAACCCCTTAAATTTTTCTCGTAAAAAGCAAGGTCAAATTGAAAATAGAAATTATCTTAACTTTTCCAACTTAATCAAACTGTATTCTATAATACCTCATAGTTCAAGTTTTAGTCTAATAAACCAAACATCATCAATAAATTGAAAATAGAAATTATCTCAACTTTTCCAACTTAATCAAACTGTATTCTATAATACCTCATAGTTAAAGTTTTAGTCTAATAAACCAAATATCATCAATAAAGTTATCTAAATAATCTCATTATTTTTTAATCTCAATAGTATTATTCCGTCATTGTAATTCCGGATAACTAATTGTTGGGATATATACCATTAACCATGTGTTTGGATATAGTATTTATTATAGAACAATTATTTATTCGTTGTTTAATAAAGAGTTAAATAGATCATGTACTAGTATGTGTGTCCTTTACTTATATAATAGATGATTTAGTATATAGAGTTTAGCTCATAAGGGAAGATTAAATCATCGGTTCTTATAAGTATAAAATTTATGTTCACAATCTAAGATGAAAATTGGACAAAGCCATCGGTATGATTGTAGCACAAGATTAATATAATGTATCTTCATTATGGGAACGGTAGTTCCGTCTTCTTGTGCTAGTACATTTTGTATGTATTGAACGGACCAAGTAGAGATAAGTGTTTGTGTACTGAATATATAAAACAAACTCTCTAGTTCATTAAATGTACTTATACTCTTAATCTTGATATAATTATTATGATCAATGTGATTTTTTCATTATTTTGATTTATTAAAAGGTATAACTCAATTGCGGGTTTATGTATTCCTGGTAAATTGGATAATGGCAAATTACATTTGTGAAATAATAATCAATTGATAGAATTCATGTCTCAACTTTGAGATTGATGATACCCCTTTATGGATGCTCATAAGTCTCATGTGAAAACCCTATAGGTGGATTTTGTTTCCGTCACATGATGTGAGTTAAGCAGAAATATAACGGATTCAATTAGTCAATGAATTAAATTGTCAGTAATTTAATTTAATTGATTGGTATCTATAATCTTAACATGGGAGTTAAATAAGTTTTAATATATGATTTCGAAATTGAACTGAGGAGTGCAGTTACGATTTTTTAGTGGAATAATTCGTAATTTATTATGGTAGGATTAATTCAGAATTTTTGAATTAATTCCATAATAGGAAGCCTCGTTAATTAAATTATGTGGTCCCTGCTGTGCCCGAACAATAAAGAATTAAATGGAATATTATTTCTTTGTGGAAAATAAAGACCCAACGGGTTTTGAAAAAGGGTGAAAATCCTAAACCTGTAGTTATAAAATAGGGATCTTATTCCATAAGGAGGAAAAGGGGTTTTATAAGTTTCTACAATTTTTCCATAGAAATTTGCCCACACGAATTTCATAAATTCTGGTATTATTCGGGTTACACAGGAGAAGACTGTGGAACTGAAGGATGACGATCTCGTGGATGGTGTGTGTTCGTGGTTGAAGATTTAATTCTTGGTCACGGTCACGCTTCAAGAGATAAGTATCAATTTTATATTTGATTAATATCTTGATTATGCGTTGTCTGTATTACGTGCAAGTTCGATCCTGGCTATTTGCTTCCGCTGCGTATGCCTGTATTCCATCACTAAGTGGATAAAATAATTTTTTTTACTCTTTTTCCTTCTTTAGAAAAAAATATATATCATGAGAGTATTATATAGCACCAAGAATTCTTAATAACGTTGAATTTATTTCTTTCTAGCAAAACTTTTACACTGATTATAAAGCTAATTGTTTGTTAAGTATCACACAATTTAATTTACATATATTAAAAACATGAATACTTTTCGCTAAATGTTGAATGACGAAAATATCCCCTAAATGTTGATCGACTTTTATGCCCTTTAAAATTAAATCATTCATTCTTGAATTAACTTGATATTGGATAAAATTGGTATTTTATGATTTTCAAATCAACTCAAATTCTATTTTTTTAGATTCTTTTTCATGGAAGGACTCTAAAATTGACTAGGATAGGATTCTCTATGCAAACATAAATATGATACTCATCAGAGTCAAAGTTTATTCCAACCAATATCATACTTTTTCGTGCATGGCACGTGCATCTTCAAAGCAAATTGTATTCCAAGAAAGAAGTAATGAACCACAATCATGGGTTGTTTCAATGGAATGTAAGTCAAGTTTTACTGCGTTATTTTCACAACCCAACAATTGATGACACGTGTCCATATTTACTACCGAAATAATTGTTAGGGTAGCCAGCGCACCTATGGGATGAGTTATGTTGACGATACTCATTTGATGATGTAGCTATGACAATATTTACTTTCTACTTTGCACAAGAAGAGGAAGTTTGCTTTCCGTCTATTATTTTTGGAGGTGCTTACAGATCCAAAACAATAGTTACTAACCCAAGGATAACTGACATAATGGGGCTTAGTTTCTCCGGCGTCATTAATTTCACAAATTAGTCCTGCATTATTTGGACTAAAAATTTTCTACTGCTTTGTGCCTTTGGCACAGTTAGATGTCTCAAGCACACTTACCTTTGGTGACAAAGCTTGGGGAACTGGGGCACTATTCACCCCGCTGCTTGTTAAGCTTAAAAAAGTTTCTTACTTTCTAACCCTCTTTAAAATATCAGTCAGTGATTAAAAAAACTGAACTTAGTTGTTCATTCCTCAACTATTTTCCAAGAGGGAAATATTACCATCGACTCAAGAACTACCGTGACCAATCTTCCTACACCATTCTACAACAAACTCAAAACAACGTTTATACAAGCTATAGATGTGGAACCGTTGGTTGATAACTCAAATAACGTGCAAGATCTCTGTTACAAGGATTTGAACTCCACTGATGTTTCTCTTGTAACAATGCATTTTATTGTAGCAAATCTTCATTTATCGATTGATAATCTAATGTTTCCAAGGCCGGGTCAAGCTGGACTTCGGTGCCTAGCATTTTGACCTACAGAAGATCAACCTTTCTTCAGGAATGTGGCCCAAACTAACTTCCTAGTCGGTTATGATTTGGAAAAAATGATCGTATATTTTAAGGCCATCGATTGCACCAAGTTGGCCTGATTTAGTTCCCAAAATTTAGCTACTTTCTGTCCATATTATGAAACAGTGTTGTACGTGGACTTCAGTCCAAATCTATTTGTGGAATGGACAAAATATCTACTCTTTTATAATCTCTTTAATTGTATTTGCTCATTCAATTTTTAAGTGTTCATGGTCATCATTTAATAACAAAAAAAAATTAACAAAATAAATAACATAATTAATTTTATCTGAAGCACATTTAAGTTTAATGATTTTGGAACTTAGTAAATTATGTATATTTTCCTAAAGGCGCAAGCTAGTGTAGCCCCATAACCAATTGGAATCTTTCTTAGAGCAATTTCGCCAGAGATATTTATGACATTAAAGAGTTTGCTAAAAAGACACTAATCACTAAGAACTTCAGTGTCACTAGAATTTGAAGGAAGACCAGTATCAAAATTTTGCGTGCACGACACATGCATCTTCAAAGAAAATTTTGTTTCAAGAAAGAAATAACCACAATCATGGGGTGTTTTAATGGAATGTAAGTCAAGTTACAGCGTTATTGTCACAACCCAACAATTGATGACACGTTTCCATATTGACTTCCGAAATAATTGTCAGGGTAGCTAGTGTACCTATGGTATGAGTTATGTGACGTTACGTACTCGTTTGATGATGTAGCTATGGAAATGTATACTTTCTGTAGCCCCATAATCAATTTGAATCTTTCTTATAGCAATTTCACCAGAGATATTTATGACATTGAAGAGTTCGCTAAAAAGGCACTAATCACTGAGAAGTTCAGTTGTCTCTAAAATTTTATTCCAACCAGTATCATATTTTTGGGTGCATGACACGTGCATCTTGAAAGCAAATTGTGTTTCAAGAAAGAGGTAATAAACCACAGTCATGGATTGTTTCTATGGAATATCAGTTGGTGATAAAAAAAAAATGGACTTAGTTGTTAATTACTCAACTATTTTCCAAGAGGGAAATATTGCTATCGACTCAGGAACTACTGTGACCAATCTTCCTATGCCATTCTACAACAAACTCAAAACAACGTTTATACAAGCCATTGATGTGGAATCGTTGGTTGCCAACTCTACTAACGTGCAAGATCTTTGTTACAAGGATTTGAACTCCATTGATGTTCCTCTTGTAACAATGCATTTTATTACAGCAGATCTTCATTTATCGATGGATAATCTAATGTTTACAAGGCCGGGTCAAGCTGGACTTTGGTGCCTAGCATTTCAACCTACAGAAGATTAATCTTTCTTCAGGAATGTGGCCCAAACTAACTTCCTAATCGGTTACGATTTGGAAAAAATGATTGTATCTTTCAAGGGCATCGATTGCACCAAGTTGGCCTGATTTAGCTCCCAAAATTTAGCTACTTTCTGTCCATATTATGAAATTGCATTGTATGTGGACTCCAGTCCAGATCTATTTATGGAACAGAAAAAGTACCTACTCGTTTATAATCTCTTTAATTCAATTTGCTCATTCCATTTTTAAGTGTTTACGGTCATCATTTAATAACAAACAAAATTAACAAAATAAATAACATAATTAATTTTATCTGGAGCACATTTAAGTTCAATGATTTCAGAACTTAGTATATTATGTGTATTTTCCTAAAGGCGCCGGCTAGTTGTAGCCCCATAACCAATTTGAATCTTTCTTATAGCAATTTCGCCAGAGATATTTATGACATTAAAGAGTTTGCTAAAAAATCACTGATCATTGAGAAGTTCAGTGTCACTAGAATTTGAAGGAAGACCATTATCACATTTTTGCGTGCACGACACGTGCATCTTCAAAACAAATTGTTTTTCAATAAAGAAGTAATAAACTACAATCATGCGGTGTTTCAATGGAATGTAAGTCAAGTTTACGGCATTATTGTCACAACCCAACAATTGATGACACTTGTCCATTGTGACTTCCAATAATTGTCAGGGTAGCGGTGTACCTATGGTTTGAGTTATGTTGACGATACATACTCGTTTGATGATATAGCTACAGAAAAGTTTACTTTTTTTAGCCCCATAACCAATTTGGATCTTTCTTATAGCAATTTCACCAGAGATATTTATGACATTGAAGAGTTCGTTAAAAAGGCACTGATCACTGAGAAGTTCAGTGTCACTGGAATTTTATTCCAACCAGTATCATATTTTTGCGTGCATGACACGTGCATTTTCAAAGCAAATTGTGTTTCAAGACGGAAGTAATAAACCACAATCAAGGGTTGTTTCAATGGAATGTAAGTCAAGTTTATGACGTTATTGTCACAACACAATAATTGATGACACGTGTCCATATTTACTTTCGAAATAATTGTCAGGCTAGCCAGTGCACCTATGCTATGAGTTATGTTGGCAAAATAATAATAATTTTGCAAGACAGAATTTCATAATAAATTTTGGTTATTCGGGCAAAAGTTATGCCTCTGTAGTATCCCAGCAGAGTAAAACAAAATCCGTAAGGCAAGGTTTCATAGCAAACTATGCCTATTCGGGGTAAAGTTATATCTTAAGGCATAATTATGTAGAAATTAAGTTATCGTACACAACTATGCTAGTATCTACATAGAAGTTATGCCTCAAGGCATAGTTTCTATACAAAAGTTATGCCTCAAGGCATAACTTAAAACTATAGACTTTTGCCTTAAGGCATAACTAAGTTCTACCTTAAGCCATAACTAAATTCTGCCTTATAAGTCAGAGCTTTCGCGAAACCTTGCCTTATAATTTTTTTTGACTGAGCTGGGGTTCGAACCCAGAACTTGGGGATATTTTTTGGCACTTTTTTAAACGAAGGACAAAAATTAAAGACCAACAATTTGAGGGGCAAAATTTAAAGACTAACCTTTGAAGGGTCCTCCCTACATGAACCAACATCTCATTTTTTCTTGTTTTGCATTTTGAAAAAAATAATAATATAAAAGAGGACGTATTTTCCTTTTACAATATTAGATTAAATTCTTTATAATTGTAAAAGAATTCCTGTTAAATTTTTCTTTGTACATTTGGGGTTAGAGTTATATTTTGACGCATCAGACTACACTATTTAAATTCATTTTGACATGTTAATTTGATGAATTATTTCAAAATTTATCTGTTGGACCAAATTGACAAACGAATTGTAATTCATTCAATTGCACTTAGATATATTAGACGGAATACAGAAACATGGTTGATTTGGCCACCCCAGATTATTTCAGAAAAAAAAAAACTTTTAATTCATTTCTTAATTTGCAAGTTTCCTACGTTAGGTTCTAGATGGTTATTCTCCTTTCCATTCTTCTTTTTCAGATTTTGGTCTATGAATAATTGTTTTTCCTTCTCTTTTTAGCTTTTTTAATTTCTTCATCACCTTCCTTTTCCCTTTGCTCTCTCGGCTATCCCTTTAACAAGTAACATAAAATATAAGTAGAAGTAAATAATAACCTTCATTAGTATGTGATTTAAGGTATGATTGACACGTCTTTTATCTTTTCAGCTGATCTAAGCTTAGAATGTGAATCATTAGGGCTTCAAGTTCAAAGGTTTTGTTTTTTTAAATATCAATGACTAATGATTTTATAATGACCAGATTAGGTGGCTTAATACACTTAATTAAGTTGATGATTCTATTAATTAGCGAATATAAGCTAAAACTCATTTTCAACATACCCATATTATCGTGCTTTTGAGTTTTGACCCTTTCTTTTCTTTTCATAGGCATGAATTATGATAATAGAACGGATAATTATGACAAACAAGACGATTTAAATATTCTAAAAAACTAAAATCAAGTGAAATAATTTAAACTAATTGTACACTATGCCCAAAAAAAAGTTTTCCAAAAACTTGTTGAGTTACTAATTAGATAGTTCTAAACTTAGTATCTTCCTCCGATAAAGGAAGCATATCCACAACAAATTCTAGTACAATACTTTTTAATATGATTCTTGATTCCATAAACCTTGTTGCAAAATAATTTTAAAAGAAAACATATACAGAAAAAAGTGTAGAAGCTTTTATTCTCAAAAAAATAATACAATTAAGTTAGGAGTACTATTTATAAGAGAAGAAATCTTTGTTCTTAAGAAAAGGGGCTAAAGTTTAGAAAAAGAATTCAAGCTATGCTATAATACTTTCATCATAAGAAACTTCCCTTTATTATATCCTAACTAAACAACATCTACAAATATATTATTATCGTAACAAATCATACTTTCCAATATTTTATTATCAAATATTAAAAATGACGTTATAAACTCGCTGTTGTAACAAAAATAATACTTTTCTCAAAACGTTAACTCTTATCTATGTTTTGATACATTGTTAATAAAAACAATAAAACTTCAACATAATAAAATGAAAACATTTAATTATGACAGTAATATTATCAATATCTAATTACTACTAATTCTGTGATCATCTTTTAGTTAATAGATAAGACATACTCTATAGTCTCTATACGCTTAATAAAGACGCTAAATCGGTCAAAATCAAAATTATTAGAGGTATTAAATTAAATATCGGTTACTACACTTCATTAATTTTAAATTAATTACTACTCCATTTTTTTTATCAAGAAAATTATTAAAAATTATGCTGTTTATTAAGCTCTTATAAATAGGCCTCAAAATTATTTTCTTTTCTCTCTCCTCGTGTCGTTTTGCAAACACTCTCAAGAACCTCTTTCACCCCTTTAACCAAAGCAAACCTAATTAATCAAATTGATCCCAAAATGCAGATTTCTTTGATTTCTGCTTAACTTAAAATAATTATACAAGTTTCTGACCCTTTATCATACCCATTGATCCCTCAATTTTTCTTACATTTTCTTGATTTTTCTGTCGTACAAGGTTTGTTTGCTTAATTCTGTGTTTTATTTTTTTAGGTTGAAAGATTATCTGAGTTAACTGTATAGGGTATAGGTGAATTGGGTTTAGATTAGTTTTGATTAATTTGGCTTATACTGTGATTAATTGATGAGGAATAAGAGAAAAGGATGTGAGATTTTGTGCCCTAACCAGAGAGAAAAATGGAATTCGACCCATGATTTGGGATCTTCGATATCGAATTTAAAAACCCATTTTTCATTGGAGGAATGTTGTACAAGGTTGAAAAAAAGATGTAAAGAAGATGATGAAAATGGGTTGTTGTGTTGTGAGGTTATTGTTGGTTCTTGTACTAGTAGAAAAAATAGGCTTGCTGCAACTGCCCCGCCGAGTGGTAGTTCTTCGATTAGTTTATGTGGTAGAGGTTTGAAGAGGAAGATAGGATGTATAGATGCAGCTACTCAAATGGGTAGGAAGAATAAGATTGAAGATGATTATGTAATGGGGGAAGCTTTAGGGAAAGGTAAATTTGGGTCGGTTTTTATGTGTAGGAGTAAGGTTACCGGGGTTGAATTCGCGTGTAAGACGTTGCCTAAAGGGGAAGAGACAGTGCATAAGGAAGTAGAGATAATGCAGCATTTGTCGGGGCATCCTGGTGTGGTGACATTGCATTCGGTGTATGAGGACGCGGAAAGTTTTCATTTGGTGATGGAGTTGTGTCCTGGTGGGAGATTGATTGACGAGATGACGAAGGAAGGGAGGTATTCGGAGCATAAGGCTGCTAATATATTTAAGGATTTGATGTTGGTGATCCAATATTGCCATGATATGGGAGTTGTACATAGGGATATTAAGCCCGAGAATATCCTTTTAACTGCTTCCGGGAAGATAAAGCTTGCTGATTTCGGCTTGGCCATGAGGATTGCTAAAGGTAAGCACTTGCACTGGAACCCATTTATATGTGTTACACTTACTTCTTTTTGTGTTACTTATTGCACTGTCATGTTTACCAGGTGTTGGAAGTTTGCTTCATTTTTATGGGAACTTTTGCTCGTATAGTCTTAGTGGCAGTGCTTCTGCCTAGCATTTGGTTTCATATCTCTTCCAACTGTTATTTGTTTCTAATAGTGTATGTTCTAGTTTTTTTCTCAATTATGAGTTCTGTAGTTGGTATAGTCTTGTACTGGTTTGTTGTTCTGATGCTGAATCTTGGGATATTTCTTGTGATCATTTTTTCTTCACAAAATGTTTTCTCTATATAAGTTGGGAACTCTAATTGTTAGAAACTTAATTTGAGAGGACTTATTTCGAGATGACCTATAAGTGAGTCTTGCCTTAACAATTCGATTAATTGGTGCACATGCTTGGATGATTACCCCACTATAATTTTCTGCAGTTGCGGATTTGAAATTTGGACATTTTCTCTTGATAGCAGTTTCAGTCCAAAAGGTCAAGAATGAACTTTAGCAGATAAGCTTTCTGCGCATGCCTCTTTTCATGATCTGAAATCTGCACTGCATTCCATTTTTTCACCCTTGTCTCGTTATAGCAATGGAATTATCGGTGCTGGCCACCTCATTTTCAGGTGAAAGAGAAAAGATGAATGGTGGAAAGAGAGAATATCACTGATCTCATAGTGGATTCATATGTTTTTTCATACTCTTTTTCTTTTTTTTTTTCTTTCCCGATTTAATTGGAAGTCAGGCAAAGTTGAGGGAATTGTTAAATCTTGAAAAACAACTTAGCTTTGCAGGTGTATTTCTTGTTGGTTTTTGCTGAGTGATAATAAGTTGAGGGGAAATTATTACTGAACACCTTAAGGCGGCTGGTTCTACAATTCCAGTCCCATCTTTCCGTAGCTCCTCATGTGTTTTAATGTAAAACTCAATGGATGGTTGGTAAGTTATATTTTCAGATGTATAGCTCTACAGTCTACACATTGTGATCATCAGAACCTTCTTTGTGGTTTTCCAAAATAATACTTACAGATCCATCCATCCTAAAAAAAGTACTTCTAGATTACAATTCATTTGTTCATTTGAGTGTGATATTTGTATTTACCCCAATTTCATGACCATGCAAACCTCTAATGTTTTGTGAGGTCAAAGGCTGCAAGGGTTCCTTCCTATGCTTTATGTTGTTTGTGTTTGCTACAATTCACAAAGTCCTTGGTACTTTTACCAGGTTTGACTACTATTGGAGTGGGTAGACGTACTTCATCAAGGCATGAGGAGAATCTTGGAACTTATTTTTCTTAAAATATAATAAAACATAAATACCATTTAATATACAGAAAATATAAGGAGTAATCGGGAAAAGGGAAAAAACTTGGATAGGCTAACAAAGTCAAACAGTGATATTCTCCTGAAGCTTCAACCAGGATACAAAGTAATTTAATTTCAGAGCAGCAAAAACCAAGCTATGTAGGAAGACTACCAAGGTGGAATCATGGAATCGGGAATAGAGAGGAAGGGAGGGAAGCAAAGCTAAACAAGTTGGGGCTTCACACAATTTCTCTCTTTTACTTATTTTTAGTGAACCCACGCAAATTATATGGGTAATTATGTTGACTAAATTAACCCACATCAGTAAATAATTTGAAGTTGAAATTATAAAAGTTAACTTCCTAAAGAGTTCTCCCTTCGGAAAAAGAAGAACGGTAAATGTGAATATTCTATGGAGAAATGCATACACTTCTCAGCTTTTTTGCCTGCCCCTTGTTGTTGATGGTGATTTTCTAGCACCTACCTTCAAGGAACACCTTAAGTAAACTTTCTAAAGCTATGATTGTGAATAATCATCATTTAAGTTGAATTACTTCTCCATGCTTGAAGTTTTTGAGCAATTCAAATATTTACTTGCGGATTGACTGCTGAATCTCTTAGTGGATTCCCAGAAGCTTTGTGTTATTTTTATTTTTTGTGTAAACCTGGAACAACCCAATGACATCTGAAATAATGTCAAAATGTGGCATTTTCTCTTGCGTTAGTCAAAAAGTGTTTAGGTTTCTTTTCCTTCTATTTTATTCGTTGCTCTTTTTCTGAAGGATGAGGAATATTCTGTTACTTTGCAAAGTATAGGGCAAGATATTTTCATCTTAACTCTCCTTTCCACCTTGTTTATGGATGTAGTTTCTATGATGCAGGTCAGAGCTTAAGTGGTTTGGCTGGAAGTCCTGCGTATGTGGCCCCTGAAGTTCTTATAGGGGAGTATGGTCAAAAGGCAGATATTTGGAGTGCTGGTGTTCTTTTACATGCTCTACTAGTTGGTGTTCTTCCGTTTCAAGGGGACTCTTTGGAAGCTCTTTTTGAGGCAATTAAAAGCATGGAACTTGATTTTCACTCTGAAAAATGGCAATCTGTGTCTAAACCTGCACGTAATCTTCTTGAGCGGATTCTCACAAGGGATGTTGCTGCAAGGATAACTACAGAAGAAGTATTAAGTAAGCATTTTACCTTGTAGCTGACTGATCTCTTTGCTAATTGCTTCGATAAGTAGGTAACTGGATTGACAATATGCGACTCCTATTTAGTTTTGATCAAACATGATTTCGCTATCTGAATAATGAAAGCCATTGACCTATAAGCAATTTTCTGTTGGCTTTGCACTGGCTGACACACACAGATGAACCACCTATACGTTTTCTATATTGGTCTTTTCCTTAGTTAAATTTTTTCTTCATCTGGTTTATCAAACAATAATGGATGTTTGGTTATTTTATTTTCCAATTAATGATTAAGATGCATTTCAGGTCATCCGTGGATACTATTTTACACAGAGCGCACTTTGAAAACAGTGTCCGTCAGGTTGAAGCCGAAGCATCTCTCTGGAACACCGAGCCAAGTACCAGGCATGACCTCTAGACTAGAATCAGATGGAAAGAAAAAGAGATGTAGTGAATCTCTCACTGGGGAATTCAAAGATTTGCGGTGTGGAGGTTTGAATAGAGAATCTGAAGAATCCGATGACTCTGGTTTAGTTGATGTGCTTGCAGCAGCGATATTGCATTGCAGGATATCTGAACCAAAAAGAAGCAGATTGTGTGTTAACAATAGTCCAATAAGGGAACAGTGTTCGTCTAACGTGAATTCTAACCTTTGCAAGGCTTTCTGATTCCACCCGTAATCCATGTACAGGTGTCTTGACATTACGATGCTGATGCTCCCTTTTCTTAGAGGAGACTGATTAATTATAAGTTACAAGCTTGCAATTTTCGACTGTACAAAAAAGCTTGGATGCAGATTAACTCGAAGGTCTGTCAAAGAATTAGATGAAAGTTGAGGCATTTATTTACCTGACAGTCAGAAGAAAAGCACTGATTGCTGTACAGACATGTAAATAGTTGATGGCAGCATAGAATAACTCTTGTGATTACTATACAATGAGAAACTAACTGGTTTGACATCTCATATTATTTGATTCCCTTGCACTTCATGACTTACTAATCAATTTGAAATGTTTTAACCTGTGGATACTCTGAGTCAGTGGCACTTGTTACTTGTACACATGAAGCATTTTGCTGTAGTTTGCAATTAGCTTCCTTGTTGCATTGTATTCTGTTGATGATGTCAAAATTTTGTTTCATATGGTTAATCAAAGCAATTATTATATCCAGAAAATGTATATGCCAAGTTGCATCAGGTGAATCCCGTCGGTTAGTTCTTGGAAGTAGTTTCTAACTTTCTATCGTTGTTGGCTGTAACACTATGTCAATATCCACATTTCTATATATAATAAATAAGTGTCAAGGATCGGTTGGCTGTAACACTATGTCAATATCCACATTTCTATATATAATAAATAAGTGTCAAGGAGGGACGAACACAGCAGTCCCTCCTTGTACCCACTGCTTCACGAATTATACCCGCATTAAATTTTTGTACCATGAGCTATATAATTTGTACACTTTATCCAATTATTTTTATATCCCATGTAGACATGTGTCATAGTACTTAATATTTATTCCCTTCTCATGTATAGATATATACACTTTAAATTTAATTTTCTGACACATTTACTTCCTCTGTGTACTTTTATTTGTTCACTTTTGACTTTTCGTGTTCTAGCTGAATATTTATTCTCTTCTCATGTATAGACATATGCAGTTCAATTTTAATTCTCCTACACAAATTTATTTTCTCCATGCACTTTAATTTGTTCACTTTTGACTTTTCACATTATTTGAGAATTAATAAATCCCATGTGAATATATGCCATAGTACTGAAAAATAATAAGTGCCATGGAGGGACGAACACAGCAGTCCCTCCTTGTACCCACTGCTTCACGAATTGTGCTCGCATAAAATTCTTGTACCATGAGCTATATAATTTGTACACTTTATCCAACTATTTTTATATCCCATACAGACATGTATCATACTACTTAATATTTAGTATCTACATAGAAGTTATGCCTTAAGGCATAACTTAAAACTGTTGACTTTTGCCTTAAGGCATAATTAAGTTCTGCCTTATAAGGCATAATTTGCCTTAAGCCATAACTAAATTCTGCCTTATAAGCCAGAGCTTTCGCCAAACCTTACCTTTTGATTTTTTTTGACTGAACTAGGGTTCGAACCTAGAACTTTGAGATATTTTCGAAAGACTTTTTTAGACGAAGGTCAAAAATTAAAGACCAGGGCAAAATTTACTTTGAAGGGAAATCCGCGCAAAACAAATGCAATGTGTCCTCCCTACATGAACCAACATCTCATTTTTTCTTGTTTTGCTTTTTGAAAAAGAAAAAATATAAAAGATGACGTATTTTCCTTTTACAATATTAGATTAAATTCTTTAAAATTGAAAAAGAATTCCTGTTAAATTTTTCTTTGTACATTTGGGGTTAGAGTTATATTTTGACGCATCCGACTACACTATTTAAATTCATTTTGACATGTTAATTTGATGAATTATTTCAAATTTATCTGTTGGATCAAATTGACAAACGAATTGTAATTCATTCAATTGCACTTAGATACATTAGACGGAATGCAGAAACATGGTTGATTTGGCCACCCCAGATTATTTCAGAAAAAAAAAAAAACTTTTAATTCATTTCTTAATTTGCAAGTTCCCTATGTTAGGTTCTAGATGGTTATTCTCCTTTCCATTCTTCTTTTTCAGATTTTGGTCTATGAATAATTGTTTTTCCTTCTCTTTTTAGCTTTTTTAATTTCTTCATTACCTTCCTTTTCCCTTTGCTCTCTCGGCTATCCTTTTAACAAGTAACATAAAATATAAGTAGAAGTAAATAATAACCTTCATTAGTATGTGATTTAAGGTGTGATTGACACGTCTTTTATCTTTTCAGCTGATCTAAGCTTAGATTGTGAATCATTAGGGCTTAAGTTCAAAGGTTTTGTTTTTTTAAATTTCAATGACTAATGGTTTTATAATGACCAGATTAGGTGGCTTAATACACTTAATTAAGTTGATGATTCTGTTAATTAGCGAATCTAAATTAAAACTCATTTTCAACATACCTATATTATCGTGCTTTTGAGTTTTGACCCTTTCTTTTCTTTTCATAGGCATGAATTATGATAATAGAACGGATAATTATGACAAACAAGACGATTTAAATATTCTAAAAAACTAAAATCAAGTGAAATAATTTAAACTAATTGTACACTAAAATAATTTAAACAAGACGATTCAAATAATTTTTTACTCACTAAAATAACTCAATCCGACCCGATTTTTTTTTTTTCAGCAAAAATAATACGGAATTATTTTTATATTTTTTTTGGAAAAATTATCCGTATTATTTTTGCTGGAAAAAAAAAATTCGGTCGGATTGAGTTATTTTAGTGAGTAAAAAATTATTTGAGGGTAAAATAATTTTGAAGGGCTAGGATGATGCCACGTGGCAACAGTTAGACAGAAGGGTATAATTGACCCCATAGTATAACTGTAAGGGTATAATTGGCCCTAAAGTATAACGAAGGGTATGAATGAACTATTTTTCAAAGTTCAAGGGTAATTTTGGCCCTTTTCCGTTCTATATATTACTATTATATATAAGAGGGAATGTGAGGACTTTTGTAGTCCTCACAATAATTTCCCAAATTTTTAAAAACTTTTTCATTAATTACTTTTATGTCCTAATTTTATTTATTTAAGTCATTTTTTTTGTTTTTTGTTTTTAAAGTCTACTTTTCAAAAGCTTATCGAGCTTGGGGACTTTTGTAGTCCTTACAATAATTTTCAAATTTTTTAAAACTTTTTAATTAATTACTTTTAGGTCCTAATCTTATTTATTTATGTCAATTTTTTTGTTTTTGTTTTTAAAGTCTCCTTTTCAAAAGCTATCGAACCTCCTACCTCATTTTTCACGTTCTTTGATTTTCGATTGGTGCTCGATATCCGCATTTGAGCCCAATTAATCCAGATAATTCGCACTGCATCGCGCCTATTCGGGGGGAGCGCTTCCTTCAATGATTTTTTTTCATAACCATGTTCGAACCCCTAATTAAGAGAGGAGCAGCTCCATCTGCTGCACAAGTTAAATTATGTATTTGTCTTAAAAGTTCATTAACTATGTATAGATTATTTATTTAGAATTAAATAACTTGAAGAAAATTAGGATACATAAGTTATAATGTCAAATTAAGTTCCAAATTTGATTTGAATTAAATAATATCATCAAAATGGAAGTTAAAATATTAAAGGAGTGGAATGAAAATTTTGCTTTTATATAACTACCCACTTGTGGGACTACAATGGGTATATGGTTGTTGTTGTTGTTATTGTACACTTGTACTAACAGAAATTATATTTCTTTAGTTAAAATATTTGCTTTTATATCTTGAGTTAAGCCCGGGCCTCACATAACTAGTATAATAAATAAGTGTCAAGGAGGGACGAACACAACAGTCCCTCCTTGTACCCACTGCTTCACGAATTGTGCTCGCATAAAATTTTTGTACCATGAGCTATATAATTTGTACACTTTATCCAACTATTTTTATATCCCATGTAGACATGTGTCATACTACTTAATATTTATTCCCTTCTCATGTATAGACGTATGCACTTTAAATTTAATTCTCCGACACATTTATTTTCTCCGTGCACTTTTACTTGTTCACTTTTGACTTTTCGTGTTCTAGCTGAATATTTATTCTCTTCTCATGTATAGACATATGCAGTTCAATTTTAATTCTCCTACACAAATTTATTTCCTCCATGCATTTTAATTTGTTCACTTTTGGCATTTCATATTCTTTGAGAATTAATAAATCCCACGTGGATATATGCCATAGTACTGAATATTTATTCTCTTCTCATGTATACACGTGTGCACTTCTATTTTAATTCTCAGACACATTTATTTTCTCCGTGCACGTTTACTTGTTCATTTTTGACTTTTCACGTTATTTAAGAATTAATAAATGAAGTACTCCTTTCGTCCCATATTACTTAGTCACATTACTATACTTGACTTTTCACATTCTTTAAGAATTAATAAAAATGAAGTACTCCCTTCGTCCATATTAACGTAGACATGTGTCATAGTACTTAATATTTAATTCCCTTCTCATGTATAGACGTATGCACTTTAAATTTAATTCTCCGACACATTTATTTCCTTCGTGCATTTTTACTTGTTCACTTTTGATTTTCGTGTTCTAGCTAAATATTTATCCTCTTCTCATGTATAGACATATGCAATTCAATTTTAATTCTCCTATACAAATTTATTTCCTCCGTACACTTTAATTTGTTCATTTTTGACTTTTCACATTCTTTGACAATTAATAAATCTCACGTGGATATATGCCATAGTACTGAATATTTATTCTCTTCTCATGTATACACGTGTGCACTTCTATTTTAATTCTCAGACATATTTATTTCTTCCGTGCACTTTTGCTTGTTCATTTTTGACTTTTCACGTTATTTAAGAATTAATAAATGAAGTACTCCTTCCGTCCCATATTACTTGGCCACGTTACTATACTTGACTTTTTACGTTCTTTAAGAATTAATAAAGATGAAGTACTCCCTTCGTCCATATTACTTGGCCACATTACTAAAAATATATGTCTATTTTTCTATTCTATATTTATCTTCTTTTCTGTTTCTATTATCCCCGTTTTTCTTCTTTGTCAATACTTTAAATGTGAAGAGAGGACGAACAATAGCAATGCAAATTTGCACCAAAAGTTATTTTAATGCTCCTACGCATTACTTGTTCACTTTTGACTTTTCACGTTATTTGAAAATTAATAAATGAAGTATATATTTTATCATAATATCCATATTTATTGGTATATAATCTCAATAGCCTTAGAAAATGAATAATTAATGTAAAGGGTAAAATAAGAAGAAGAATTTTTTTTTCCTTGATATGTTAACATCGATAAGTAAAAGTAAAGGGAGGGAGTGACATTTATCCCCATTTTCCTTCATTGTCAATACTTTACTTATTTATTCTCCTTTCGATGTCTCGATTATTGTTTCTTTACATTTATAAAATGTATTACTTTATATTTCATTTCAGAATTAAAATTTGGCAATTAGTGATATAACATATATCTTCCTAATTTTGATTTCTTTGTAACAATTAATATAAAAAATTATAATATATTTTTAATTAATTTAATAAAAATATTTTAATCCAATATATACAACAAAATGGTTTTTATGGTTGGATCTGAATAGTTACTTAACTGAAATGGATATAAACCTGTCGGTATACATATAAAATATTAAAGAATTTAAAAGAAAAAATTTAGAATCAAGATATTAATTTTCCCTCATATTCTTATTAATTTTCTTTTACATCAATGAACAACTTTCATTGTCATGATAATGATAAAAAAAGTCCGACTCTTTCCATCTCAAAGACTTTTAATTACAACTAAAGTGATGGTACATAAAATACATTTTGTATATATAATAACACTTAGAATATTTTTGAAAGTTATTTTCAAAATACAAACCTTAAAGACTGACTAATTAAAGTGAATAGACATGTTCGGCCCGTGCATCGCACGGGCATGTATTGCTAGTTATAATTATACTGATCCTTGTGCCGCATTCGTTGTTTCACCTCTGCGGTCACTTTGGCCTTCTCTGACATGTTATTTTGAACTAAAACTTTCACCATATTTGGTGTAATACTAGAACAACACAAAAAAACATGGATTAAGCAATTCGTCTTTGGAATAGTAAGCCAACATCAGAATATGGCTAACAAAATATGCAACAACAGTTGCATCTCTTTTTTTTTTAATGCGCTGCTGGGGAACAATTACACCTCAGTTTTGAATTTGTTAGAATTAGCTATACGAATCATTTGAAAATGCTTTTCTTGAGCTTAGGGTCTATCGGGGAAAGCCTCAGTAAGGTTTGCGTACATTCCAGCCTCCCCAAACTCCACTTATGAGATTATATTGGTTATGTTGTTGTTGTAGCTATACGAATCATTTGAAAATCCTTTTCTTGAGCTTAGGGTCTATCGGGGAAAGCCTCCGGGTAGGGTTTGCGTACAACCCATCCTCCCCCAAAAGCCACTTCTGGGATTGATTATATTGGTTATGTTGTTATTGTTGTTGTTGTCGTAGCTATACGAGCCGAGAGTTTATCGGAAAAAGCCTCTTGATAAGGTCTGTGTACATCTCAACTCCCCAGACCCCACCTGTAGTATCACATTGGGTATATTGTTGTTGTTGTAACAGCTATACGAATCATTACTTAAATAAAATTTCATTAATTTTTCACAGCTATTCCAACATGACCAAATCATAATGTCAACTAATCGATACAATCTATATGAATCTTTTGCTTTCATTTTGTTACAAAAAATCTTCACATAAGAGCACAAAAATCTAATTGCTCCTGCATGACTACCAAAGCCTATAATCTGGTGGTAGGGCTGTTCACGGTTTTGATTAAAATCAAAACCAAACCGAAAATTTAACCAAACCGAATAAAAAAACTGACATTTGGTTTGATTTGGTTTTAAATTTTAAAACCGATAATATTTGGTTTGGTTATGGTTCTATAAAAAAATAACCGAATAAATAACCGAACCAAACCGATAAATTAAATACATAAATTTTATAATAATTTATATGTTTAATATTAGTTTTTCATAAATAATTATAAATATTTTATACCTTTTAATCATTATTTTGATTTTTGGTCTACTTATTTCACATGATTGTTTAAGGCCCATGTTTTTAAGAATATGTACAAGCCCATGTCTTTAAGTCTTTTTAACTCTTTAAGTGTTAAGTGTAAACTTACTACAGAAGCTCACGTTAGAGTTTAATGTCTTTAACTTAAATTTTTAGCCTTTTTTTGTCAGCCATTTGATTTTAGGTTGTTTTTTTTTCTTTTCGAATTTATACCTTTCTTTTTTCTTGTCTGAACTAAACTTCTAATATTTTTCATATGAAAAGGATAGAGGTTGTAGATTTGGAGGTTCCTATATAAGATACTTCAAGAATATCAAGATTTCTTCGCAACTCCACACATGGTAATGCCCTAATACTTCTTCCGTGGGTAATCCTCCTAAAAGCGAGAAAAAACAACTCCTTGAAGTCGAGACCCTAGCCTTGGGGATAATGATAGAAAAACATCTGAAGTTTGGGATCATTACACAAAGTTTAAATATCCGAAGTTTGGGATCATTACAAAGTTTTTTTTAATAAAATGGGAGAATTGAGGGCAAAATGCAAGTAGTGTCCTAAAGTTTGGGATCATTACACAGAGTTTTTTTATTTCATATATTTTCATTTTAATTTTAGGTATTCTTTATTTTTAATTAATATGTATGTTTGTAATAACAACTAAAAACTCCTATGCTCTACTTTATTTTCCGGTATGTGTATTAAGATGACAAAAATGGTGCAACTACTACTAAGTTAGTTTTTAGCTCTATATGTAATAGTTTAGCAACTTTGGGTAACTTGAGTATTACACTATCACTAATAGTGAAAATATTTCTGTATGTTCCACCTTAAATTATACATAAAAGTTATCGTTTGAACCAAAAAAAAGATATGTCTTTTTCAACTTTTTAATGTTTTATTGATAAGTCTCATAACTGCTAGTCATACACCGAAAAATCAAACCAAACCGACAATAACCAAACCGGTGGTTACTATTTTATTTGGTTTGGTTATGATTTTGGACATTTAAAAACCGACTAAATTGATTTGGTTATAATTTTAATCAATAACCGATTCAAACCGAACCATGAACACCCCTGTCTGGTGGTATTGGTTAAAAAAAAAAAAAAAAAAAAGTGTTCCAGAGTGAGTGGGATTGGGGGATGTTACATTGACAGTCAACTCACCCAGAATACTATAAAAGCTGTCTGTTTCAAAAATTCCAAAGATCTTGTTTTTTTCCTCATCCATGAAGTCCATAAAGCTTGGCAATGTATGCCAAAGAACCGAATATTACTTCCATTCTTTGATCTTAAAAGCATTATCTTCTGTTAATAACCCAATTGATCTGCATAAAGTTCATTCCCTGATAATAGTTTCAGGCCAACACCAATCAACATTCTTCTCTGGAAAACTCATTTCAAAATACTCCCAATTCAAAGACCCTGTTTCTTCATTAACCATTTTTCGGGTAAACTCACCTACAAATAATGTTTATTTATGGAATACTATCATTAGAGCTATGACACATAATGGGTTATTTACTAAAGCATTAGACTTTTATACCCAAATGAGAAAATTAAATGTAAAGCCTGATAATTATACTTTTCCTTCTATTATTAACTCGTGTGGGAATTTATTGGATCTTGAAATGGGAAAAATTGTGTATAATGATGTTTTGGAGATGGGTTTTGGATCAGATTTGTATATATGTAATGCTTTGATTGATATGTACGCGAGGATGAACGAATTAGGGAATGCGCGTGAGGTGTTTGATAAAATGCCTCAAAGAGATGTGGTTTCTTGGAATAGTTTGATTTCGGGGTATAGTGCGAATGGGTATTGGGAAGAGGTGTTAGAAGCTTTTCGGGAGGGTAGGTCATTGGGTGTTGCTAGTGATGCTTTTACAGTGTCTAGTGTTTTACCTGCATTTGGGGGTTTGATGGAGGTTGTACAGGGCCAGATAGTTCATGGGTTTGTGGAGAAGAGTGGTATTAAGGGAGATATGAATGTAAGTAATGGAATTCTTTCGATGTACTTTAAGTTTGAGAGGTTGTTGGACTGTCAGAAAATCTTTGATGAGATGATAGTTAGAGATATTGTCACTTGGAATATCATAATCTGTGGGTTTTCTCACTCGGGGTTATATCAGGAGTCTATCAGACTGTTTCGAGAAATGGTTTATGAGTATGAGCCGGATCTGCTTACAATTACTTCTGTTCTGCAAGCTTGTGAACATATGGGGGATTTAAGATTTGGCAGATATGTTCATGACTATATATTGGAAAACAGATACGAATGTGACACGACCGCGTGCAATATTATTATTAACATGTATGCAAAATGTGGTGATTTGGCAGCTGCGAGGCAAGTTTTTGACAACATGAGAAGATGGGATTTGGTCTCATGGAACTCAATGATTAGCGGTTATGTTGAAAACGGGTTTAATAAAGAAGCAGTAGATCTGTTTAAGATAATGAGGATAGACTTGCAACCTGATTCTATCAGTTTTGTGACGCTTCTCTCTACCTGTACAAAGTTGATGGATGTGGATTTTGCAAGAGAGCTCCACTGTGATATAATTAAGACAGGATATGATTCCGCTCTCATTGTGGGCAATGCTCTTCTAGATGTGTATGCCAAATGTGGTGAAATGGAGCATTCAGTGTGGCAATTTGAAATCATGAATACTAGAGATATTGTAACGTGGAATACTATTATTGCTGCATGTTGCCATTATGAGGAAAGTTACGTAGGTTTAAAGATGCTCAGTAGGATGAGAATGGAAGGAATCATGCCAGATGTGGCTACCATTTTAGGTTTGCTGCCTTTGTGTTCCTTGCTTGCTGCCAAAAGACAGGGGAAAGAGCTGCATGGATTCATTATTAGGCTCAGTTATGAGTCACACGTCCCTGTTGGAAATGCACTGATCGAGATGTACTCCAAAACTGGGAGTTTAAAGAATGCAATCTTGGTCTTTGGGCACATGAGGATTAAAGATGTGGTGACATGGACAGCAATGATCTCTGCATATGGAATGTATGGTGAAGGAAAGAAGGCTCTCAGATCTTTTCAGCAGATGAAGGAGATGGGTACTGTTCCCGATCATATTGTTTTTGTTGCCGTTATATATGCATGTAGCCATTCTGGTTTGGTGAAAGATGGTCGTACGTGCTTTAACCAAATGAGAGAAGAATACAACATTGAGCCTAGGATCGAACATTATGCTTGCATGGTTGATCTTTTTTCACGTTCTGGGCTACTGGCTGAAGCAGAGGACTTTATCCTTTCTATGCCGCTGCAGCCTGATGCAAGTATATGGGGATCTCTACTTAGTGCTTGTCGAGCTAGTGGAGATACCGAAACTGCTGAACGTGTCGTAGAGCGTCTTGTTGAATTGAACCCTGACGATCCTGGGTATAATGTTCTAGCTTCCAATGTATATGCCACCTTAGGGAAGTGGGACCAAGTGAGAACAATACGAAAATCTTTGAAAACTAGAGGACTTAGGAAAGACCCAGGATGTAGCTGGATTGAGATTTGTCACAGAGTTTTTATTTTTGGCACTGGTGATAGGTCCTTTCAACAATTCAAGCAAGTCAGTGAGCTCATAGAGGACCTCAATAGAACAATGGATAAGGAAGGTTATGTTGCTGACTTAAAATTTGTTTTGCATGATGTCGGTGAAGATGAGAAGATAAATTTGCTCCATGGGCATAGTGAAAGACTTGCTATAGCATTTGGATTATTGAACACAAAAGAAGGTTCACCTTTGCAAGTGATGAAGAATCTCCGGGTTTGTGGGGATTGCCACACTTGGACCAAGTATGTGTCAAAAATTGTTCAGAGGGAAATACTAGTTAGAGATGCAAATCGCTTTCACTTGTTCAAGGATGGGACATGTAGCTGCAGAGACCGCTGGTGATAAAAGTCTGTTGTCGTTGCTCATACTCAGAAGATGGAAAGATCCCTGCAATTGAGGAAATTAAGGATTTGTCATTTGAAAACAATCTGGAGGTGAGATATCTTTCTGCATATTAGATTTGTGAGATTCCAAGCTATATCTCCTGTATTACGTTTCTACCTTTAGTTGCAGGATTGTTGCAGTAGTCGACTTCAAAAAGAGATGCAAAAGTATTAAGGACCTCAGATCTGGTAAAATCTTCACTTTTTAAAGATGAAATTGCTGTAATAGAATTTATGAGCCATCTCAAGTGTGCTGTATACTTATGTGTATTCCTGTTGACTCATTGTTAGGGTATTTCATTAGAAACTCCTTATGCTATGACAAAAGTTCAAATAAATGGTTGCACTTTTATCTTCTCTTTCTTTATTTTGTTTTAATTTTGACCATTGTCGTTGAAGGGCCTGTTTCTTTCTAGTGGAATAGCTTGCCAACTTGGTCATTTGGCAGTCGAAAAAAAGGTATATTACTATATTTCCTTTTTGGTAGGTCAAGGGTACATTTTATTTCTTGCTGTGATACACCTGGTACTGGATGTTTAATTCAATAGTCCAACCATTTAAACCTCACATATCAGTCCACTTTATCATGTATGGGTTTTTACATACATCAAGGAAAAGAAATATACCTGGTAGATCCATGAGCATGATCTTCTTTTCTGTTTATCTTTTCATCTGTCAATCATATCTTTTTGTTGCTCCTATTAGTCGGATCATGATTCCAGAAAAACAAAAAGGCGACATGACAAATTAAACACCATGAATAGCTAAGGACCTCACGAGGTTGTGGGACTATTATCCAGCAATCAAAAGCTTGAGTATAGCCCACCTGAATTCAAGACATTAGTGGCAGAAGAAAAATGAAAGTTGTCGTTAAGATTGATATTTCACGTGAACTTGTGTCACTAATTTATTCTTTTTTTTTTAAAAAAAAATCCTTGTTCATTCATTGAATATTTTTTTTGGTGGTATGAAGAATATGGAATAGAGGTTTGAACCAGTTCATACTCCTAAAGGTAATGAACACAAAATGTTAGGTACTTTGTTTTCAACTATGGCTACTTCTGCACTGCCTTTGCCAAGATAGTTCTGCTGCAAGCTGAGCACAGACTGATTTCTGTCATTCTGTGGGTATTAGAAAATAGAAACTATAAGAAATCTAGGACATCTTCAATTTAAAATCAGCAATATTTCATTGCTCTAACAGGATTTGAAATAAAATTACAATATCTTAATGGACGCTTGAAAATTACATCTACAGTGTAAATTTAGCCAACAAGCAAAGATAGATAAGTAAGAATCTCATAACTTATAGTCCATAAAACATCCAAAACTTGACATAAGCGGTTCAGCCATAGCTGATGGTGTTTGTTGTTATTTCCATGATCACAAACTAGTTCATTTGGGAGCATTTGCTGTCTGGTATTTGGTTACTAGTTTGTCTCGAGGTGGACAGTGTTCTTTGATTACTGGAGCATCATAAAAGTTTTTCATCCATGCTGACAAGTGAGGAAATTTGCCTGCATCAAACAACTTCAGGTCGATTGCCTCCTCGAACACATCAAGAAGATACGCCAACCAACCAAGTACAAGGTCCAGGTATCCTATTTCCTCTCCACCAAAAAACTTCTTTTCTTTCAGTTGCTCTTCAAGGAGTTCTAGGTTTTTCATCGCTGGACCAAGAGCTTCCTTTTTCTCCTCTCCTTGTCCTGTGAAAACACTCCATATTGATGGCAGAAGCTGCAGATGAAAGACAAGTATCAATGAAAATTCAGCTCATTCTTGAAAAAGGTAAGCTTATTGTTATAACTGGAAATATATACTGTCTGAGTAATACCCACTAATATCTTGTCACTCTCTTCACACATTAATATAGAAAGATAGTTGACTGGAATTCATTTCTTTTTGTTCTGAAAATAATAGATCAATGGTTTCTTACCTTCTCGTCCCCGAATTTTGCCCAAAAACGTGCCATGGCTTTCTCGTAAGGATCTTGAGGTAGCAAAGGAGCTTCCTTCCATGTCTCGTCTATATACTCAAGAATTACCAGCGATTCACAGATTGGTTTGCCTTTGTGCACAAGCACAGGAACCTTTTTGTGAATAGGATTATACTGGAGGAGTTCAGGGCTCTTCTGGCTTAAATCTTCAAAAATGGCATCATATTCAATCCCTTTGATATGTAGCGCCCAAACAATCCTCAAACCAAATCGGCTTGACCATGTAGTGTGAAGCTTGAGTTCTTCTGCCATGTTGTTTTGCAAGTGATATCTGTAAGCTAATGTCTATTTATATACTCACGTTGCTCTTTACTTTGACAAAGGTGTTGTATAATACACTAATATATGTCTAGATATTGACATGTTTTTCTTTCTTAGCAATATTAAAACAAGCTCTGATGTCAGCCATTGCGTTTCAAAGCGTGGAAATTTCTCAATTAGAAGACAAATATGAACCACTCTGCTTTGTTTGAATCTTCGGAGGGGATCATGAATTTCTTACATTTATATGATTTGGACTTTGCTTATCACAACATTATGAGTGGAGGTGACAACCCAAAAAAATTGTTTCACTTCTTTTGTATTGACTTTTCTTCAGACGTCTGGTAGTCCATGTTGATAGGAGCTTTATTCCCCAAAAATACTCAAGCATATTACTAATGTTTTTCAAGTCGGTTCCACATTTCTTTAGTTTCAACACTTAGCACCTCTAATTATTCTCTATCAGTTTCTCAGAATTTATCTTGTACCCAAAGAGCAGAAGGTTAACATCTTTGGATTTCATTTTTATAAAATTTCTTTCAGTTATCAAAAGTTTAGAAACTGAAAAGGATGTAATTATGAATGGAAAAAATGTGAATAACTCAAGAAAAAGTAAGTAATTTTTAAGAGAAATGAGATCAATTGCCCTCTTACCATTTGAATAAAAGAAAATGGTCTTTAAGATCTTGTGGGAGTCTTCTTGTGTGTTATAATCTTTACGGGAATGAATCGTACATGTTGGTTGAGAATCGCTCGGGAATTCATTGATAATGACTTTGCCATGTTCTAGGGAGGCTACTCTTCTTTTTTGTTGATCGAGGCGCTTTCCCTCATTCCACTCGTCCAGCCCTCTTCACGAACTTGTACAATTGATGCCACAAAGATAGCAAACTCTATTATCAAAGAAATAAGGAAAGAGGCGACAATTTGGCACCAAATATCTGGAGGTGTGGAAAGAGCAACTGTGATAAGCGGAAAAAATCATTAAAAAAAAAAAAAGACAATTGTTTGTGGAGATTTCTATAGAAAGATCCCTTGGTTCTGGCAAACGGATCACACTTGTGAAAAGGCCATAAAATCAAAAACATTTTGTGAATGGCCTACAAATCCAATTTAGGCTGCTCTTTTATATTTACTTGTTATTTGTATCTAATTTTTCAAGAATTCAAGAAAAAGTAAGAATTTATCTTTGTCGCGTGGTTAGTTATTTTTAATTCTTTTGATCAGTTTTGATAAGATTAATCATTATTTTTTTAAAAGTAAAAATAAAAAGTGTCTCTTGAAAAATGGAAATGAAACGAAATTTTCTGAATTTTGCACAAATAGCCACTTTGTGGTCTGAAATTTAAAATTCAACGAGTCTAGTCTAAGTGTAATTCTCAGAAAATGATCAATCCCTTCCAAATTGAGTTGGATTTTAAAATTGTCCGGATTCTTAATTAGTGTTTTAACTATTTTTATTCCCTTAAAACTAAACTTGCTACATCATTAAATCTCACGAAAATTACAAATCCCCGTGAAGATGACCATTGAAGTCAATTAAAGTGACTTTTGAAAGATGAAAAAATATACATGACTTCAATAACCATTTTATCCTAAATTGAGCGATCATATGAGCAATTAACTTCAAAAATGGTCACCTTGTCTGAATAATTTCCGCGGGAATACTACTTTGTCTTTTATAAGTGATATAACAAATTTCAAAATCTACTAGCATAATTTTTTTTTGTCTTACTGATTTCTACAATTGAAGCAAACATTTCTTTGTAGGATTTCCATAATATTACTCTTTCCTTTTCTTTCCCTCATTGAAAGTGAACACTAGGATTTTCATCTTGGATGATAATTGAATTAAATCCAAAAATTAGAAAAAGAAAAAACTTTTGTTAAGTATAATGTATAGACAGCTCAAATGGGCTTCATACATTTACTTTAGGAACCCAAAGCCTTATTTTTGGATTCGTTATGTGAGTTCAAGTGAAAACTCGTTGTTCAATTGGAACTCAAGAATTACTAGCTATTTTAAGAAAGGTGATATTGAGGCAGCACACAATCTGTTTGATGAAATGCCCCAAAAAGGAACCAGTGGATACTCCTAAAGGGAATGAACACAAAATGTTAGGTACTTTGATTTCAACTGTGTTAGCTACTTCCGCACTGCCTTTGCCAAGATAGTTCTGCTGCAAGCTGAGCACAGACTGATTTATGTAGGTATTATAAAATAGAAACTATAAGAAATCTAGGACATCTTTAAAATCAGTAATATTTCAGTGCTCTAACAGTAACAATTTGATCTTTTGAAAATAAAATTACAATATCTTAATGGACGCTTGAAAATTACATCTACAGTGTAAATTTAACCAACAAGTAAAGATAGATAAGTAAGAATCTCATAACTTTTATTACTGATAGTCCATAAAACATCGAAAACTAGACATAAGCAGTTCAGCCATAGCTGATGGAGTTTGTTGTTATTTCGACGAACTATAATATATTAGGGACTTCACAAACTTGTTCATTTAGGAGGATTTGCTGTCTGGTATTTTTCATGAAGCACCTGGAATTTGGTTACTAGTTTGTCTCGAGGTGGCCAGTGTTCTTTGATTTCTGGAGCATCATAAAAGTTTTTCATCCATGCTGACAAGAGAGGAAATTTGCCTGCATCAAACAACTTCAGGTCGATTACCTCCTCGAACACATCAAGAAGATAAGCCAACCAACCAAATACAAGGTCCAGGTATCCTATTTTCTCTCCACCAAAGAACTTTTCTTTCAGTTGCTCTTCAAGGAGTTCTAGGTTTTGCACCGCTAGCCCAAGGGCTTCCTTTTTCTCCTCTCCTTGTCCCGTGAAAACACTCCATATTGATGGCAGAAGCTGCAGATGAAAGACAAGTATCAATGTAATTCATTCTTGAAAAAGGTAAGCTTATTCTTATAGCTGGAAATATCTACTGTCTGAGTAATACTCACTATTATGTTGTCATTCTCTTTACACATTAATATAGAAAGATAGTTGACTGGAATTCTTTCTTTTTGTGCTGAAAATAACAGATCAATGGTTTCTTACCTTCTCTTCCCCGAATTTTGCCCAAAAACGTGCCATGGCTTTCTCGTAAGGATCCTGAGGTAGCAAAGGAGCTTCCTTCCATGTCTCGTCGATATACTCAAGAATAACCAGCGATTCACAGATTGGTTTGCCTTTGTGTACAAGCACAGGAATCTTTTTGTGAATAGGATTATACTGGAGGAGTTCAGGGCTCTTCTGGCTTAAATCTTCAAAAATGGCGTCATATTCAATCCCTTTGATATGTAGCGCCCAAACGATCCTCAAACCAAATGGGCTTGACCATGTCCTGTGAAGCTTTAGTTCTTCTGCCATGTTGTTTTGCAAGTGATATTTGTAAGCTAAATGTCTATTTATATACACACGTTGCTCTTTACTTTGACAAAGGAGTTGTATAATACACTAATATATGTCTAGATATTGACATGTTTTGTATTTTTTCTTAGCATATTTTAAAACCAACTCTGATGTCAGCCATTGCGTTGCAAAGCGTGGAAATTTCTCAATTAGAAGACAAATATGAACCACTTTGCTTTGTTTGAATCTTTCGAGGGGACCATGAATTTCTTGCATTAAAAAAATATGATTTTGACTTGCCTTATCACAAAATTATGAGTCGACCAATTGACAACTCCAATGAATTGTTTCACTTTGTCTTTTGTATTGACTTTTCTTCAGATGGACATTCTCGTTCATACCGGTAGTCCATATTGATAGAAGCTTTATTCCTTAAAAATTTAAGGCGTATTAAAATTTTCAAGTTGATTCCATTTCGTTGTACCCAAAGAGATGTTTTGATTTCATTTTTATTAAAATTTCTTTCAGTTATCAAAAGTTTAAATAACTGAAAATGATGGAATTATGAATGGAAAAAATGTGAATTCAATAAAAAGTAAGTAATTTAGGCTGTTCCTTTTACATTTTGTTGTTATTTATACCCAATTTTCCAAGAATTCAAGAAAAAGAAAGAATTTATTGTGAAAGCAGAGGCTATATATATGATAAGTTTTCCTTAAAAAGTACAAAATAAAGTGTCTCTTGAAAAATACAATGAAATTTTCTGAATTTCTCTGAGGAAATGGACATTTTGCTCAATAGCCACTTTTGTGGTCTGAAACCACCTGGTCTGAAATTTAAAATTCAAAGAGTAGTTTAATTCTCAACAAATGATCATGTATCGGGTTGGGTTGGATTTTAAATTGATCCAAATTTTTAATTAGTGTTTTAATTATATTTTTCTTAAAACAAAACTTGCTATGTCATTAGTTCTCACCGAAAAAGTCAAGTGACTCTTGAAAGACAAAAAAATAAAAATATATTAATTCCTTAAATTGAGTGATCAAATGAGCAATTAACTCCAAAATTGGGTCACCTTGTGTAAATAATTTCCGCGGGAATACCACCTTGCACTGGTAGTCTTTTATAAGTGATCTTACAAATTTTAGTGGAAAAAGAATCATCACAAATATCAAAATCTACTAGCATAACTTCTTTTAGTTTTACTAGCATATAATTGAAGCAAACATTTTTATATAGGATTTTCCAAATTATTAATCTCATTACTCTTGCCTATTCTTTGCCCTCATTGAAAGTGATCAAGATATTCATCTTGGATGATAATTGAATATTAAACCCAAAATTTAGAAAAAATATTAAGTATAATGTATAAACGGCTCAAATGGGCTTCACATATTTACTTTAGGAACACAAAGCCTTATTTTTGGATTCGTTGTTTGAGTTCAAATGCAAACTCATTGTTCAATTGGAACTCAAGAATTACTAGCTATTTTAAGAAAGGTGATATTGAGGCAGCACACAATCTGTTTGATGAAATGCCCCAAAAGAATATAGTAACTTGGAACTGTATGATATCTGGGTATGTCAGAAATGGGATGCTTGATGATGCTCAACTAATGTTTGACAAAATGCCGAGCAGAAATGTCGTTTCTTGGACAGCTTTGTTAAGTGGTTATGCGAAGAATGGGAATTTAGAAGTGGCGCGTCGTATGTTTGATGGAATGGATGATAAGAATGTGGTTTGTTGGAATTCAATGATCTCGGGGTATGTGAGCAATGGGAGAATAGAGGAAGGTAGAGCGTTGTTTGATGCAATGTCGATTAAGAATGATGTATCGTGGGCGATTATGATTGAAGGTTACTTACAGTATGGGGATGTGAGTGAAGCTGAGAGGTTGTTTAGTACAGCACCAGTGAAAAGTGTGCCGATTTGTAATGTTATGTTAGCAGGTTATGCTGCAATGGGGCGGACTGAGGATTCGTATAAGTTATTTGTGAGAATGGCTACGCGTGATGTGGCATCTTGGACTAGTATGATCACGTGTTTCTTAAGAGCCAGGGAGGTGGAGAAAGCTAGAAGTTTGTTTGACGACATGCCTGATAAGGATGTCGTGGCTTGGACTACCATGATTAAAGGATATTGTGAAAATAACAACGTGGAGGAGGCAAGAAAACTTTTTGCTGCAATGCCTCAAAAGGATATTATTGCATGGAATTCAATGCTAAGTGGTTATCTGCAGAATGGAAGACTGCTAGATGCTCTACACCTGTTTCAGACGATGCCATGGCGGAACACAGTATCATGGAATCTGATGTTGTCGGGTTTCATTCAACAAGATGATATAACTAGTGCTCGAGAGTTGTTTGAGCAGATGCCTAGAAAAGATCAAACCTCGTGGAACACTATCATTTCTGGATATCAAAATGAGGAAGCTTTGGTTTTATATGTCCATATGTTGCAAAATAATTACAAGCCAGATCAAATCACATTTTCCAATGTGGTCTCCTTATGTGGAGTTCTTGCTTTGTATGGTTGGGGAAGAGCTTTGCATGCTTGTGTAACAAAGAGTGGCTTTGAAAATGATACAATGATTATGAGTACATTCATATCCATGTATTCTAGGTGTGGATTTATAAATGAAGCTTCCTCACTTTTCAGAAATATGAAAAGACTAGACACAATAGCATGGAATGCCATGATTGTAGCACAAGCATGTCATGGTTCCGCTAAAGAAGCCCTCGATCTTTTTCCTTGTATGATTCAAGCTGGACATGAACCAGACCATGTAACTTTTCTTGGTGTCCTAACTGCTTGTGCTCATTCTGGATTAGCGGACGAGGGTTGGAGCTACTTTATATCAATGGAGAAAAGGTGGAAAATAATTCCTAAGGCTGAGCACTATAATTGCATGGTTGATCTCCTTGGGAGATCAGGGATGCTAGCTGAAGCCTTCGAGCTTGTCAAACAAATTCCTCATGATTTCCCTGCTCATACTCGGGAGACATTACTTAGTTGTTGTAGAGTCCACGAAAATTTTGATTTAAGTGATCTTGTAGCGCAGAAGCTTCTAACCCTTCAGCCTTCTAATACTGGAATATGTGTACAATTATCAAATATGTATTCTGCAAGAGGAATGTGGAAAGATGCAGCTCGTGTGAGAGCACTACTTAAAAAGCATGATTTGAAGAAAGAATTGGCATGTAGTTGGATTGAGATAAATGGTTGTATTTCACAGTTTGTTTCAAATGACAGATGTAATCCTAGAGGAACAGACATGTACAAAGCACTAGAAAGTCTTTCTGCACTAATTGAAGATAGTGGCATAGTAGCGCATTGGGGATGTTATTCAAAATTCGGTTCTTCTGAAGAATTTAATCTTCCCTAACATGTTTTTCCCTTCATTCCAGTCTATAAAAGTTTCAGAGTAGAATTTCTGGTTCCTTCTCGGTGAATCCCTCTGGGATTGAAAAATTATTCGCTAAAAAGCCCTTCAAAAAGGTTTTATGAAGTCTCATTGAGGGGTGGGTTCTTCAAACATCTCTAAATTGAATAGCTACGCGTGTGAATTTGTGCGCATGCATCAACTTATAGCTTCCCTTTCTTTGACAGATGTTGCTTGATATCTCTCACAGATGCCAGCCCAGTATGTGCTTCTATGAAGACCTGAAACCTAATGCTTGACGAAAGTACTCCTGTGATAGCCAGACTTGGGTGCAATTATTGGTGATAGCTCCGTGTCTTGGAAGGTAAGGTCAAAATTAAGCTCACTTACGAGAGCTAGATGAGAATATTGGATATAGTTGTGCCTGACAGAAGTGAAAATTGATTTAAGCTCTTGCAGATTATAGGGATAAAATTTCCAAGACCCTGGTTTAGAGGAACTTTTGAACGGGATACTAGTCAGTTTTCACATACAAGGTAGGAGATGTAGGGTAGGATACATATATATCTTTTGACTTATGAACTTGGTAAATTAAGCATAAAAAAAATACAGAAAACATATGTATATGTATATGTATATGTGTGTATGTGCATATATTGACGCGCGCCCACACACACATAATACGTTTACATGAACAAATATACACATATACTACATACACGTGTACACAGACTGAGAGCATATATTTATATACGCACATATACATGTTTATGTAGGAAAAATACATACTTTCCTCCTTTAACTGTCCAAAACTTCTTACACACCTAAACTTTGCAGGCAACCCTTTACCTCCCTGACTTTGCGGGCAACCCTTTACCTCCCTGATCTTGTTTGAAGTGAATCAATTACTCCCTTGAGTGATGACATGGCAGAAAAAGCGTAATAACTTTCTTGGAAGTGCATGAGAGGCCAAAAAAGTTTAATACTAGCGTCTTTTTTAAATAAGACACTACACAATTAATAATTGTTACTCTTAACTCTTTCCCGTCTTTTTCATCTTGAGGACTTAGCCATGGCAGGCTGGAAAACGCACCACCGCCATACATCCTCTTCGGCAAAAGAGATTTTCTCTCTTTCATACTTACTTTTGCCTACCTATCCTATATAATTCAATGTTTTGAAGTATCTCCACATAGAAATGAACAAGAGGACACGGGGTGGGGTAGAATGGAGTTTTCCGGATCGTCTTTTAAGGAAAAAATGGCAGAACTGATTTCTTTCAACCGAAATTTATGGGTTTCTGGGGAATTAAGATGATATGGCACCCGATAATGGAACATCAAAACATTGCTTAGCCTTATTAAAGCTGGAACAATGCCGTTCAATTTAACCTCATTAAGGCCCCATTTATTTTTATTAAGATTAAGATGTTTGAATCTGAATACATATCTGATTATTAAGATATTGTTTCCAAATCTGAACACTGAACAATTAAGACCGTTTGTTTTTTCAACGGAGGAATATGTGTAATTTATCTTTGTTTAAAAACTAGTAAATATAATATTCCAATATCTAATAATTAAATGTTATATCCGCAGATTTTTGGAGAAACTATTAATATATGGTGCTGTAAAAACTATTTGTTTGACGAAGCAAACTCTAAAATGTATGATTACCATTTATTTACCTTGTTTTTTTCCATAAATGAAAGTGACCAATTATTTAGGTGAATCAAATAACATAGATTGAAAAAGATATGAAGAAGAAGTATCACGATATTAAAAGTATGCACATAGATAGAGGTTGATAATTTACCCTATATTTCGTACTATTAGTTTTGTTATTTTTCTGTATTTTGTATTAATTTGGTTAAAACAAGTTGACCATTTCATTTTTCATAGACAACCTTCCGGTTTAAACGCTTTTCTTCTTTCCTGTTTGAAATTGTCCATCCTATTGTTTCTTTTTTGAATAGGTAACCAAAAAAAGGAAAAAAAGAAAAGAAAAAAGAGAGACCTTGATTGCATGATCTCCATTAGAGGAGGAGGAGGAGGAGGAAGAAATGAAGAATCTGAATGAGAGAAAAATGACGACAATGAAAAAAAAATAGAGAACATATTAGAGTAATTAGGGAGGGAGAAGGGAAACGAAAAGAAACGACGGAAAGGAAATATAGGCGGATTGTTTTTTAGAGATATAAAAGGGAAAAGATTTGAAGAGGGACAATGGAGGAGAGGGAGGGGGATTTGAGGGTTCCTCTGATCTCTTCCTTGTTCTGTCTTTGTGTATTAACTGGTGGTGTCCTCCTTGTTCTTTACCTTTTCGTGCCAGATCACTCTCAGCCATGGTTTCCTGCTGCAGGATTGATCTTGGTTGGTTCTCCCTACATATTTTGGCTCCTGACTTACTTCTACACCTGCTTGAAACGCTGCTGTTTTGGCGATGACAGCAGTGTTGACAACCGCCAGATTTCTAGGCGGACCTCAAGGGCTTCTACGCTGGGGAAATCTGGGGTGGCCAGAACTGATTCCAAGGCAAATTCTGTTACTTCTAATAACAGTAACATCAATGATGGTAAACAAGCAAGTGGCCACAGCCAACAAGATGGAGGAGATGCATCGTCCACCAATTCTGCAAAGGAAATTGAGATGCCTTTAGCCGTATCAGTTGCTTCTTCATGAAGTGAATACTAATCGAGTATATGAAGAAATGATCAGGCGAGATGGATTGATAAATGGCTGTATTATGCATGAGCCTAAAGCATGAAAGAGATATTTGGATTGCAGATATTATATATAATTGAAGGATCATGTCATCATTCAGGAGCTGTTTAAGGATGGTGAAGATTGCGTGTGAATGGTGAATGTAAGTAGAAATAGCACAAAGAGACGTTTAACTTGTCTTAGCATTTACGAAAATTTAACCCCCAAAAAAAAAAAAAAATTGCTCTTCTTGTTTCCTAGGCATTCTCTCTCTTATTTCCTATTATTTCTTCCTCTCCTCCCCCAACTTTTCTTAATTTGTGTTGAAACTTCAATTTCAGCCCAATACAGCATTCTTCCTTGAAGAGATAACGAAGAATGAACGAGAAATTTGACATATAGTACACCCTTCTTGTTTTATATATCTCAGAATCTTTATTTGGTCGGTCAGTCTATGTGGTCAATTGGTGCGAAGAATTAGAATTTGACTTATGAATTAAAGAGATTTTGTAGCAAGGCAGTAGTTTGCACAATCTTTTGAATAATTTGTTAAGATTGGGAGGCATACAAGGAACAGCTGAAAAAAAAAAAAAAACAGAATTAAATGTCAGTAAGTGAGCCCTTATATTCCAAGTGTTTGTCCTACCTGCATTGTTTGCATGAGAAGTAAAACACAACTAGGGTAAAAATTATAATTTAAATCCAAAGAGTTTATTATGGGGAAAAATACAAATAGTTTTAACTTTTATAAATTGACAGTGTATAGATATTTTATACAACGAGGTCACCTAAAAGATAAATACACGATTGTCTATAAAAAGTGAGGCAGGTAACCCTACTATAACAATTTAAACTCAAATGAGTATAAAAGAGGTTAAATTCCTTTTATTTCTTAGAATAACTTCCTTTTTATTCTTCATGAAAAGATGCTCATATTTGGTATTTTCACGCTCCTTAAGCTAACAGTCCATAACGTTTTTCTGTCTTATCACTTTCAGAGCTATCAACAAACTTTATTGACTATTGGCTCTACTAAAATCTGTAAAATATGTAATAGCCTTTTCATTAGCAAGTGGACTGCTTATTTTACCGCCAACATTCGATATCTTACGATCTCTTGTCAATGTTTCTGCACTGTGACGGAGGTATTTCACCTAAGGAATTTAACATCTATTAAATATAACCTTATATATACCATGTGATTTTTCGGTGAAGGGGTTCGGATAACTTCTACACCACCTAGCTCCGCCCCTGTTTCTTTATGATAGAATATATATCAAAGCATCTTTAACAACAGTGATATGTACAAGAGATGGAAGATTATTTCACTAAACTACAAAGACGGTTTCCTTCTTTTACCATATTTATCACCTAATGGTGGAATGTAGTGTTAAAAAAAGTAATTATAATATCTCAAAAAGAAGTATTCATATTAATGTGCAAATTCATTTCTTAATACCCTGTTACCTTACAATCCTAAAAGTACTATTGAAATCATAACAGTCCCTTTACTATTCTTTAACCATCAGTTTTTAGTCTTGAATATGGCTTTTACTATATCATAATGTTTGATACGTTTGAGGTCCAATACTTACTGCCATTAACTTTTTATTAACGTTGGGACATTAATTCTTATTAACGTTGGAGGCTATTCAGCCATCTTTAATCCTCCTAACCGTTGCTTTGGCTATGAGACTCTATCCTCATTTTGAGTTCTCTTCACCTATATATACTTATCCTATATTTTTGGTGAAAGATACATCTAGAGAAATTCTTCTTCCCAAATTATGTTGTGCTGGGTTTTCTTTTGTTAATCTTTGTTAGATTCTGGCTCCTAGTTTTATACTAGAAGAGCTTGTTGAATCCTGGGGATACACCCATACCGGGTGAAATATCAGACAGTGTCTTAATTGAAACGCCTCAAGCTATGTGAATTCGTTAAAGTGGTCGTGATCGAGTATTTTCCGTAAGATTTCCAACAATCTTAAGGATATTTCGTTCTCTAATCTTACGGAGAATCTAGTTGACGATATCCAAATCACTGTTCTAATTGGCCATCCAAAGGTATAGAGGTTTTTCACTCATTTTGATTCTTCACAGAAGTTAAAGGTATGTTTCGATTACATTTTTCGAAAATCTTTAGAAGCCCGAGATAATGAATTTAAATTGTTTTCAATTATAAACTAGTTTGAGTGTATGGATTTGTGTATCACCACTGTATGTGATCGTTGATGCTTTGAACATGAAAGAGTGAATAATTTACCATGAAAGAGTGAATAATTTACTATGGTCTTTGATTCTATTTTCATGTGTGTCATTATTTTTTTATTTTTTTTTTTAAAAAACAGTTATATGAGTTAGTATACTGCTTATAGCCAACTTTTTGTGTTATGAATACCATTCTACTTAAAGACTATTATATCTAGTTTTACTTTCTTGGTGGATATGTAAAATTCGCTTTTCGTGGATACAAGACAAAGTTATCCCCCAACCTTAAAGTTTTTAAAAATGTGGGGGTCACAATGTTTTATTAAAATTATGTCGAGAGATTATTTAGAAGTGATAATATTTCACATGGTCTTACTACTCAAAATATTTTTGAAATAAATTTGATTCATTATCCATTCATAGAGTAAACGAATTGTATGTTTGACGAGTGGTAACTAACACCATATGATTTTGTGAACTACTGAGTGCAAATGTTGAACGAATGCATAACAAACGCATGCATGTTGATTATCTATTTTGTGAACTACTGAGTGCAAATGTTGAACGAATGCATAACAAATGCATGCATGTTGATTATCCTAAAAGTAAACTGGAAAAATCATCTTGTGAATTGTGAAAAAAAGTTATTCTCATAGACTGAAATATTTAAAAGTGTGCAGGTCTCGTGCTAATGTTATGCTGCTCAATTTTGAAAAGAAAAAGAATATCTGAGAGGTACCAAAATTATGGTATTAAACATAGTGAATTTTTGGAGTTGGTTGGTGATGAGGCTAAGTGGTTAAGAGACCTCTTAGTGAGTATTTCAATGGGAATAAAGCCAACATATATCGTGTCTATACATTGTGGTTGCCAAGCAACAATAGTTGTAGTGAGAAAATAAATATTTCATGGGCAAAACTAGACACACTCGGTTGAGAAATAAAGTGATAAGACAGCTGTTGTGAGATAGAATTATTTACGTAAATAAATTATGTGAAGTTAGAGGTGAACTTGATCAATTCACGGACTATAAGAAACATCGAGGGGAATGAGATTTTTAAGTCAATTTGAGAAGATCAACAATGATGGTAACCCAATCTATGTGATTGGAGATCTCATGAATTAGGTTCATATGGGTAGTAACAAGTCATTAGTTGATCAAGTGTGCACTATAAAATTATATCCGTTCCTATGGTATGTGAATATAGTGCAGTTCTGCAAGGCAAAGTGAGGCTGAGTTATAAACTCTTAATCCATTACCATATCCTTTATAAGTAGTGTATTGCTCTGCAGAGTACACTTGATGGGTGGACCTATATGAGCGTGGAGTGCTGCCGCTCCTATGAAATTGTGACGGATTTCTAGAGCACTCATGAATACTAGGACACGTGCATGGTCTCTTAGCGCAAAACCGTGATCACGACAAAGATTGTGCGAGTATAATGTGATAGAATAAGACAATGTGCTTACAAAAGAATTATTTGTTCATAGAAGTTTTAAACTTCACCAATTATTCTGTGGGTATTATCTTATTTTATCTAGGTTTGGTTCATATTCTACGAGACACCAAATTCGACGCATTGTACTCATATGTGAAAACCCAACAAAACTTCTTATTTCTTTCTATTCCTTAATATTCTTTTTGAGATATTGTGGGGGATTGTTAAAAAGAGTAATTATAATATCTCAAAAAAGACCCGCAAGGGTGGCTCAGTTGGTTGAGCATGGGGCTTTCATAATGGAGGTCTCAGGTTCGAAACCCCCTGCCAACGACGAGGGGGATTTGCCTTCCGGTCGAGCTTCGTCGCACGGGGCTTGCCTAGTGCGGGTTACCTCTTCTTTGTGGTTTGCGGCTATTGCACAGGAGCTGGGTTTACCCTGTGCGCACCCAAAGGGTAGCGGCTGCGGGTTCCCATGTCATAAAAAAAAAAAAAAAAATCTCAAAAAAGAAGTATTCATATTAATGTGCAAATTCATGTCTTAATACCCTGTTACCTTACAATCCTAAAAGTACTATTGAAATCATAACAGTACCTTTACTATTCTTTAACCATCAGATTTTAGCCTTGAATATGGCTTTTACTATATCATAATGTTTGATACGTTTGAGGTCCAATACTTACTGCCATTAACTTTTTATTAACGTTGGGACATTAATTCTTATTAACGTTGGAGGCTATTCAACCATCTTTAATCCTCCTAACCGTTGCTTTGGCTATGAGACACTATTCTCATTTTGAGTTCTCTTCACCTATATATACTTATCCTATATTTTTGGTGAAAGATACATCTAGAGAAATTCTTCCTCCCAAATTATGTTGTGCTGGGTTTTTTTCTTTGTTAATTTTGTTAAATTTTCCTAGTTTTATACTTAGAAGAGCTTGTTGAATCCTAGGGGATACACCATATCTTTAGGGTGAAATATCTTTAAGGACAGTGTCTTAATTGACATGCCTCAAGCTATGTGAATTCGGTAAAGTGGTCGTGATCGAGTATTTTCCGTAAGATTTTCAATATGTAGAGTCCCCCAAATCCCAATAATAGCATTTATTGCCCTGCTTCCTGTTGAATTATGCTACCTTCTCACTTAAAAATCTAAAATTGTCAGACAAAACACACTTTTATATGTTTAATCATGTCTTCAACATACAACTCTCATGCCCAGACCTAATTCTTTTTTACAGGCCAAACATGTAAATACTGTTTCATGTCATGCATAGAGGATTTTAAGGAACTTAAGTACACTCTTAACTGCTAGAACTATACATATTGTACCATTCTATGATGGAAAAGTGAACAAGAAAGTTGACCCAACTAGCTAGCAAAGGGGAAATTGTGACCTCCCACAGAATAGCTGCAACTGTTGATTTGCACTTGCATTACTAGTGACACTATATGCCAGAGCCGCCAGACCATGACAACATTCGAAATTAAACCAAACATTGCAAAATTAATTATTGCTACGATCATTGCCTACTTTTTTTTTTTAAACGGCGGTTAGGTTTTAAAAAGGAAAGAATATGACGTCATAAAGAATTATATTACAGGATATGACGTACCATTGTGATTTTTTGTTGAGATTCCATGACATCATATTTTAAAAAATTTAGGAGAAGATTGACGATTCCCAGTACTAAAAAAGACATCATATTTTAAAAAATTTAGGAGAAGATTGACGATTCCCAGTACTAAAAAGTGACGCTACTGCCAATTAAGAAATGACAAAAGGTTCACTTTGTTTCAAGATACACAGGGTGCCGTTTGGACATGATTTGAAATCGTGATATGAAATCAGTGATTTGAAATTATAATGATTTGAAGTTGAAGTTTTGTTTGGACATGCAATTTAGATTTCTTTAGTCGTATTTTTTTCTCATATAGATAAAAACCCCACAAATTGTGAAAACCATCAAAATTTTCCCAATTCTAATATAATCCTCCCACATAGTTGGTAAGAGTAAATTTGTTACAAAAATATTATCAACTTGCAGATCTTTTAATATTTGATATAAATAGTTGGTAAACATGGTTGGTGGATATATCTACCAACTTATGGGTATGTTTTTATAAAATATAAACTTATGGGTCAAGTTTTACATTTAAAAAATTTGAAATCATGATTTGAAATCTCAAATCATGCCTTTTTGGATGATTTAGGATTTGAAATCATGATATGAAGTTGAAGTTGAAATTTTGTGCAAATTGCATAAACAAACGCCAATTTGAAATCACAATATGAAATCATGTCCAAACGCGTAATAGGAGTATATAATTACATCCTATCAATTTATTTATTTATTACAGAAAAAGTAAAAAGGATTGAAGTACAATTTCGAAGAGAAAAAAGAAGGGCGCTTTTGGCCCAAAAAAAAAAAAAAAAAAAAAAGAAAGAAAGAAAAACCAGGAAATGAGAACGAAGACGTGATTGACTAGCTCATCAAACTCAAATTGATGCCAAATTGCAACTTACATAGGGTACCTTTAGAATGAAAAAAAGTTACTCATACACGCGTCCGCAACTTAATTGACCCAAAAACTAAGCAAGTGAACCAAAATACCCATTAAAAAAAGAAGAAGTTACATTACTACCTTTTGCGCAGGATAAAAGGACTTAACTGTTAAGTCCTTTTGCGAAGGAAATTCATGCGCAATAGGGGTTAATTATTTACAACACTATGCTCGTTTTTGACTGCTTTATATGACACACTTATATTGCGCAACATTTTGACCGCAAAATATGACACACCTATATAACGGAACGTTTATATAACTCTTTTGGTTAAGAACTTTTGTATAACTCATTCGGTTAAAAAAACTCACATTTTAAAAATGCCTAATTCAAGATGCTTCATTAAAAAAAAAAAAATACATCATTCATTACAAGAAGAAAATACTTAAGATTCATAATTCAAGACAATTCGAATACATCAAGTAGAATTAAAATACATTCATAAAATGATGAGATTCTTCAACCACGAGAGACTCTTCCACTACGAGAGGTTCTTCCACCACCAGAGGTACTTGCACCACCATGGCCCCGTAGGTTACACAAACGCTTATCATGGCCAAACTCCTTACACGTCGAGCACTTTCGAGAGTATGTCCTCTCCGGAACATTCATTTGATTGGGAATCCGAGTTCGTGTGTTAACACGCAATTTACGGATATACTCTTTATTAGCAATCATTGAAAATGGCTCATTTGGCCAATAGGCCTGATCACCAAGTGGGTAGAAACTACCGGCATACGCTTTGAGATAGCTTTTGACGTTGTATTCTTATGCCACATAATTTAATTCCCTTTTTCTAATTGCCTCGAAATACGTGATGACATGAGAATACGACATGTGGTATGATTGCCACTTACTATAACTACATGTTCTCGTCATCTCATAAGCGGTATGAATGTTGCCTCCCCGACCTTGGTAATAACCTGTCCTGACTTCAAACACGTATTTCGAATAGTTATCTCTACCGTCTTGTGTAGCTCACATTTTTTCCTATGATGCTCGAACATTTTTACGATTATTTTGCATCCATTTCCCATTTGCTAATATGGCTTTGGTCATCTTGTTCTAGCCACAAACCGCCCCGCACTTGTTGTAAGTCGTTCTCACCATTGCGGAACGGACGTACCCCCCGCATTTTAGCAAACCATTGAATGATTTCGAGCTGTTTGTTGTTAGCATCCCCCATCTCCTGCCTTCATCCGCATGTAATGTCCATTTGTCAATGTCGATTGCCTTCAACCAAACATATGCTTCCGACTTCACTGCCTTGATCATCTCTATCCGCGCTAGAAACTTTTTTTCTTTATGCTCTATTGCAGCCGCCCACATCAATTTTTTTAGTGTGCTGTTTTTAAAGGCTGTTTGAAAATTTGCCTTTATCTGCCTTAAACAAAAGTGATGGTAAGCAAAAGGAGGTTTCCACCCTGCCAAATGTCAAATAGTAGAAATGTAGATTGGTCGGTATTCCTTCCAAATGATTCGAATAGCAGTGGTGGTGAAAGTTCAAATCATAGCAGCTATTCCGATGAATCGAGTTATCTTGATAACAATGAATTCAAGATAGACGATTTGAAACGCCACCTTCTTACAGAGCATAATGATGATTTTTGCAATGTGAAATATTCAGATCCACGAGAATATTGTTGCGGGTTACACCGAGAATGTCCATATCGGCATGCCGAATCAGGACGTCTTGTTCGTGACTTGAAAAATCTCAAAGCTCAAATCCCAACAAGGTTCTCAATGACCATGCCTTGAACTGATCCACATTCTTGTGAGATTGCCATACAAAGGATTAGAAAAGAAAATAACGGAATGCTAGCAAGACATTGTAGATTTTACATGCTAAAGTTGGCCGAAGAACAAGCCTCATTAACCGGTAGAGAACTAACATCTACAGAAAGAAGATATGTCTTAAGAAACCCAAAATATTATTCTGAGGACGATATTGAGAACTTCTATTGCGATGATAATTAGGGGTTATTTTTGGTTCACTTGCTTAGTTTATGTGTCATTTAAGTTAGGACTCATGATTTAGTTTGTATTTTTAATTTATGATGAAGTCATCAATTTGAAGAAAATTAGTATGTTTTTTTAATTTGCTTTGATTGTTATAGTCTATTATTAATTTATATAAGCTTCGTAGAGTTAATAATACATAAAAAGTTCAACAATTCACAATTTTAAAGAAAACACAAATAAATTAGTACATAAAAGGTGCGATTACATAATACATGAAAACGTACAACTAATAAAAACAAAATACATAAAAATAACAAAAATACACATAGAAATAATAAAACAACAACAAGATAGCACAAATAATCTTCCAAAATTTCGCTTTTTCTTTCAAAGCATTTTTCTCGTGTTGAGTTTCTGGTTACCTTAAAA
>NC_081348.1:15198391-15269580 GCF_029784015.1 Lycium ferocissimum
CCCCTGGGCCAAACAAAAGACAGCCCCACACTTGTCAACATAATATTCACCTAGCCAACAAGAAGTTAATACTATACTAAACATGATAACTAAAACCGAACTAGCCAAACATGATAACCGAGTTTAGTCCAAAACCGACATATGAACTAACGACATACTTAGAGACTAATCACGATAACGATAATTAAAACTAACATCAAACCGAAAACCGGGCTTCAACCAAAGTAATCATGCACTAGCCATACAAGTAGATGACATTATATTAAACTAAAACGAATGTACTTAGAGTATTAAGATCGCTAACAATACTAAACTAACCATTGATTTTAACAACTAATCGCAAATGTTAGCGACCACATGATAGATATGAAATAAAACACACACATAAACAAACTGAAGCAAGCTAATCTAACCACCAAACAAAATAGACCAATGTAAGCACAATGGTTTAAAGAAAGGGGAATTACATCTTCTGTGCACAAGTGGGTGCGAGAGTTTCGCATTTACTCGAAGACTACCAAATCGCAGCTCACGAGCCACGGCTTTCACGGCAACAACAAAGAGTAGATGAAAACGAAAATTGTTTTAGGATTTTTGACTCGATCCCTTGAACTACCACACTACTGCAAGCTTAATATTTGGGAATTTTATGCGGCTCATAGAACTCTATTTTTAGGGATTTTCGATCTGGAAAGCTCCCCTTCACTCCTCCCGAAAACCATCATTTATAGGGTTTAAACTAGGGTTTTACCACTGAAAATTAGGCGGGATCTTTCGAATCAATCCAAAATCAAACGTTAAGGGGGCTTCTTCTTTTTTCTGTCTTTGACCAGGGCACTGAGATGAAGAAGAAAAATACCATTAATTAGCACCACGAAAAATACAAAGGTGGAACAGATTTCAAACCTGCAAGCGGACGAAACCCATTAACCATCTTGTACCCGAAAGATCGCAAGGGCTGATAAAGTAGGATTTGAGCTTGCAAACGGACAAAAATCATTAAGGGATTTCGGATTTAAGCAGAGGGGGAGGAAGAAGAAACAAAAATTCACCTCTTTCAACGGTTGAAATCTGGATGGGGAGGCACAGGGTATTAATTTCCCTTCCCAAATCGACCATGCACGGTGCGTAAGGTGAAAGGCCTCTGTAATCTTTCCATTTTAGTTGAAGAGAGACGGAAGCAAGAGAGAGGAGAGGAAAGGGACGAGACGAGTAACGTTAGGGTTCGTCCCATCTGGGTGCCGAGGGACAAATTTCGTCCACGGCTAAAGTGGAGGGGAGGTGCTGGAAAGGAGGTGGGAAAGAAAGGAGGCGAAGGAGGAAGAGAGAAGAGAGAGAGAGGGAAAAGGGGGGTGCGCGCGTCAAGGAGAAAGAGAGAAAGGAACCACTAGCTTCGTTTGTTTGGGTGACAATTGGGTCGGGTCGGGTCGGATTGCGGTGTAAAGTTGGGTGGATGAATTAAAGGTGGAGCTGATGAGTATGGCTAATGATATTGGGCAATTAGCGGGTAGGGTACTATTTTAGGTGACGATGGGCTTAATTCTAAATATAGACCAATCTTAAATAATTATACCAACGCGTGTTAAAATATTATACGATATAAAAGTATGTATTTATTAGTACTTAGATAAAATAAAATGACGTCGTAATAGCCGTGCGATAATATATTTGAAATCCAATAGTAAATAAACACTATTATTTAATTGCGCGTAAATAAATGCAAGCGTGTGCATACGATGGTAAAAATGCCGAAATGATAAAATCCGAATAATAATAATATTGGTAGTAATAAATAATAGCAAAATAATAGTAGTAGTAGTAATAATAATAATAATAATAATAATAATAATAATAATAATAGTGGTAGTAGTAACGGTAATAAAATACCGTAGATAATAACGATCGACTATAACAAGATAATAAAATGTCGGTATTAGTAAAAGTCAATAATTATAATAGAAATATAAATAATCATTTTTTAAATTGCCAAAATTACTATAAATTTAAATAAATATTTAGGGAAGGCGGGACAAAATTGGGTGTCAACACTTACAGAGCATAATGATGATTTTTGCAATGTGAAATATTCAGATCCACGAGAATATTGTTGCGGGTTACACCGAGAATGTCCATATCGGCATGCCGAATCGGACGTCTTGTTCGTGACTTGAAAAATCTCAAAGCTCAAATCCCAACAAGGTTCTCAATGACCATGCCTTGAACTGATCCACATTCTTGTGAGATTGCCGTACAAAGGATTAGAAAAGAAAATAACAGAATGCTAGCAAGACATTGTAGATTTTACATGCTAAAGTTGGCCGAAGAACAAGCCTCATCAACCGGTAGAGAACTAACATCTACAGAAAGGAGATATGTCTTAAGAAACCCAAAATATTGTTCTGAGGACGATATTGAGAACTTCTATTCTGATGATAATTAGGGGTTATTTTGGTTCACTTGCTTAGTTTATGTGTCATTTAAGTTCCGGACTCATGATTTAGTTTGTATTTTTAATTTATGATGAAGTCATCAATTTGAAGAAAATTAGTATGTTTTTAATTTGCTTTGATTGTTATAGTCTATTATTAATTTATATAAGCTTCGTAGAGTTAATAATACATAAAAAGTTCAACAATTCACAATTTTAAAGAAAACACAAATAAATTAGTACATAAAAGGTGCCGATTACATAATACATGAAAACGTACAACTAATAAAAACAAAATACATAAAAATAACAAAAAAATACATAGAAATAATAAACAACAACAAGATAGCACAAATAATCTTCCAAAATTTCAGTTTTTCTTTCAAAGCATTTTTCTCGTGTTGAGTGTCTCTAAGGTTAGCCTTGAAAAAACTTTATTTTCTTTGGATTCTTTTAGCAAGACCTTCAAAAGGTCAATTTTTTCTTGAGCTTCCATAAGCTTAAACTGCAAGTCAAACTTCACGATATCTCTACTGATACGTGAGGTCGCGGTATCTCTATCAACATGAGGCTTTTCAAACTTCGCCGCCACCGTTTTATCCACGGGAATGCTATCTTCCCATCAAAAATGTTTGCAACCATTCATATCCTATAAACATTACAAGAAAATCAGTTTTTGAAAGTAAAATATGTAAATAATGTGAAAAAAATCTAAACCCTAAAAACTTATAAAAACACTTACTTCGGGCACTTTATAACGCCAAAAACAATGACCCGGATTATCTTGGGTCCTTGATATTCTTAGCTTATAATAATAACCGCATTCACAAACATCGGGTTTTATAGCAAAGTTTGACGTTTCGGAGCTTTGAGAAATGATTTTCGGAGGGCTAAAGTATGTTGAAAGAGTGAAAATGGAGGAGGTGAAGAGTGACTTGAAAATGGTGAAGTGTTAGGGTTTATATTAACCCCTATTGCGCATGATCTTCCTACGCAAAAGGACTTAACAGCGCCGTTAACGGTTAAGTCCTTTTGCGGAGGAATTTCCTGCGCAAAAGGTAGTAACGTAACTTTTTTTTTGGTGGTTTTTTTGGTTCACTTGCTTAGTTTTTGGGTCATTTAAGTTCCGAACTCCTCACCCACTTGATAGTTGAACAAAGTAAATGATACTCCTATGTGTTTTGTCTATCGACTTTTAACTTGATCATATCATGATTCAGTGATATGTATTTTTGCTTTAATTTGTAACTTTTAAAATTAGTTAAATTGTTAGTATTTGATTAAAATATGACGTGCAACTTGCAACTTGTGTTTATCTTGCAAGCAAGGGCAGAGCTACCCTTGCCCGAGGGGTGCGACGCCCCTTCGCCGGAAAATTATATTGTATAAATTGGTGAAATTTTGGTTTTATAGGTATGTATACTAGTTAGGGGTGTACAAAGGAAATCGACAAACCGCACCAAACCAATAACCCGACAAAAACCCGACCGCTATTGGTTTGGTTTGGTTTTAACTAAAAAAAGTCAAACCGAATCAAACCAACTCGACAATACATGTATAAAATTTCAGAAATACTTTATACATAAAAATATTTACTTATAATGTAATTTATAAATATTTCTTAAACTTTTTCATAGTTTTTTGTATTTTAACACATTATTTCAAGCTTGAAATTAGAATTTTGAATGGTCCAATAGTTTTATAGCCCATAGATATTAGTAATTCAAATAAAACCCAATAAAAATCAAATCAATACTAATGCTAACAAAAGAAATTCAATTTTAACACTAGAAATGACAATAATGTTGGATATCTAATTCTTTAGTTATATATTGGTTTAGATAGTAAAAATACATAACTTAATTTTAATTTTTTCTTTAATATTAGTCATGTAATTAATACTTATTAGCCATACTTATTTTAGCATTTCTTAGTAATTTTAGATTAAGATATGTCTTATAAATTAGCCGTATTATTATAGCATGACTTAGTACTTTTAGATTATGATCATTTTATTTTATGCAATTTCATTATGTTTTTTTGTTGAATATTTTAGTACAATGTCATCTCTCATCTCACATTTTGTGTTATTTTCTTAAAAAATATCTTAAATAGATAGTCGTATCATACTAGGACTAAAGAAACATTTGAAGTATAAGTTATATGTTTTGTATGAAGACTTTACCGAAAAAAACCCGAAAAACCCCAAAAAAACCGAGGTTGAAAAACCCGACTTTTGTTGGTTTGGTTTGGTTTATAGATTTAAAAACCCGATGCAATTGGTTTGGTTTGGTATTTAGAAAACCCAAACCAACCCGGTCCATGTATACCCCTAATACTAGTGTCGACACCCCTTGTCACAAGCTGAGGGTTTAGCGTAGTGGTTAAGGGGTTGCAAAACTTCTCTAAGATTGTGTGTTCAAACCTGGGTAGCAACATATTTGTATTTTTTGACACTCCTTAATATATATCCTGACTCTGCCACTTCCCGCAAGCATTGTCTACAATAGGTTTGTATGACCGGTGAGACCGGGGCCGAGGGCAAGTCCAAATGAGCACGAGCATGTTCGGTCTTTTCTTCATACTGAGGTATTGCACCGGATGAGCTGACCCGAGACAAGAAAAGTATGTCCGTTGGTCCGGTTACGCCGATCCAAACTCAACGTGTCCGTTGGTCCGGGTACGCCGATCTAAACTCGACGTGTCCGTTGGTCCGGTTAACCGGTTGCGATGCTGCCACGCGTCAAGAAACCGTTCTGCCATTTTGTACTGACGACCGTACGGGTGTCAGACCGTACAGTCCTACCTTATCCTTTTAGGTTTTCCTTATTCAAAAGGGTTTTGCATTGTATTCAAGGCCCATGAGGCATACCTATAAATAGAGGATATTTTCTCACTTTTTGAGGTTAGCTTTTTCAGATCTAGAACATTGTAATAGCCAAATATATGAAAGCTCTCTCTCTCTCTCTCTCTCTCTCTCTCTCTCTCTCTCTCTCTCTCTCTCTCTCTCTCTCTCTCCAATATTGGTATTACTGTGTTCTTCATATATTTAGTTACTCATCCAATATTTACATATTACTTAACACATATATTTAGTGTAAATCACACACACACACACACACACACACACACACACACACACACACATATATATATATATATATATATATATATATATATATATATATATATTTATACATTTCATATCAACTAAAGTAGATTAAAATTCATCCACATATCCTACACCTCACTTATAAATTTAATTGTTACCAAAATCCGGGGTAAATAGAAATATTGAAATTTTAACAAATATGATTATATTCTGAAATCATAATTTCAAAATTACAAAATAAATAGTACACCTATAAGAACTACAAAGGCAAGTCAAGTTGACATTTTGGATCGGCTGGCCTACTGACTACTGTACCGACTAAGAGAAACTAAATACGTGTTTCATCATGGTCCCTTGATTCAATTTACTTCAAAGAGATAAGATTTTCCTGATAAAGTAGATTTTTGACTTTATTATATACTCCCTCTGTTTCAATTTGTTTGAACCTATTTTTTTTTAATCCGTATCAAAATAAATGATCTCTTTCCTAATTTAGAAATAAATTCACTTTATGAATGATTTACAGCCACACAAATTTTTAAGGCTTATTTTGAACCATAAATTTTAAAAGTCTTTCCTCTTTTTTAAATATCGTATCTAGTTAAATGAATTCATATAAATTAAAACGGAGGAAGTATCATCTTGAGGTATTTGTTCCCTATCTTCCTCATTTATGTCGGATCCAGACAAGTCTTCTAAAAATATCATATCCTTTTCACCTTTTGGCCTGTCTTTAGATATTTTTCATTTCTCGTCAATTTTCTATTTGTAAGCAATAAATACGTAAAGTTGTGCATTTATAGGATGGACAAAGTCCAACTAGCTAGATTTGTCAAGTACTTCAATTAAGGCTTCAACAGCCAGCAAGGTAGAAATTAATACACAGCTAAAAGACATCATCATCCCTAGCACCAAAAGCAATGATATATCCATACATATAATATATACATTTTATATTATATATATTATATACTCCAATCTATTGTCTAGTCTACTTCTGCTCTTGTACCCTGAAAGGCTATATATGAACTTAGAAATGGAGCAATTTGAAAAAATGACCTTAAATCTTGTGCACGTAGTCGAGTTGAACAGAAGATAAAGTTAGTAGCCATGGAAGATTCCTTAAAGCGCATCAAAATTCAAGAACAGGACCAAGAAAACAACGAATCATCGATATTGATTCCTGGTTTGCCAAATCACTTAGCTCATCTTTGTCTTTCCAATCTTGATCCTTCACTTCTTTATGGCGTTTCCAAATCATGGAGACGCCTAATTTACACCTCATCTTTTCCTCATTTTTACTCTCTATACGTTGTATGCTCTCGAAGTAGCCCTTCGAGAAAGATACAATAATAGTAGTACTAGCAACAAGAAGTACTACACAAGAATTGATGAACAAAATTCCGTAGAATTTTTCTGCTTAGATCCAATTTCATCTAAGTGGAGTCCTTTACCAAATCCTCCTTCAGATCCACCAATTCGCGTACTTCGCCATCATCCATCTTTTATATCAAGGAGCCTTTCGATTCAATCTTTAACCGTTTCAGAACATATGGTTCTTATTGCTGCCACTACTCATAAATTTCTTCCAGCACTTGAACGTCCATTGGGATTTAATCCATTGTGTAACGAATGGTTTTTTGGTCCTCCGTTGCCTACACCGCGGCGATGGTGTGGTACGAGCTCCGTGAATGGAAAAGTGTATGTAGCAAGTGGTATTGGCTCAGCATATCATGGTGATGTAGCAAGGTCTTTAGAGAAATGGGAGATGAAGAAGAAGACTAGTGAATGGAAGTGGGAGAAATTGGCAGGGTTAAAAGATGGAAGATTTAGTAGAGAAGCTGTTGATGCTATTGGCTATAGAGGGAAACTATGCATGGTAAACGCTGAATTCTCTGACCATCTCACTTAAAAGTTTAAATTCTTTATGAGTCAACTATGTGAAATTTTCTCTTTTTTTTTTAATTTTTTTTTGTCGGATTTGTGAATATGGATCTTTTAAATTGGATATTAAGATGGATTATATGTTATACTATTTAAGTATATTATTAAGTAAATTGAATGATTAGGAGAGTCATATCAGAATTTTTGGGTCAGATTTATATTCTTACCAAGGGTTTAGTTAGATGACTTTTATGTGATACAAAAAAGAAATAGTAGTACTGAATTTTGTGTTATAAATCTTTACTTGAATTACCAGCAATGGAACATTTCCTGAGATTGTGTAATACCACAACAACAAATTTTAACCAGCTAATCAGGGTATTAACACAATCTCATCGTCCCTCACTATACTACCTCCTTTTGCCTAGTTGTGGAATCAGTAATTTGAATGAGGGTGTTCAAAGATTTAATATGAATGTGTTGAGAGTAGTCCTGATATTTAACCTATATATATATATATATACACACTATAACTCTCCGGCACTGACACTTCTTGACCCTATGTGGCTCCGCTTGGACTGTGTCATTGAATTATGTGATCAACGCATCTAATTAAAAGCTTGACTTAATTAAAAAGCTTAGAAGTATTTTTAATTATTTATTTAATTATGTCTTCCACAGGTAAATATTAAGGGACGTGCAGTAAAACAAGGCGCTGTTTACGACGTAACGAAAGATGAGTGGGAAGAGATGCCAAAGGGAATGCTAGGAGGATGGAATGGACCAGCAGCAGCAACAACAATAAATGATGAAAGCGAGATGTACGTAGTGGATGAGACAAAGGGGTCATTGAGCAAATATGTATCAGAAACTGATCAGTGGGAAGTGTTGATTGAGTCTTGTAATGAATTGAAAGGTGCTGAGCAAATTAGTGCTGGAAGAGGAAGAGTTTGTGTCATTTGTAGGGGTGGACGGCAAATTGTTGTAGTTGATGTTGCGGTAAAACCAGCTAATGTAATTCGAGTTTTGAGTACTCCGCCTGAGATGGAGGCGATTGCTTTGCATATATTGCCAAGGATTAGTGTGGAAGACTGATATGTATAGTAATGTTGAATTATCAAATTAAGGAAGAATCAAAATTCTACTCTTGAATTTACCCTTGTTTACAAATTGCCTCAAATCCTCGTATTTTATCTTGATAGTTCGATTATTAAATACTGATGGTGTAAAGAAAATTAATACAAATAATTATTCATAAACTTTATTTCTTCAGCCGTGGGGATGGGAACGAGGTTGAGTGAACTTAGACTTTTTCTTTGGTCTCTAGAAGCCCCGGGTCCAATAGTGCTTAATTAGCCAGTAATCTCTGACAAATAAAACAAGTTAAACACTATAAATATAAGATGTCTTTACTTTATCGGTTCATGTAACTCAAATCATTTTTTCTCGTACCTTTTACTTGGATATAGTATATAGGGTCATGTGTAATGATGGAAAACAACTTTTTTTTTTTTTTTTGCATTGAGTGTTCACAATCAAGAGTTACACCCTAATTCAAAATATTTGTTTTAAAAGATAAAGTCTCAGAAATCCTTTTCCTAGTTAATAATACCTTTACTTCGTAGATCGTATAGGGGTCATGTGCAGTGATGGCAAACAACTTGGTGTTGCTCTACCACTAACCTAGCTAGTATGCTTTAATTTGTTACTTAAGAATTCGCAATTCATGGATCCAAAGAGACGACTATCGTAAATAGAAATTTACCAAGTCAAAATACTATTGTTAAAAAAGAAAAGGTGTCAGAGACTTTAAAACTTTACTTCAGGAGAAAACAAAATTTCCACGAAATGATAAACATTTCCAGTAGATATGAAAGGAATATGCACCAAGTGTAGTAGCTAGTGCACATAATATATTTTTTAGGAAAAAGGTAGAATTTGTTATATTAGCACATGAGGATCAATTAAATTATTCATTGCATCGTAAAGCATACTCAACAAACTTTAACCTCATGCGCAAAAAGTTTGTCACCTAGCTCGAGTTCCTGGAAAAGCTTTGCACCAACATTATTAAATTGTAATATTCAATTGCCCTAAAGATAATACTTTACAAAAGTTGTGTCCCTAAATTTAATCAACCAGGACCACCTAAAAGTAAGTCAATATGTCATGACTCACAATTAAAATAACCAAAGGCGCGCACAGCAAGTAAAGACATGTTAAGGAATTAATCAATGATATATAGTATACCAAGCCACGATCTTTGAAAAGCCCATCATCTCAAGGAATTCAAAGCGGTTTTGTGTCTTTATCTGTGTGGGTTTTGTGATCTATCTATATGACACAGCCTGCATAAAGTGCATCATATATAACCTTAATACAATAATTAACCGACCTTTGCTTTTGTCTCTTTCTTACCCTTTGTTTCCTTAGTTTCTTTTTGAAAACCTAGTTAAGTCCATTTTAATATCTGATTTAACTATATACACTAACAGTATAATTTTGACCCTATTATTACAGGTTATATATATATATATTATATTATCTTCTAGACTAGATTACTAATTTTACTTTTCATGTGTGTGTATACATATCTTTTAGGTAATTATTATATTGTCCCTACGTGAAAAGTAAAGTCTGTATGATGTAATCAAACCAACCCCTAGATCATGTAGAGGTCCCAAGATTTGCTTAGACCAATGGGGCCTAGCTAACTATTTCCTTAAGCCAAGAGGCCTAGCTAGCGCCTAACATGACCAAACAGACAGTGAAAGGGTCCCAGATCATATATGGGATATTTATATTCATTGATATACAACTTCAGTCCAATAATTCTCATTCATTATGCTACATATATATAAAGTCTATATTTTAGCCCAAAACTTATCCTGCAGAAATGGAGATAAAGTAGTCCCATTATGAAACCTACATATCTCCCCATTTATTATTGGGAAAAGGGTCAAAAATAACCCTCTACTTTGAAAAAAAAGCTAAAAATATCCTCCGAACTTATTTTGGATCAAAAATACCCCTTCCGTCCTTAAAGTTTTCAAATATACCCCTGTCTTGACGGAAATTATCCCCCAAAATAACCCAAAATCATTTTTTAAACCCGCTCCATATGTAAACCCGACCCAACTAAATAATAACCCATAAGATCCCCTTATTCCCCCCAATTGTAACACCTCGTATCGTTAACCTAAGCTTTGACCATGATCCTAGACTTAGAGAAGTAGATAAAGGATGTGAGAATTGGAATTTCCCCGTTCAGGTTGTAAGACGGGGGTTTACGCCCATGAACAGGATCGTATTTCGCTTACGGTCGTAAATCAAGTCGTAAACCGTTACCAAGGATTTCTGAACATTCTGGAATTTGACATTTGGATGTTACATTGTTAAATACGGACCGTATTTCAAAATACGGCCCGTATTTCAAAACGTATTTGGAATTTGGGAAAACGTCCTTGATGAAAGTTGTAGAGCTTTGAAATACCTTTCCAACGTATATTATGGGGGTCAAACGACATCCGTACAAAGAGTTATAGCCATTTTATCGAAGAGACGTTAGCAGTCCTTTTTTCGAATACGGACCGTATTTCAAAATACGGCGATTTCAAAATACGGGCCGCATCGTGCTTCGGACGTAAACCGTAATTTTCCGAAACAAGATATATTCGTCCATATCAGTCAAATCATTATTTTTCATTCCTTCAAGCCCTAGAACGACCTCCTACCCTCTCCCATCATCAAGAACACCAAGGTAAGCCTACTCTAATTATTCCAACTCAATTCTAACATATACTCTAATGTTCTAAATAAGAAATCATCATTCCTAAAACTAGGGTTTTCAAGAAAACCCATCTCAAGGTTCAAGAATTCAAGATTTTGGAAATCCTCTTCAAAGCTCAAGTCTTTAATTCAAGTTTTGGAGCGACTAAGATATGTAGAACTTCCATCCACGCGGGAATCTCTACGTTCTTCCCCATGCTCCGTTTCGATATCCATGAAGTTCAAACCCTAGTGGCATTAAACCCAACATATTGGTAGCCCGTATTTATGTATTTATATACATGAACTTTGTATCTATATTCGTTATTGTATTCCTAATCTTCCATTACTGGTTATTAGAACCCTAGCTTAATCCATGAATCATGAATTCTTCCTCATGTGTTCTCATTATATTTATATGAAATTTTATGATTTTATGTAGCAAGTTACAAGCATGTTTTCAAGTCAAATTATATATATAATTATGAACTATTGTTATTACTCATGAATCAAGAACATGTTTGCAATACTATTACAAGTTATCTTATGAAATCATATTACAAGATATTTCATGAAACCATGTTACAAGTTATTTCGTGAAATCATGATTACAAGTTATTTACAAGTTATTTCACGAAAATCATGGGCTTCTTAGCCAACTATATCATGTTCATGTTTTTGATTGCTTAGTTAACCTAAGGCTCGATAGCCTGAAACTACGTCGCCACCGTAGGATAAGGGTTGTCACAAGGAGGCAACACCTTCATTATGCGCTGATCCTTACACGCTTATTATTACTTAAATCTCATATCCCCCGGCAAGGTGCGAGTGTTCTCCGGTAAGACGCAAGTACCGCATCATGTTGGCAGTTACACTATAGCATTCCCCACGTTACAAGAAGTTTTATATATATGTATTTTCATTGATTTACTATTTTCGTTTTTTACTCCCGTTTCATGCTCATGTTCAAGTTACATTCGCCGCTCATGTCCTATACCTATGTTCGTGCCATGTTCTTCATTTCAGCAGGTTTTACATACTAGTACTATTCACCATGTACTAACGTCCCTTTTGCCCGGGGCCTGCACTTCACGGTGCAGATACCGATTTTCAGGAGCATACACCGCGCAAAGTAGATCACCTCGGTTATCAAATCGCGAGCCCCACTCCTCTCGGGTTCAACATGGAGTCCGTATTAGTATGCAGCTTATGGTAGTCCAGGGCCATGTCCTGGTAGTTAGTATTCGTACATGTTTTAGAGGTTTCATAGACAGATATTAGTTCACGAGTCAGTTATGCTTTCATGTTTGCAGACTATTACGTTTTCATGATTTTTCATGCTATGAGATAATTTTAAGATTTTATTCCGCAAATTACATTTTCATGATTCATTTAAATCGCATCATATGTATATTGTTTTGATGCCCATGTTGACAAGCAAGCCATGAGGTTCGCTCGGACACATGCAAGCAAGGCCCGAGTGCCGTGTTACGCCTAGGCCATGGTTCGGGGCGTGACACCAATTCCCTCAAACTTCATACCTATGTATTGGGGGAATAAGGGGATCTTATGGGTTATTATTTAGTTGGGTCGGGTTTAAATAATGGAGCGAGTTTAAAAAATAATTTCGGGTTATTTGGGGGGATAATTTCCGTCAAGACAGGGGTATATTTGAAAACTTTACGGATGAGAGGGGTATTTTTGACCCAAAATAAGTTCGGAGGATATTTTTAGCCCTTTTTCCAAAGTAGAGGGGTATTTTTGACCCTTTTCCCTTTATTATTCCCAAGTTAGTTGGAAATCCATGCATATTTTCAACAACAACAACAAATTCAAAGGTAATCCCACAAGTGACGTCTGGGAAGGGTAGTGTATACGCAGACCTTACCCCTACCTTGCAAAGGTAGAAAAGTTGTTTCCGGTAGATTCTCAGCTCAAAGAACAATGCAAAATCCATGCATACATTTTGTTTAAAATAAATACTCCTAGTGCAACTTGACAACTTTACGAATTAATTACTGCAGAAGCAAGGTGTTTTAATTTTCACAGTTATAAAGGAGGTCCCTGGTCACGTTTTGACAAGTTTATAATTTTACGGTAGTGCGTGGGATCCATCTTAAACTATAGAGCAATATAAACATATAATTAAAGAGAATATAGAGTGAGTTCTATGAATTTAACTGAATTCTTTGTTTCTAATATATAAAAAAGAAGATTTGTAAAGTGTATTGATAAGATCAAAATTATTCTAAACCTACTAACTCTACATCTTGCTTTCACCTATCATGAGTAACATGGTAACATCTTGAGAACCTGCAAAATAATGTACACTATCTTGTGTCACTACTTTTTGAAAAGAATAAAGCAGCACAAAGTTACCTAACAAATGCCAAGAAGATAACTGCCATGGTAATATGACAAAAAAGGAGTTGAAAAGCCAAAAAAGCCTAAAAGCCAAAAACTTCATTCGTTGTGAAACACTTCAACGTAAACTTTTCCTATATCAACTACTCCATCATATTAGTTAAGTTATTTATTCTCCCTCATTAACCACTCCCAATTTTCTTTATTATCTTTATCTGTACCCCTTGTTAAAGTTATCAATTTTGAACCCCATCCAACTTTTTAATCTGCGTCTTTATTCACATGAATGCGCAAACAATAAAGGTCACTGCAGCTACATGAAAATGCATCCTTTTGTTGGAAATTTTAGCAATAATTGAGATTATTTAAAATCGATCTATATTTTCTTTTCTAGAAAGGTCCTTTCCAAATTTAAATTAGTCTTTGTTCACATAAATGCAAACAGTAAAAATTAATGCATCAACATGGAAAGGCATCCTTTTTTGGCAGTTTTAGCAATTGAAATGATCTAAAATCATACTCCAACTATAATGTTTTTGTTCTAGAAAAGTCCATTGCAAATGTAGTTGAAATCTTCTAAGAAAATTAATTATAGCGAGAAACTGGATATTCAGTCAACCAAATTGGAAGACATTCTGTCCACACCTTATGCTCTCAGTGACTTTAATATATTTATTTGTCATGAATAAGAAAGTTGTACTCCTCTTTTATATCATCAATGTTGTAAATAATATTATCAGTGAATGTCCATGTATTATAAAATATGTATTTATTTACTTAGAGAGCAAGGTTTGGTTGGAGACCAATGTAGGTAATAACTATAGTTACTATGGGACTCATCTAGTTAGAATCTAACTAGTTACTTGGTGACCAAGTATTTCTATTCCTATAATAGGAAGGTTTTATCTCCTTAGCATGAGATCAAAATTATGGCAATAAAATCTCTCCTTAAGCTTCCTTCCTAATTCTCTTGTTTCACTCTCAATTTGTATTATATTATAACACGTTATCAGCATGAGACTCTACCATTTTGAGCACTTACTTTGGTTTAATTTAACGTTTAGGAAGCAATTTAAAGAGAAGGTATGAACGAATCTCGTTGATCGATTTTTAAATGTTTAGTATAATTACAAAGCTACGGAGAAAGAAAGAGATGACAGGTATACATCTTTCTGTTACGAAGAAAGTACAAGATATCAGTAAAGAAGCTTTTTCACCAAGCCATATAAGGACTCTTGGTGTGAAGAACAATAATCATTTTCCTATAGCGGGTATACGTTTTTATGGGTTAATAGGTAAGTATTGAATTTGTTTTTTTTTTAAATTCAGTTTTGTAGTATTAGAGGCAGTTTGACCAAATGACTGCTACGAGCTGACACAAAGTATTATTGTTAACCTCATTCATTGTTCGAAAGTATGTTCGCACTTCTTTATGAGATTTGTAGCTTTATACATGCAAGTTGGCTTTCTCTGCACTCTTCATCGTTTTACTATGTATACATATAGAGTGTATTTTTTCATAAAAGATACAATTAAACTCCCATAGAGTTTGCGATGAAATATATGACCACTATACGTGGTAGTATTTTCTAAGCCTAGTTATTACTAAATTTAATTATGTTTAATTTGTAACCACCAGAAGTGGTAATATTTTCATAAGTATTTTGTGGCTACAATATTATTTATACCATGCCTCAAAAATTGCTCCCCAAGAGCAATATGAAAAATTTGAGAGATATTATGACATGATTTTATGGTCCACTTTGAACTGTAATACAGGTTTCAAGAAATTTTCGACCACAAGAATTGATATATTTCATGTCTTGGTAAAACTTAATTTTTGTTATGCGTAAAATTATAAAGTGGTATTATTTTAAAAGACTCGAGAGTGAGTCTCAGTACACTTTGGTCTATTATGCTTATTAGTTTAGGGTAAGATAGTGGATTCAAGCTTCATTGCACCAAGAGGGTAGGACATCGGGTTAGAGCCCCGGTGCACTATGATGATAATATAAGAAGTTGCGTTCAAGTCCATCACATTATGGCTTAAAATGCCTTTATATGGATAAGACATTGGGTTTAAGTCCCAATGCACAATATTAATGATATAATGATGACTAAGGCAGAATAATGAATTTTTAATAAAAGTTGTGAAGCCCGCCCGGTTTGATATGCTCCATTCCCTAAAGTGAATGTGGTAGCAACACATGATAAGTCTGAAAGATGACAAAATAATTATTGTGTCTGTATGAATGAACGTGGACCAGGCAAGGGAAAAAATAATAGGCATCATTTTGATAATTATAAAAGAAAGAACATTATGGGTTCTCAAAATTGTCACGACCCAGCTACGGGCCATGACGGGTATCCGGGGCTAACCACCGAACACCGCTCATTCTGTTACTTATCTGCTCTCATTCATAATATATATTCATAATCATAGAAAACTATCATCATTTAAAACAAACTATCATCATTTAAAACATATTTACTTTTATAAACATAAGCCCTTCGGCTATCAAAATAATATATATACACGCACGTACATATACATACAAACTATGGGACCATGCTACCCACACTGCGTATCTACGAGCCTCTACTAGAGTACTAGACATATGGACGGGACAGGACCCCGTCGTGCCCAATCATGGATATATACATATATGTACCAAAAGAATAATCAACGGCACCTCCGAAAAATGGAGTGCTCTCAAATCACCGTGCAGCTCCTATGAGTCCGGATCACCTCCCCGTTCACCCGGGCGAACACGGCGTCCGAAGAAAAGGACGTCGCACGAATATTGTACCGAGTATGTAAGGCATAAACAATAATAAGACATCAATGAAATAATGAGGCATCGGTGAGAGCAATCAGAATCGATCGAATCATAAAGAAGTAATACGTCGACTTACTTTCATACTCATCATCATATCATATATGCATAAATGTATAAACTGCTCGACCGTATAGGTGCGGTGTGATAATCAATAACATTGCAATAGCATTAGCTCGCGTCCGGCCTCCCGCGTCCGGGTATCATCGTCACGCCGCCCACTAGTGGTGTTCGCCCATGCCATCTGGCCATGGTGTATAGCTTCCCGCCTTGGCGGTGACTGTCCGGCCAACTAGGCGCGGTGTAATATCATCATAACATGCTTATCATAATATGCTTATCATAATATGCTTATCATAACTCATCGTAGTACATGCATAGAGACTCATAGACAATCATACTCTATCGGGGTGACGTAAGGTCGTGAACCCCCGACTTCATTATGGAACATTCGTTAAGCATCCTGCCTCACCTTGAAGGAAAAATCATAAGGTGAGTGTATACAATGATCAACATCAATAGATTATACATAGCATTACTAGCGCTTTAGGAGCATCATATCATAGACTATAGCATCTCTAGACTTTAGCTTGTCATTATCATTATCTTATTCGTAGCATATCTCTCATCTCGTATGGTCTTTCATGACTAAGGACTCATAGCTTTCGAGAAGATGGGACATTCATAGGAAAGAAGGAAATCATGCCATAGGACTCATGCCTTAGAAAGAAAGGACTAGCCTCACATACCTTCGTCGTTTAGCTATTCTATCGCTTGCTCGTTCTCCTTTAATGCACTTGTCTATACCTTCAAGAGAATTCGTATCGACATTAGCTATATCATCGTAAAAACATACTTACTAAAGCTATAGAAATTTGGGCAGCATTTCCTTTGTTTATACTACTTTCCTCCATATTCCATATCAACTCCCAACATTCATAACAACCATCACAATATCACTAACAACAATCGTCATCCATTCACATGATTCGCATTTCATAACTTTACTTCAATTCTTCATAATTATGGCCAAAGTTCACTATCGCATTCTTTCGTATCCAATGCTTATTTCATGTTTTAAATATAATTTATAACGTATTTATAATCTCAACACAACCATTTCCATGATTCAACTCAACTACTATTCAATAATGACATTATCCTCATTTTTGTAACCCATTTTCTATACTCTTTCACAATCCATGTGTTTCAACCTATAAATACTTCAAATAACATGAAAAGGTCATGAAACTTACCTTAGATGATGGAGGAATGGGCCTTGATTGATGATACACTTTTTGCACAAAAACCCTATTTCATCTCTCTTGGGTTTTCTTGATTTGTATGACTTTTAATGGGTTTCCTTCACTTGATTCACTTGCTTTATTGTTGTTGATCCTTGATTTCTCTTGTTTTATTATGGATGAAATGTTTGGAGTGTTCTAGAGCTTTCTTGAATGAGAGAGGTGAGGAATGAAATAAAATGAAATGGAAAAGAGGTCCCTTATATAAAATGAGTTCAGGCCCGACCAAGATATACGGACCAACATACGGTCCGTATGTCTGGCCGTAGATCTGGTCCAGTGAAGTATTGCATTCTGGGCTGAATCTACGGTTGGACATACGGTCCATACATTTTATACGGCCGCATGTCCGGGCCGTATGTTTGCCCGCCTTTTCCGAGAGTTGTTTCGTCGACTCGTTTGATCTCCGATCCTTATGGAACCTTCTTAACACTTGTTCAACACCTCAATACCAATCTAAGGGACATTATAACTCTTCCTTAGGGCATCATTAGGACATCATTAACTCAACACTCGAAATTCCTATCCGTCACTCAACATATGACTTGCTTTCCTTAACAACTTTCTTTCCTTAACAACTTTCTTTCCTTAACTCGAATGTCTTTGGAAATCTTAATTAGGATCATCAAATACTATTTCTTACTTGTCCAAACCTCGTATACATCATACCCCTCGCTTACCTATTCACTGTACACTAACGGGGAATTTTTCGAGGTGTAACAAAAATGATCCTTCAAAGGGTGAAGGTAATATTTGCCTCAATGTGGTACAAAATGTCGTGGGCACGCGATTGTCGTGCGACCTAAGTTGATAAATTATATAAATTCTCCATCAAAAGAAAGGAATACAAAGTGAAGGCTTACTTGACCTTTCAAAGTGATGTTAAGGTGGGTCATATAAATATGATAAACATTATGACATGGCAATGAGTTTATATCAAATTTATGAAGCACATATATAAAATTATAGTCCATTCCTTAAAGAGAATGCGACTTGTGATAAGCATCGTGAATGCTGGCCCATTCTTGAAAGTGAATGTGGCAAGATATGATAAAAGATAGGGATAAAGACATGCTTATGTATTATGCTAGTACCACAACTCACCTCTAGGAAAGGTTTGAGAGAAATTGTTATTAAGGTATAAGTAGTCATTGATCATCTTGTCGATAATGATTATTGAACGGAAGGGGTTAAAGCAAGAAATGAGTATTGCCTATAATAATTTTGATCATGACCGAAATGATATAATTTTCTCCTTTAAAGGATATGTTCACCATACGGATGGTGTTATGAAATATGTGGTAGTACACAATTAATTGGGAGCTCTGAAAGAGCCAATTTATTACTAATTTGGAGGAATGAAATTGATTATCAAGAAAGCATTATATTGTCATAATTCTCAAAGAAACTTATTTAGTTTCAAAGGTACTGGCCAAAGTGGGCATTCATATTGAGACTACAAATGATGGAAAGATTTAATATCTTCATATTACTACAGTCATAGCGGGTAAGAAGTATAAATGTGAAAGGTTATCCCCGTTCCCTCCTCGTTTGTACTACACAAACACGAGTACGATGATGGAATCACATGCGATAGTAAAATAGAAGTTTATTGAAATAAATATCGGTTGGCATGACCGCTGGACATTCCGCTCTAATGTGATGCAAAAATAATTTAGAATTCACGTGATTATATATATTGAAGAAATAAAAGATATTCTTCAAGAATACTCGCATGCTACTTGTTCTCATGATAAATTGAACATTATACCAAATAAAGTCGATTGAATCCCTCAATAATTCCAAACATAAAATAGGGAATATGGGCCGGTTCCTCGCTATGTGGACCATTTGCTATTATATGATCTTAATAGATGCATCTATGATATGGTCACATGTGCATTTGGTATCAACTTGCAATTTAATTTTTGCGAGGTTGTTTGATCATATTGTTAAATTAAGAGTATGGTTCTAAACTATGAAATTATGTTGATAATGCTGGTTTACATCCAAGTTGGTTTAGCAGAAATTGCATGCCTCTAATGATAGCTAAACAATTGGTTATGAGAACAAACCTCCCAACAAACAGTTTTGTACGAGATGTGTTATTTAATATGTAGCAACAGTATGCATCAAGCCAACAAGGTTCCCTATTACAATTGGTTCAAGGTCGAACCAAATAATTCTATCCAAAATGTGAATGTGGTATATGATTCAATTGCTCCACCATAACACATAAAGATCGGTCCCCAAATAAGGTTGCAAATGTTAGATTTCCTAACATAGGGGAGAGATGACGAGCACCTAGAAAAATAATATTAAATCACTAGTATGATCCTCGTTTAAAATATAATTCAAGTTAATCGCTGAATACGCATTTGCTGACCAAAGAGAAAATCATATTCCAGCTGCAAATGCTCCTACTAGAATTAAAGTCCTTGAAGGATAGAGTCTATGACACGCCTGAAGCGTGATAAACCAATAGGTTCCAAAGGTAAATCTCCTTGAAGAAGGAGAGGCGCAAATGATCAAAATGGCTATAATAATAAGGCAAGTTCTTTAAAAGAGCACCACGACATAACACTTCATGAACCTTGGGAAAGGTTCCGATACCTGAAAATGATGAAAAAAATGAAAGATCTCGATAGGTTATGTCGCATTGGAACCGATCTCAAATGACCGTCGACGGTATCTTTGATAAAATGTAGCGCTCAACATTTAAATGGTGACAAGGATCTTGAATTAAAATCTGTCAAGAAATGTGGACAGATAGATGATTGGCCAAATGAAAATACGCAATTCAAGTATATTTGGTTTCACGTGGTAATTATGAAATATTTTGGATCTATAGTCCAAACATTTCAAGATATAATGTCAGTGGGGTATAAAGAAACTTTTGAGCGAAAAGTGAGATAAAAAATAAATCCACAAGATATAAAGTACGGCTCGTGCCTTGTGGTATAAAGATTTTTCGCAAAAGTCCTGACATTATTGTATGGAGATGTGTTCTCTTGTGGTGCAGGTATCATGTAGTATGGCAATGCATGAAATAAAGACTTGAATGCGTATAATGAAATATTTTCATGTCTAGCTAGACAATGAAGTTTAAATGAAAATTCTTAAAGGATTTAAAAGGTCTTAAAGCGATTCCATTGAGTACCCCAATGGCAGTAAAATCGCTTAACATAAAGAAAGATCAATTTTGGATCTCACGAAAATGGTTAGAAAGTACCATGTCTTATTGCAATTGATGCACTAATGTATCCTGCTATTACTATCTATGAGATAATGCTTTTATTGATATGCAAGCAAGATATAACCTTACTTCTACCCGTGGAGACATCATAATGAACCAAATAGTGATATAAATTTATTAATTCTAACCAATATTATCAAAGGTTTGTTGGTTATGAAATGCAGGGCATTTATATGATCTCTATAAAACTCGAGCTCAAACAAATTATATGTGTGCATATATGGGTGTTGTCATATCATTCATTCTATAAGGCAGTCAGTTATTGCTAGCTCTTTAAAAATGCGAAGGAGGCAGTCAGTTATTGCTAGCTCTTCAAAAATGCGAAAGAGGCAGTCAGTTATTGCTAACTCTTCAAAAATGCAAAGGATTCTCCTTGAAGAATGAAGTTCCACTACATTATATGAAGACAATGTTGCTTGAAAATAATTCAACTGAAAGAATGATACATTGAAGGTGACACGCGAGAAATATATCTCGCCGAAAATTATTATCACACATGATCGTCAAAAGAGCGGTGAAAGTATATTCAAGAAATTCAAGTGACAAGTCAGCATATTTATTAACTAAGGCATCATCGACCTTAACATTTGAGAAGATGGTATACAAGATTGGGATGCACCGTCTCCGAGAAATAAAGTGATGTTTTCATCAGGGGGAGTGAATTACGCGCTGTACTCTTTTTCCCTTAGCTAAGGTTTTGTCCCATCGTTTTTCAAGCAAGGTTTTTAATGAGGCAGCTATCAAGGCATATTATTAGATATGTGTACTCTTTTTCCTTCACTAGGACTTTTTCCCACTAATTTTTCCTAGTAAAGTTTTACCGAGGCACATTATCTATTAATGAACATTCAAGGGGGAGTGTTGTAAATAATATTATAAGTGAATGTCCATGTATTATAAAATATGTATTTATTTACTTGGAGAGCAAGGTTTGGTTGGAGACCAATGTAACTAGGTAATAACTATAGTTAGTTACTATGGGACTCATCTAGTTAGAATCTAACTAGTTACTTGGTGACCAAGTATTTCTATTCCTATAAATAGGAAGGTTTTATCTCCTTAGCATGAGATCAAAATTATGGCAATAAAATCTCTCCTCAAGCTTCTTTCTTAATTCTCTTGTTTCACTCTAAATTTGTATTATTTTATAACAACAGTTCCAAAAAAATTAAGGTGCTGTCAAGTAGCATTCGTATTTTTTATATTCACTATCAATTTTGAACTACATACAAATTGATCATGCAAGTTTATATTTTATGAGCTAATTTTATCACATTAAACTTGCATATATCTAATTATGTGAATGTTAGTTCCTGAAAGGATAAGGCCACATTTAAAAGTTTCATCCTGTGATACGTCGCACTTGCACTCGAGACAAAAAGAGATGAGCTAAAAAGGACCGGAACCTCTCAGATTTAAATGAATAGACCCCAAATTCAATAAGGAAGAAAACTGATTAAATTTGTTCAACCTTCTAAGGACAAATTCAAGAAGAATAGTTCTAGAACAATTAATGATCGAAATAACAAGAATAAGAAGAAGATAGCAGAGAGGACGAGTGATTGATTCACTTTACCAAAACTGGAATAATGGAAATTACATTTGTTCTTCCTCAAAACAATGTCCCAAATTCCGTTAAGAGTCTAACTACACGCCAAATCAGCTTAATTAACGCACAAATTAGTTATACAGGGATTGTAACACAAATAAGATTATTTGTTGTTAGGTGTTTGGTTCATAACACTAACATTGGACATACAAGATATTTATTTATTTATTGAACTAAAAAGTAATAAGTTTACAATCATATACGCTTGAATGCTTGACCTTCATTGGTTTCTAGATAAAAGATAAATATAGTTTTGTCCTTTTGCTACTTTGTCCAGGTACTCCTATAAGTTATACAAGAATTAGTTATTACTACGGCGCCGTTTGGACGTGGTTTGAAAAAACACTTAAATCCCAAATCATGCTTTTTTGTATGATTTGGAATTTCATCTCATAACATGAAACCATGAGATGAAATCATATGTCCAAACACTGGTTTCATCTCATGATTTCAAACCGCATGTCCAAACGCCTACTGCAGGTTGTTGGTGGTATAAAATAATACACCAATTGGTTTATTAAGTTATACAAGGATTATGTTATAGATTCAAATTACAACCAAACATTGGATAAAGTTATACAAAACTATATACCATGATTATTTTCCTTACGCAGCATACCAAACAATCCCTACCTGTCTCAATCAATTTCGACTACCCATTGCTCACTAATATTTGTAGAAGTTGGATGGGATGAAAAGTTTTTGGCCTGTAACGAGCATAAGTAATATGGAAATAACTATACTTTAATGCGGAAATAAAACTGGTCAAAAATGACCCGACTTAAAACACAAAAAGAACTTATAAATTGAAACGCATGAACCGTTCCTTGGTTTAATTTGAACGTACAAGGGTTTGAACCCCATGAAATCTTTTTTGATTTTGAAACTCCAGCAATTTTTTTTAACACCATGAATTCTATCCTTGATTTTGAACCCCATGAAGCTTTCCTCAATTTCCACCTGTTAATCCTTCGAATTCCAGTAGCATTTGTAGGGGCTGTTCGGTATTTTAGTTGAGGTATTTTTGTCCAGAAAAAGTTTCGTGCCAAAAGAATGGCCAACTGTTAATAGCTTTTAAAGTAATGGCTAATATTTGGTATTGAAGTGTTAAAAGTGACTATTTACCTATCACTCCTATAATATGGACACTTGTCCAACTTGGATCCCAAACAAAATCGGGCAATTCGCTGGAATGCCCTTATTTTGGGGTGGTCTTTAATTTTTGTCTATTAAATTGGTGGTATTTAATTTTTAGCCTTCGCTAGAACCCGTTGATTTCGGGTTTGAACCCCCGCTCAATCAAAAATTAAAAAAAAAAATATATATATATATATATATCATAAGGTAGAGTTTGGATTCACAAGGCAGATATTTGCCTGCAAAATTCTGCCCCCTGCATTCAGGTAGAGTTTGAAACTCTATCTTAAGGTAGAATTTGCAGTCAAATTCTCCCTGATCAGGCAGAGTTTGAATCAAACTCTGTCTGATCAGGTAGAGTTTTGAGGCAAAACTCTGCCTTAAGGCTGAACAGGCCTAACTTTACTATGAAATTTTGTCTTGCGAATTTTTTTTTTTCTGAGCTGGGGTTCGAACCTCAAACCTCATGATATTAAGCGAAAAGGACAAAAATTAAAGACCACCGGGGGTAAAAATTGAAGACCAGTGCATTTGGAGCACACTCCGCACAAAAAATTGAACAAAATCCTTCATTTTAACTCCTGGCCCAAATACCTTTTCAGCATCTAAGCCCAATGGAATAATCAGAAATGGGCTTGTTCACAACATGCCACCATTCTGCCAATGAAATCTATTTGCCCTAAGGGTGTGTTCGGTACGAAGGAAATGTTTTCTAATTTTCTCACATTCGTTTGGTCAAAATTTTTGGAAAACATTTTTTTTTTAAGAAAACAAGTTTCTTAAAAATGAGAAAAATGACTTTTCTAATCGAAGTAGGAAAAACAAGTACACAATTGACATTTCACCACGCAACTCATCCCCCAACCACCAAACCTCAACAACTCCTACAACCCCCACCCTAAAAATAAAATAAAATTATATATATATATATATTAAAATTTTAATTTTTTTTTTTTTGGTTTTCTACACCACCCATCCCCCTCCAATTTTTTCTTTTTAAAAAATTTGAAAGGTTTTTTTATTTTGGTTTTCTAACCTCTGTTTGGATGGTGGTTTCCCGTGGTTCATTAATGTATGATTTTCTATGAAACCATGTTTGTTTCCATTGTTCTTAAAATTATGTGGTATGGTCTTGTAAACCCGTGGTTCATTCCATGGTTATATAACTATGAAAAGTCTCAATTTTTGTAACCACGGATTTGGTGGTTTTTTCGTGGTTACATATTTCATTTCTCCATTATACCCCACCCCACCCCCACTCTACCACTGACCCCTACCCCACGCCTGCCCCACCCTTCACCATCCATCCCACCCCATCCCTGCCCCACCTTCAACCCTCCATCCCACACCACCCCCACCCTACCACTCACCCCTACCCTACCCCACCTCACCCCACGCCACCCCCACCCCCGCCCTACCACCCACTCCCACCCCCAACTACCCCACTCCTCTCGCCACCCACCCCAACCACTACCCACTACCTCTCACCACCGCCCCACCCCACCCCACAACAACTCACCCCACCCCACAACAACTCACCCCCAACCTACCAGCCACTAGCCACCCTCATCTTACAACCACCCACCTCACACCACCCACCCCTCCACCACCCCCACCTACTACCCCTCAGCACCACCCAACCCCACCTTCACAACCACCCTCAGCCCATAACCACCCATCTCACACCACCCACCCATCCACCAACCCACCCACTACCTACTTATTTTTTAAAGTTCCTATTTTATTCTTTACCTGAGTTTTATAATATATATATATAAACTAATTTCTAATTAAGAGTTAAGGGTATTTTAGTAAACTTACAAGTAATTATACACTACCATACAATCAAACCAAACAATACAAATGTTATTAAACCACAACAAACGATACAGTCTATCCAAACATGGTGTTCATTAATACAGTACAATACAATACAACACCATACTGTACCATACCATACTGTACATTAATGAACCACGGGAAACAACCATCCAAAAAAAAATCTTTTTTATTTTCTACACCCACCCACTTACCCCCTCCCGAATTTTCTACTTCATATTTAATTTTACCTTTAGAATTTTTTTTTAAAAAATGGAACGTTTGCGTGGTTAGATTTGGTGTGGGGTGGGTTGTAGTTGGGGGGTGGGGGAGTTGTGAGGTGGATAAGAAAAATTTCCCATTTTGTTTATAAAAGTAAAATAAAGTATATGAAATAGAAAATTTTGGACGGGGTGGGTGGGTTCGATAGAGCGGTGGTGTGAGGTAGGGGTGGGTGAAGATGAAGTGCCTTGGAGGGTGGGTGGTGGGTGGGGTGGGTAGTGGGTGGTGGGGGTGGTTGTGGGGTTGGTGTCGTATGAGGTGGTGGGGTTGGGGTTGGTGGGGCATGGGTGGTATTTTTCAAAAAATGTTTTCTACCGACCAACCGAATATGAGAAAATAAGTAAGAAATTCACTTATTTTCCATTACCCAACCGAACATGAGAAAATAAATAGAAACTCACTTATTTTCCAAAAATACATTTTCCTCCGTACCGTAAATAGTTTGGTCTACATCTTATGTAACATTCCAAATATTCCTTCTAGGATGATAAGCTGTAAACATCTGGAGTCTAACATGGGAAGCTACATTTTCACCCTTTGCACAACTATAAGTGTCACAATGTGATTATATCCCCCTTTAATTCGTACCTTTCCAGAAAGCAAGTTTGTTTCAACCTCATCAATACCTATATCAGTTAGGGGCGGTAAATTAGCCCATTAAAAAAGATACACCTAATTAGAGCGGATCATTTTGACGGGTTAATAATTCACTCATTTATTAATTCATTCATCCAATTCAGCCATCTAAAAGTTGAGCTGATTTGGACTAACTAAATAAATTGACTCAAGTTTGAGCAGATCATTTGGGTGATAACTGTTGTTTAACTCATCTTAGCCCAACCCAATTAACCTTTGGACGAGAACAGTGTCCTTCTACCCGCAAGGGTGGTTCAGTTGGTTGAGTATGAGACTTTTATAACAGAAGTCTCAGGTTCGAAACCCCCTGCCTACGACAGCAAGGATTTGCCTTCTGGGTCGAACTCATCGCACAGGGTCTGCCTAGTGCGGGTTATCTCTCATGTATGATTTGCGATTATTACACAGGAACGAGATTTACCTTGTGCGCACCCGTAGGATAGCGATTGTGGGTGCTGTTGTCATTGAAGAAAAAATTGTCCTTCCCCGATAGCGACTCCCAATTTTCCTGTTCAAACTTCATTTCATGGGGTGAATCAGAAAATTCAAATCCTTTGGAGGGCCAAAATGACATTACTTAAGAGTATCTGGTTCAATTTAATATAAATCAAGAAAGTTTCAGTCTGTCAAGAGACTTCCAATGCTAATGCAAAGTCCAACTCATAGGGGAACAAACTGTTAACAAATAATTGAAATCACAGGTTTGCAAGAACATTTGTTCACCTGGGCTTATGGCTTACATAGATAATAAGCAAAAAATTATCCTAGTAGTAATTTTTTCAGTAGTTTTACTGTCTTCTTCTCCTGTAGTGCTTGCTAAGCGTCACCCAATCTCTGTAAGTTCTTTTTTGGGTTTAATCAATCATTTTCTTGTTGTTCATATTGCCTTTTATCTTTATTTTGATCTTTTTATTGGTTGTTGTTGAATACAAATAGGATGCAGAGATCAGAGAGAAGAAACTCCAATGTTATGCTGACATTGAGAGGTACTTTGAATTATAACATCATGTTAAATGTTGCCTATTGTGTTTAAGACCTAACAAGATTAGAACTTTTCTTAATTTATAATGGATCCAGAAAAGGATTCTTTTTTTTTTTTTTTTTACAATTTTGGTTTTGAAAGAGCAGTAACCCACAATATTTGAATTTTGTGTTCTGGGTTTTGAGACCCAAAATCAAATCTTTTTCTTAATTGGTAATGACCTAGATGTAGTTTTTACAATGAAAGACACTGTTGAATATCTTGCTAATTTTTACTACCATTATTTTTGTCTTGAAAGAGGGCTAGCTAACAAATATGTTGAATCTCATTTATTGGATTTAAGACCCAAAGAGTTCAAAACGTTTTGATAATTGGTATGGACACAAAAAAAAAAAGTTGCATTTCTTTATGGAAGGAATTGTAAATTCATTTTGCTAATTTTTGTATATTTTTTGTCTTGAAAAAGTGGGTTGTTGGGTCAGAAGTGCCAGGTTACAGCAGTAGATAAGGAGAATTGTGCTCTACAATGCTTGTCACCAGTTTGTTATGAGCGCGTTTATCAAAGTGATCCTGTAAGAATAATTTAGTTTAATGTTTCTTCTGGCATGTTGAGATGTATATCTTTATGTTCATAATACTGAATATATGTATTGGTGTGTTTTGAATCAGTTGGAAGAAGGGGAAAAAGATACTGTAAGGAGTCAAGAATACAAATACTGCATGCACAAGTAAGAAGCCTTTTGTCTTTGTTGATTTGATGGTTTAATCTCAGAGTTATGAGTTGTTAAAGAAAGTAGAACTTCTTGATATTTTTCTTTGGAACTCGTTCCTATTGTGTTGTTACCTTCCGCCGTCTATCTCTCTTTTTTTATTTTCATATTTTAGTGATGGAATCTGCAGTGTTATGAAAAGTAACATTATATGCTTTCCGAGGAGGATATAATCACAACTATGACCTCTATTTACATATCAAATATCTATGGTCACCATGAGTTTTGACTTTTCAGTATTTCTGTCTCTGCAAATGGCAGAAATTGTATGATGAGTCTGGTTAAGAGTTGGTATGGGGCTTATTTCTATTTAGTAATTTCTTTTCCAAGTTCCCAGTTATTTGGTTCAGCTGCAGCTCCATTTGTCCAGCATCAGGAAATTAGGAACAACTCTATTCGCAGTTGTTATTTCTGATATTGTTAGGTTGTAGTTAATGTGATCCAACAGTTCGAAGCACATACTATTAGTCTATTAGTATAGCTTTCCCTTCTTAGGCTTGAGAGGTCCGGTAGTTGTACTAGTGAAGGTACCTTTCATTCCATGCTCTGTTGCTGATTGTAATATCAGTGAGCTCATCTGTATGAATTTTGTTCATTTTCCTCTCATGATAAGCAATATAAGCAACAAAATGAGCCATACAGAATCTGCCAACATTGTAAGAATGTTTAGGGTCGTCTGACCTTTCCTACGGGCCATTCAATGGGCATTGTCATAGGACTAAATCCGATATGGCTTCTGATATGCAAAGATATAAAATCCTTAGTGGTGGTATACAGTCAAGATGTTTTCTGGTTTTCCATAGCCTCATTATTTGCTAATGGGTGCTGCAGTTTATGGCGTCCCTATATGTTACTTCATATTTCTTTTTTCAACAGTTTACACTAGGCTTCCTTATGAAATCTCTTAATGTTTTCTGTGGCCCTATGTAAACTACGGGTGTAAAAGCTGAGAATAATGTATTCTCATGGGCGAGTAGGTTAAGTTACAATTGGTTGCTATTGGTAGGATAGGTCCGGTGGCATAAGGAAAAATTTGAGGAGGATGATAGCCAGTCGTTGTTAGTGTTATCATGAAGCATGTTTTGATGTTTGCTTGGATAGCAGCATATAAACACTATAATTAGTATATTCCTTAAAAGATAATGCTCAGCTTGAATGTGATGGTGAATGTTGAAGTTATATTCTCAATAGTATAGTCAGAGCGTTAACATAAACTTGACAGTGAACAAAGGCTAACACTAGCATGAATTGCACGTTGTATTGATCCAGGGAAAAGACATTTTCATGACCAAGTTATAGTTAATTACTTTCATGCTTCAACTTGTTAACAAACATATACAGAAGTACAAAGTAAGCTGAGCTCCTCAGGTTTAAGAAGTTAATTTTTCGTGAAAACAAAATGTTTTGACTTAGCAGATCGCACCAAAGATTCCTAAGAATTTGTTGACTGGGATTCAAATTCTTTTTTGCTGATGAATGCTCCGGTTCTTTCAGATAATCTATGCAGAAAGTGGATTACTTTGTGTCATTTTTGAAAGCTTTATTTTATGGAGTGATCAATAAGGATTTGGACATCCCAAAAATTGGTAACAATCTGCATTCAAGCTTAAATACAGATTAGAGGGTACCTTTTCACATTGTGTAATTATCTGTCATTTATAATGGTTTCACCATCTGAACTTAGATAGTTGTTAATCTCTTATAAAGATTTAGCAATTTCCGCCATCTTCACAAGAGCGTCAAATCTTGCTCGTTAAATGAGTTTATGTGTGCGTGGGTGGGACTGAAGCGTAGTAGTAGTTGTTGTTGTTCTCGTGTGTGTGTGTGTGTTCTTTATAACTTACTCTCAGCTTAGAGACAAGTATCAGTGGTTAGTTCAAATCTCACAGGTTTGTTTTATCTGCAAATGAAAATCCCAATATTAGAGAAACAGCACTATAGAGGTTGTTGGACTATCTACATCAGGATCAACCTTCATTTTGCATGTTATAGAGTTAGCTTATGAATTCATTGAACCCAGCTATCAATTAAAAGATTCTGATACCCTCGTTAAATTCATTGAGCCGATCTTTTTTTCTTTTGAGAATGGTAATTTAATTCATTGAGTGAATCCTTTACGAAGCCTCAAGTAAGATGCATAATATATATATTTTTTTGATGAAGTAGATGCATAATATATTGTTCCTGCCATTCCCCCAAGGTTTTTGGACTATTGGTAAGAATTAAGACTACAATACTTGACATGTAGGTTAGGCGCACGTCAGGGGTTCGAACCCGGCAGTGGGCAAAGGCCTGATATATAAGTGGAAAAGGGTGGAGGGAAATCCATTATTCACCGAGTTTCGAACAGTGGCACCATTGACCCTCAGGGATTTCTTGGTTATCAAAAAAAACTAATAAGTATTCTTCCCGCTATTGAAGCTACTTTGTATTCAAAAGCTATTTGTTCTTGCTTGGGGAAAATAAGATTCTATTTTCAGGACTAGTTATCTTCTCATGCTATCCTACTGCAGCTATATCATTAGACTGCTAAGTCCTCTACCTTTGCCAATTCCTATTTAGTTCATTTAATTTGATTTCTAATAGCTTGCTGCTCTTGCAAAGTATGAAACTATTAGGTTTTTATGAAATTTACTTCTTCTTTTCTTTTGTTCTGCTCACCCTATTTCTGAGTCATAGATGCACCTCTGTGCCTGTTCCTCAAGTCTATCTTCGGGGAAGAGTGGGTGAGGGGGCAGTCTCCAGTTATTGACCCTAGAGAGCTATCATATTCTGTGGTGACAGTTTGGAAATCATGAATGTTAGATGAGGACATGAACAACTATTATTAAAAAAAAAAAAAAAAAAAAAAAAAAAAAAAAAACATGAACAACTATTACTCCTCAATTCTAAACTAATTGGGGTCGGCTGTATGAATCCTCACTATCCCTGTCACTCCATTTAGATCAGTCTCAGTCTAATATTTAATAATTTAGGTTCTGAAGTTCTTTGTATCTTCTATTTGCATGTGAATCTCTAATATCGTAAGAGAATCCTAGCTGAACGTTGGACCTGAAGTAAGCTTACAACATGATAGTCTTGATCAGTTAATCCCTACTAGTCAATATCACCTATATAGATTATTTTTCCATTGTGCTCTACTTTCCGTTAAATCTGCATGGATTCCAATGTCCAAAAGATTGCATTTATTTTGGTACAATCTCTTTTCCTGTGATTTTAGGTTTACCTTCCATATTTACTATGGTATAATACATATGGACTGGAGTATCTAAAGGTCTGTGTAGCACGACCTAACCATCTCAAAACTTCTCTCTTTTTATCCTCTAACCTCTATATGTGCAGCAGTATGCTACTTGCACCTTTAGCTGAATATATGCTACTTGCACCTTTAGCTGAATATGTTTTATCTTCCGAGATAGGGGTAAGGTCTGCGTACACTTACCCTCCCCAAACCCCACATTATGAGATTTCACTGGGTATGTTGTTGTGTTGTTGTAGTAGAATAAGAAAACGAAAAAGAAACAAATAAAAGTACATTCTACTCTATTGATGCAAAACTTCCCAATGGACTTGCCAACTATTCACATCCACTTGAAAATATTGCAATCAGTTCACTACTCCTAGATTTTGCTTCCTTCTTAATTACAAGCTACAACAGTCTTAATAGGCTTGGTTCACATTTCTCTCTCAAAATACTGTCAGTTGACAGACTTAAAGCTTGTACACACGGTAATAATACCAGACACTTTTTTTGAGTGGCAACTCGTGTCTGAACTGGCTGGTAACAAGCAGATGAAACTAGCCCTGGAAATAATTCTCTTTAAACCCGTTCTCTTCTACTGTCTACCCCTCTTGTTTATTTTTTCTGTTAAAACAGACACTAGAACATTTGATGTCTGATACCGGATAATGTTCATATACACAGCATGGTAAATAGAATTCACTTTGAGTCTTACTTTCGGCAACCTTTCTTACGTAATTTGCTTCAAAGCAAACCAAATGAGCTCCTTTCACCTTTGTTTACCCATTGGGCTGCAATCTGAATTTCTAGTTTGTGCTTATTCCTTATCTTTTGACAGGCATTCCCTTGGGCAGAGCTTGGATGATATCAAAGGTTCCTTCGAGTGGTAAATTGACAAATATGGCAGCATGGCCTGTGGATTCCTGCGTCTTATCCCATTAACAATTTCCTGTTGTATGTATGGTGTGTGTGTCGTGTGATGCTCATTGATTTATACTAATCTGTAACGAAGTACTCCTTTCAGATATTAAGGTTCTTCTTTCCATTTCTTTCCCTTGGGATGTTTGGGAACAACTTATTTGCTTTTAAATTCCCTTTATCTTCGTGACACTATGTGGGTAATACTTGTACAAATTTATTTCAATTCAACCAGTTATAGCATGTTATTACTCTATTTTTCATGTTACTATATCAAGTTTGATATGAAGAGTTACATGTTGTAAGTCAAACTTAACCTGATGATTTAAAAGACTTATGCATGTCAGTGCACAAATTTTAACTCTGTCAAATAATGCTCAAAAGTGGCAAAAGAACAAATTTTCAGAAATAAGGAGCAAATAATCTTTGCTCTAGTGAGCTTTTCACCAGAGCAAGCTCAAAATGGACTTTTGTAGAGTCAAGATCAACTGAACATTACACCAGATTCTGGTGACCAGATCAGGCTCAAAACTGATTATTTGTAATCTCGCTTTAACTTCTGTACCGGGTTTTGGAGTCTCTTTAACTTTGTAAATCCTTGTGCTGTAATATATGAGAAAGAGGATGAAAAAAGACTAGGCTAGATTTCAAGATAAAAGCAGCATATAATGCATGTGGTAAGAAAAGCTACAACGTGAAAAAACTTGAGTTACTAACCCAAACATGAATTCACATATTAGACTAGTGCAAGGATGTACATGACCAAAATTCACAAGAGACTTCTGGAAATTATTGTAGAATATGTGCAAACAATGAGATGAGATGCTCAAAAATCAAATTGCGAGTGTAGCAGGTGTCTGTTATCATTATACACATAAGACGAAACTTGTCTTTGTTGTAAGAAAAATAATTTCATTATTCCTTAGCCTCAGCTGCTTTCTGAAACATGACAATTGTGAGGGTAACCAGGGAGGCATAAACAGCATTGGGTATTTTCTGCACCACTTTCCCAACACCAGGGACTCCTTCTGTTGTCCTCTTTGTTAAGAGAGCAACTGTTGGTGCTACTGCCAAGGTAATAATCAGTCCCTGGCTGACAGTGATGAAGGTATCCTTTGTTAATATTTTCACAAATTTGGCAAATCCTTCATGATCTAGTTCACCATCAAGATTCATGTCACATTCCTGTGCCAAGGGAAAAAAGAGAGGATAAAATAATACTGTGATAAACAGGAAACAACCCCCTAATACCATAATATGGATTGATCAAAGTACAATATTCCAGAAAGAAACAAGGGTGATTGATATAATACCAGGTAAGTTTGAAGTATTATCCCCCCCAACTCATCCATCTAGGAGAAGAATCAAGTTTAAGTTTCATAAGGCTAAGAAAACACTAATTCTCAGCTATGTTGCTCGGACTTTTAAATAATGCAGCTGCATGTGTCAAACCCTGCAAAAAATGCACTATTTTTGGAGGATCCGACGCATCCGGTGGCATTTTTAAGAGTCCAAGCAACAAAGATTTTTTGGAGAAGGAATATAATGCAACATGCATCGTCGGGACTGATACTAATTATTGTGGCGAAGCCAGAATTTGAAGTTTATGGGTTCTGAACTTGCCACCGAACTCATAGCTCGATTTAGTTATTAGGTTCGCTTATTTATTGGATTTCCTATACATACAAGATCGAAGCACAAGCTAATGAATTTGTCCGAATCCGTGCATAATACTGTAGCTCTGCCACTGATTGCTATAGCAAAGATCAAACTCTAGTTTCCAATCTAAGAGTGTGTGGACAATTAACTCTACCTAAATGATAATCTTCTGCATGGTTCTAGTGACCAATCAGTTAACCCAACATACCTGCATCAAGGCTTTAACTTCTTCTTTAGAAGGAGGATCAAAGTGAGGACCAGGCAAAAGCTTGTTGATATCACTGCAAGAACAGAAGTGATTATATTTAGCACCTTCTCAAATAATAAATAAGAAATAAAAAGGTATAATGTCCTCCACAAGGTATTAGGCTGAAAAAATGCTATTGTCTTTACTTGTAGACAAGTAGAACAGCAATATAAAGTTCTTCAAACTTGAGCTTAGCTGTTCCTGTTTCATTTTTGAAACGATAAAACACCTTGTCTGTAATCTTCCGCATCTGTTTCTCTCTCCATTGCTTGCCTGCAACAAACAGTTAGTAACAACCAAAATTAGAATAAGAATCAACATGCTCACAGTAATTACAAATGTGCAATAATTGTTGAAGAGAACTAAACAAGGATGAAATTACACAAACTCACAATATGCAGCAAATTAAATTGAACGTATAGAGGACTCTGGATTGATTGGTTGTAATGTTCATGAGGTTGTATATAATCTAATGTTCAGTGGTATGACTTTCTTACTGATTGAAATGCTTGAATTAGCTGAAGGTACGAGAGTCTTCTTATTTTGATTTGAGACGAATTTAGATTTCTGCTGATAAGTGCTTTTTATAGGAAATAGGGACACAATATAAAGGTAGCATAATGCAGCAAGACATGAAACCATCTGTTCTTCTAATGTCCTTGTATATTACAAAGGTAACCAGTATTAGAAGACTCAAACTTAGAAATCACAAGAATTATTAGAACACATTCAATAAAAGTAATTCTTCTGATCAGTAGTCACCTTGTCCCAACAAATTATCCATCCTTCATCAATTGAAATTGATTTTTGTCTAAATTATGAGGGTCAAAACTTCCCAATTACCACAAAGGATACTTTTCCTTGGATTTTGCCTTTTTAATAATTGAATAATCCTAACTACTGCAATTGGTTATTTGAACTAAGAAATCAAGTCAAATGAGTTGTTGCTAAACTTCATTCATTCAAAATTCATAAGAGTGCGTTCAGAAAGCCACATGAGAATGGATTGTAGTGTAACTACAAGTTATTATACCATTCGACCTAAACAAGCAGAAAAATACAAATCTAAAACTAAAACTAATGTCCATGAAAATCAGGAAAAGAATTGTTGCATGACGTTTTGTTATGTCAAAGTTTAAGACAACTAAAGTACTCTTCAAGACCACCAAGATCAGTCTTTGAGACTAGAAGTCTTTACCCTTTATATAACTAATGCAAATTTCAGCTAGGATGGTTCACATAACAGACTTAACAGTTTCACAAACAACATGCAAGATACATCTATCTATTCAAGATTCACAATTATATAAGAAAATTTAGAACATAAAAGGGTCATATAATTACCTTGTAATTTGTCAAGAACCTGTCCCATGGCTTAGAGATAAGAGTGAAGACCAGTATTTGGGGTGAGAACTGAATAAGAATGATTGGAACTGGGAAGCTTAGTAAGACTTGTAAGTTAGAGGAAAACAAAGCCAATGTAAATTTGTCATGTGGCAGAAGAAACGTAAGGCTCGGGATCCACTTCAGGTGGGATATTTTATTTTAATTTTATAGAGAGAAGCAACTACTTTGTTGGTTGTTAATAACACAAAATTGTCATACATAAATTACTAAATTTAAAAAGCTTAGTTGGTTGGTTACTGCGAACTTTCAGTTTGTTGGGGAGGATACGTATTACAAGGTGAGGAATCGAATCCTCACCAACAAGGTGAAAGTTCAGCTAGCCAACCAACTGAACTACTAAGATATCCTAACTTTAAAAATGAAAATTTTGTCTTTAAAGATAAGAAAATTTACCCGGACATAATATTTATACGAAATTAATAAATACATGATATGCATCTGATCGGTATATAAAATCTTTTATCGCGTAACCATGAATAATTAATTTTTATTTTCACTTTATTAAAGCATTAAATCATGATGATAAGTTAAATTAATTTGGAGTAAACATCCCGTGCGAGTAAGTATTTATTGTCTTTCCGGCATTATAACACATATTTGTATTTCACGTTCCATCTCGCGTAAAAAGTCACATAGGTTCCTATATAATTTAATGTATTAAATATTTAATACCGCCAAACCTCTTCATTACACGACGATTATTTTTTTCTTGTGCATCCAACTAAACATTGTATTATCTTATTTGAAATTTTATGTATGAATTAACTATTCCAAACAATCAAACCACTCCTTAAGATATAAATAGTATAATTAAGGGATCACCTGCTTCATAATCTAGTTATGCAATGACTACAATAATATATGGATTATTTTAGGTGAATAATAATGTTAGGATTGTTACATGCTAGATAATAATGCCTAGAATATTATCCGATAAATAATAATACAAGAACTGTTGTAAATACATTGCAAAATTTAAGAGTATTTTAGCTATACTTACTCTTATCTGCTTGCTATTTGCTAATACACATTATATTATTTCATATAAAATTAAATTAGTGCTCACTGTTTTTGCGATATTATGCATACTTCACTTATTTTGATTTCTTTACCAATTCTTTTAATTTTATTAACTTGTTATTAATATAAAATATCACAATTAGAATGATTTAACCTTACTTTTATTTAATTAATAATATGTGAAACATCTTTTATTAGTTTTTGCTTTTATATTTATTATTCTATTGACTATTACACTTTCTTCTTATTTTTAATTGGCCAAACCCATCGGGCCCTTGGGGTCCTTAAGATTTTTCACTTAGACATCTCAACTAAATATTGTTCCATTTATATACCTGTGTTAGGGCCTGATTGTGTCATTTAGACACTTTTTGCTGACTTGACACCTTACGTGATTTTCACAGAAAACACGGGCCTGAAAAGCCGAAAAAACATATTTTTTCTTTTTATTTCTTCTTCTTCTTCATTCTTTTTCTCTACCATCACCAAGCTTAATCCTTTAATGGAGGTCGGATTTTCCGACTCAAATCTGTTACTATCTTTATTGCTTCCATTTCCACCACCACCATTGCTACACCAAATAATCAATCTGTTACTATCTTTATTGCTTCCATTTCCACCACCACCATTGCTACACCAAATAATCAATCTACCAAAATTCCATTTCAACATTTGCTTCATTTGGATTCTTCGACTGAAGTTATAACTAATTGGAGGATTCATACGGAACCTTAAGTTCAATGTACTGAAACTACAGCTCGTTAATGTTCCCACGTTGATTAAAAAAATCAAATGGGTAATCGATTTTGTTCTTAACGTTCTCAGATTGATTAATTCAATGCTGTCAATTCATTTCTCATTTAGTGCTCTGTATGGAAATATTCTTACGGAGAAGAAGATGGGTCATTGGAGCAATGAAAAAATGGTGTTTTTGGTGGGGACTTAAAAATGGTGTTTTTGGTGGGGACTTTCTTTGCTTTTTCTGAGGACGAAGTAATAGGAGGAGTCCGGAACTAAAATGACCCTAAAAAAGTGTTTTTGAACCAAAATACCCCAATAAAAAAAAATGTTACAAAAGTATCTTTAGCAAGAAATTCTTTGCGCTAAAGCACTTACTTGACGGACAGTCAAGTGCTTTAAGCCTATGATGGGTCCTTGTTTTTTTTTTTTCTTTTTCTTTTGGTTAACCCTCTTTCATTACACTTTTTAACATACTTTGACCATAAATTAATCATGCTTGGGGACCCCGAAACTTCAATATTTTATATAAAACCCTACATATTTTTATGCGATTAATAAGGTAGGCTCAATATATCAAGGATAATAAAATCTTCGGATTGCCGTTTTAGTGGTTGAAAAGTGCTCGAACACCATTTTTGTTTGAAGGCTTGGTGTCATCAGCTTTAAGTTCTTTTACTATTTTTTAGTCAAAATTGCAGCATTCATACCAATCTCAAAATAATTAAATTGCATCATTCATAACAATATGAAAATACTTAAACTTGTTCATTAATAAAAAACCCTAACTTTTTAAAATACAATCATCAAAGAAAGAAAAAAACTTAAAAACATTCATCAATTAATGCTCTTGAGTTGATCTTCCGCCACCACCGCTAGCATTTTCGAGTGATCTCCCTGGTGGAACATCCATTTCATTATGAATATGGGAGTATGCTTTCTTTTTGAATTTACGGATAAATGCTTTATTTGCAACCATTGAAAATGGATCCGGTGACCAATAACTCTCGCTACCAAGTGGGTAGAATCTTCCAGCATACGTTTTTACATAATTTTTAACTGTATATTCCTCAGCCATGTACGGGGAGGCATTCTTTCCCATTGCGATAAAACAACGAAGGCATGAGAACATGGCATGTGATATGATTGCCACTTGCCGCATGTGCATGTTCTTGGAATCTCACAAATTGTGCGGACGTTACCTCCTTTACCTTGGTGCACACTTGTTGTGAGTTCAAATATGCGCTTTGCAGAGTTGTACTCCATCCGGTCATGTTGCTGAGCGTTAAATTTGTGGTACTCGAACAGTTTTGACGGTTTTGACATCCATCTTAGACCTTCTGCTGCATGTGCTTTGGCCTCTTTTGATCTATTGACGAATCGCTCCATAGCCTGCTTAAAAGTCATTCTCACCATTGCGGTGACGGGTAGTCCCCGTGCAGATTTCAACAAGTCATTGAATGACTCAGAGCTGTTTGTTGTTAGCATACCCCATCGCCTACCTTCATCCTGGTGTAATGTCCATTTGTCTTTATCAATTGGATTCAACCAGCGGAAGGCTTCATCATTCGCCCGCCTAATAATGTCCATCTGCAGGTCAAACTTCTTCTCCTGATGCGCTGTTGCAGCCACCCACATCCAATTACAAAATGCTGGGCTTCGATATACCTTTTGGAAGTTTGCCTTCAAATGCTTTAAACGATAACGATGGTAGGCAAAGAGTGGCTGCCACCCCTGCAAATTAAACATATTGTGCAATATGTTAGCATTTACAATACCGAGATCACACATATTCCCGCGATCCTTAATAACGTATTGCCTTAAGTAGTCCAAAAACATACCCCACGTACTAATGCTCTCATTAGCGCAATTGCAAAAGCTAGAGGGAATATAGCTCCTTTGCATCCATTCCAACTACAATTAGCAGTTTTATGTCGCATACCCCGTACACAAGTGTATCATCTATTGATATTACAGGCCGACAATGAGCAAAATCATCAATGCATGGTTTGAATGCCCAAAACACAAACTCAAAAATATTGCCGGGAACACCAGACTTCGATTTGAGCTTCCATTCAACAACAGTACCATGATTGAAGTGTTGTAGAGCCGCCATGTATCTTGGAAACTTCTTGAAAGAGCCCTCCTAATTGCCGTATACTATCTCATATGCACGCCTACGCCCAAGATACGCCTTCCTCTTACTAACAGTTTTGCTATATACTTTCAGAACGGTTGTAATATAATCTTTAATAGGGAACCTGAATAAGTTGAAATATCAGCATATAGCAACGAGGAACATCATATTAACATAAAAAAAAAAAAAAAAACTTAGGCGAAGGGGATACCTTGGGTTTTTTCCAATGTTGCCAACTAACACACGAGCAATCATATTGGTATCTAGATTGCAATGATCATCTGGGAGGTCACCCATATCACAGTGTGCTTTGTGTAGAACTTTAAAATAGTCCACATCTTTTCAGCAGTTTCCTTACCACGGAGCATCCATTCGCAGCCTTAATATTTTCTCTTGCAGACCAATCGCCAAAGTTTTCGTGTGGAATCATCAACTTTAAACTTCCTCATCCCCTGGATGCAATAAATCTTAATAGCCCTTTGCAATGATTTTTTCGAGTTGAAAATCATGCCTTTTTCAATATGAGCCTTTTGTTTTAAAAGATCCAATGGCTCTTTCCATAAACTTCCCCGAATATGATTATCATCCCTAGTAAAGAAAAAGGTATCTAGGCGATCTTGAAGATGATCAAGATAGGGGATCTCATCAGAATGCCACTGAATCGGGGTCGACTCTTGCTGTTGAAATTGGCTTTGCGGCTGAACCGGGGTCGACTCTTGTTGTTCAAATGGTTGCTGTGAATTCAGTTCCTCCTAGTGTGCCAGAGGCGTTCGTCATGTCTTGCAACAGTTCTACTTGATATTGAGGATTAGTTCCAACCTCAACCTCATCCTCACTTTCTTCATCACTTTCCTCAGCATTAGTTATTTCCTCACTATCGCTCGATGATGTCACTATATAATTCGGATAATCTGGACCATCCATAGTAGGTCTTTGCCTATAATTTGGTGCAACCATCACATTCTCCCTACATAAGAAAGTAGAGTATTTTAACTACTACACATCAAATAATACTATTGATGTTAAAAAAAATAGACGTACCGATAATAATCAACTGCACCGAAACTTGAGGAAGGACCATCGTTTTGAGTAGTTGGATAGGCTAAGGATGTTCTAACCTGATTCATCCATCCCGATTGAGAGGACTGTCTGATATGATCCATATCAGGTGTATAACCCTTAAATAATATAATCGACATCATTAGTAGCATTCAAGTGCCACTACACAATAATAATAATGTAAAAAATGAATATTTACCACTGCCCATCAAATTGCTGACTTAAACTATCAAGAGGCATTTGGCTCGTCAAAATGTCTTCATAAGTACTCATGTCAGGGTAATTGTGTTGATAAGTAGGTTCCGCTTGAGTGACTTCAGCCTGAATTCTAGATGAGGCTTCCCGACGAGGTCTATTTCGGGCTTCCCGAGGAGCCCTAGCCATGAATTCAAGTCGATTAATAAGATTTGAAGTTTGAATATTCAACCAACACATGCATGCAATTAATGTGTCTTGCAGTGTTACGTCAAATCAAATTAAGTCCGGAGTGTTACATAACGCATGAATTAACCGCGCTATGTCAGTGGCTGGCAGTATAGCCCAGTGAAATACCACGTTATGATAGAATAACACAGTAAATTACTGTGTTATATATGTATAACGCAATAAATTACTGCGTTATTTTGACATAACGCAGTATTTTACTGCGCTATACCACTGCACTTATTCTCACCTACGTCATAGAGAAAAACGTCATAATTCGAATCAAACTTTGGGTTTCATGCAGCAAGTGTTATATAACGTAATTAGACGAATAGTTACCAACCACACAAAATTCCACACAAAATTTAGTTTTCTATGTCATTTTTTGACCAATTTAGATGTATTAGTCGTATTATATCGTTCTCTCCAGAAAATATATTCGATGCAATAGGTAGGATGTGGGAATTGGGTGAAGATTTTGAATACTCGAAAAACCCAAAAAGAGATACAACCAACGTTACAACAATATGATGACAGAGGAGTGGAATTGGCTTGTTAGGGAGGCTGCAGCACTGGAGCAAAAGTTAGCGTCAGTAGGGCTTAAACGCAAAAAAAAACGTGCTATGTCAATGCCTCGTGGAACTCTACAAGAGTTTAATTTTGCTCTTAACCGTTTTCGCGAAGAGAACAATCGGATGCAAATACGTTACCTTAAGGTAGAATATGGTATACATGGTAGCACAAGATTTAGATCCAAGTGAGATTCGGACTGTGAGATGTCCGATGAAGATTAATATTTTTTTATATAAAGTAAATAGGTAGGGGATCACCCCCCTCCCAACTAGGAGTACATGGGGTTTGCAACTATATAAGTAGCACTTTCTTTTGTTATTAGACTACAACGTATTCAATGTCAAGTAATAGAAACTCAGCTTGGTCTTTACTCCTTCCGAAAGAACCAAATAGCAGTGATGATGAGAGTTCAAATCATAGCAGTTTTTTTGAGTGATACCAGTGATTTCAAACTAGACGAGCTAAATCCCCACCTTCTTATAGAGCGTAATGATGATTTCTGCAGTGTGAAATATTCAGATCCGCGAGAATATTTTTGTGGTTTACGCTGAGAATGGTCACATCGGCTTGCCGAATCAGAACATCTTGTTCGTGACTTGGAAAATTTTAACGCTCCAATCCCAACAAGGTACTCCATAACCACGCCTCGAGTAGGTCCAGAAACTTGCGAGCTTACCGTACAAAAGATTAGAAAAGAAAACAACAGAATGCTGGCAAGACGATGTAGATTTTACATACTAAAGTTGGCCGAAGAACAAGCATCATCAACCGGTAGAGAACTAACATCTGCGAAAAAGATGTGTCTTAAGAAACGCCAATATTTTTCTGAGGATGATATTGAGGACTTCTATTCTGATGATGATTAAGAATGTTGTGATTTTAGTTTTAAGTTTAATTTATGATGATGTTGTTATTTTGAAGAATATTAGTATGTTTCGTTCTTCATCAACTCAAGGGCATGAATTGATGAATGTATTTTAAGTTTTTTTTTTTTTCGATGATTGTATTTTTACTAGTTTTGATTTATTATTAATGAACAAGTTTAAGTATTCATAAAGAACTTAAAGCTAATGACACCAAGCCTTCAAACAAAAATGGCGTTCGAGCACTTTTCAACCACTAAAACGGGAATCCGAATATTCTTATCCTTGATGTATTGAGCCTACCTTATTAATCGCACAAAAATAAGTAGGGTTCTATATAAAATATTGGAGTTTCAGGGTCCAGCAGTATGATTAATCCATGGTCAAAATACGTTAAAAAATGTAATGAAAGAGGAGTTAACCAAAAGAAAAAAAAAAAAACAAGGACCCTTTAGCGCAGTAAATTACTGTGCTAAAGCACTTGACGGTGCCGTCATAGTTAAGTGCTTTACTGTGCTAAAGGTAAATTTGTAACATTTATTTTTGTTGGGGTATTTTGGTTCAAAAACACTTTTTTGGGGTCATTTTGGTTCCGGACTCTAATAGGAGGTGGGGGGCAGAGGGCGCGAGGGTGCGGGGGCGTGGGGGTGGGGTGGTTTGCTAAATAGATTTTTTTAATTGGTCAAAACCCTTTTTTGTAATTATTTAGGTGTGTGTATAATATGATTGGGTGGGAGGGTTTAGAAAATAAGTTTTTCTTTTCTTTTTTCAAATATTAATTTTGTTCTCAAATTTATTTTTAATATTATTATTTGATCAAATGCCACATGTCCTAACTTAATTTGTTATTTTGCCACGTTATCGGCGTCATTTCTATGTAGACACATTTTACAGCAAAACCAACACCAATTCTGGTGGATTAAGTGCCAATTAATTTAAATTGTGCCAACTCAATTAAATGACTCATTTTAATTGTAAATTCACTAATTTGTAAATTCGTGGAGTTTTGACCATTAAAAATTGGGGCTTTCGGTGGTTGGATGTGCCCCCTTTGGTGTTGATTTTGCTCGATAACGGTGCAAAAGTGTCTAATAGAATAACCCACGGAAGTGTCTAAATGGAATACTCAGAAGTGACGATCACGGTGTTCAAATATTTTTAATATTATTATTTGATCAAATGCCACATGTCCTAACTTAATTTGTTATTTTGCCACGTTATCGGCGAGTGTGTTACACACATTTTACATATTTGGCTGATTGTGCAAAAAGTGCTTAAATGACACAGCAGGGGCCCACCAGAGGTTTCTAGATGGAACAAGGAATACTTGAGGTGTTCAAATAAAAAATCTTGACGACCACAAGCAGCCGCCGATGGGTTTGGCCTTTTTAGTTTGAGGCATCGGCAAACTCACAATTGTAACCAAACATTCCTTCAAAAAAAATTCCTTTAAACGAGAGAAGGGGCAAAATCCTGTAAACGGTATTATACTAAAAATAGTGTTGTAAAAAAAAGTTATCTTTGAAGATGTGTTTGCTATGACGGATCAAGAAAATATTTTTCGGAAAATAAGTGGCTTTTTTACTCATATTTTTTTGTGTTTTGTACACAAGTTGAAAAATGTCACCTTTAACAGCATTTGCATATATTCAAATAAAAACATTATGAGATTTTAGAATACGGAGTAAGTAGGGTGATGGTAGGCAGAGGGTAGGGGGTACGTTGCGGGGTAGATTGGGGGGGGGGAATAGGTACTAGGTAGGCAGGGTGGTAGTAGGCAGGGGGTAGGGAGTAGGTGCAAGGGGTAGGAGGTAGGTTCCGGGGGTAGGCATAGTGGGGGTGTAGGTGGGGTGCGTGGATAGTGTGGGGCAGGTCGGGGATGAGTTAGTGTGGGGGAACGTGCACAAATACTCTATTTTTATCGCGCCATTTAAGTAATACAGGCCTTATATTTTTTCCGCACGAGTACCCACTTCGTGCCTGAAGCTTGGCAACTTCAAATATTCATGTTTGAAAAGTGTGCCCTTGTGAAATGTTTTCGCCTGATGTTTGGTATGGCTTCCCAAGGCAAAGTTCGGCCATTTTTGGCTGAGGTGCATATAAAATTGGTTCAACTTTCAGTCATGTATGTCTGAAATTTTTTTATAGGCCAAACCCATCGACAGACACCTGTGGTCGTTCACTTCTTTCACTTGAGCGCCTAAAGTGACCCTTGTTCCATTTAGACACTTCAGGTGGGTCATTCTTATTCCACTTAGACCCTTTTTGTACCGTTGTCGGAGCAAAACCAACACCAAAGGGCGCCACCTCATTGCACATCCAACCCCAAAAGCCTCAATTTTTAATGGTCAAAAGTCCACGAATTTACAAATTAGTGAATTTACAATTAAAATGAGTTGGCACAATTTAATTGAGTTGACACAATTTAAATGAGCTGGCACACTTTAATTAGCCTCTTAATCCACGTAGGAGACGACTGATGTTAGTTTTGCTCTGATAACGGTGCAAAAAGTGTCTAAGTGGAATAGGAATGACCAACCTAAAGTGTCTAAATGGAACAAGGGCCACTTTAGGTGCCTAAGTGAAAGAAGTGGACGACCACATGTGTTTATCGATAGGTTTGGCCTTTTTTATATATGTCTCACCTTCACTCGTACATGACTGAAATACATGTAAAAGTAGGCTAAAATTTCAGTTATGCATGTCTGAATTTTTTTGTCAAAAATAATTTTTTTGGGTATGTCCACACCTGAGTCATACATGACTGAACTACATGTAAAAAGGGGCTGAAACTTCATACATGTGCGCCTGAACAAAAAATAATAATTTGTTCTTCAAATTTCAACAATCTAACACCTGAATCTACTCTAAAAACTCAGATTGGAAACATAAGTTTCATATATCATAAACAACAAACCCCAATCATTAGTTTGGCAAAACACAATTTAACAAATCCATTTAACACACTTTTTTTTTTCAAGTATGCCCGCACTTCAGTCATGCATATATACACGAACTTCATGTAAAAATGGATTGAAATTTCAGATATGTGCGCCTGAGCAAGAAAAGTGAGCAGACGCAATGGATACTCATGCAAAAAAAAAAAAAAAACATAGCGTGTATTACGTAAATAGCACGTCCAAAATAGGGTACCCATGAATTTTTTTGTTGTTGTGTTTTTATTGATGGAAAAAGTTTTCCCTCAAAATTTCTAAGATAACTACCTCCATTTTTTCCTTTTTTGAGGAAAACATTTTCTCATAAAAAAAAAAACATTTTCTAGAAATATTTAGTGCAACCAAATTAGGGGTGGACATGGTACGGTATTTGAAACTTTGGTACGGTAATTTCGGTTTTTGGTTTCTAAAATACTATACCATTACCGCACCAAATTAATTTGGTATAGTTCGGTATTTTACAGTACGGTAAATCGGTACCATAGTTTGTCCGACTTCGACTTACATATACTCATATCGTTGAGAATTATAACTTCCGCTACTTAAGAAACGTTTCAATTATTATGTACTAAACACCTTACACATGTAAAAATATTCAAAAGAAAGTACAAGCAATCCCCTTCGTAAATCAATTATACAAAAAAGACACTTAAATCAAGATAGCTTAGTAAAAGTTCCAACATTTAAACAATTAGTTTTCTAATAATACTAGTTTATATATTTGTTAGTATTATAATACTAAGACATATGAATTGTATATATAATTATATACTTAGGTATGGTATTCGGTATTTCGGTATTTTCTTTATGAATACCGAATGCCGTACAGAATACCAAACTTTTTAAAGATGCATACCAAATACCGTAACAAATACCATAATATCGAAACTATGGTATAAAAATTTCGATTTCGGTATGGTAATCGATATTTACCATACCATGCCTACTCCTATGCCCAAAACCAAATAAGGAAAAATAAGAAATTTTCTTTCCGGAAAACATTTTGCTGTCATACCAAACACACCCCAATTAGAGCCAGTTTGGATTGACTTATAAGTTGCTGAAAACAACTTATAAGCTATTTTCAGCTTTTTTGAGTGTTTGACTGGCCAGCTTATAAGCCATTTTGTGCTTAAAATAAGCCCAAAAAAATAGTTAAGCCCGTTTGACTTAACTTATCTAAAATAGCTTATAAGCTAAAAATAATTTATAAGTCAAAAAAATAAGTTGTGGCTGTTTTTTTTAAGCCCATCCAAACAGACTAGTTTCTGAGTGCATAAATAAAGTTAAAAGGAAGGGAGTGAAAACCCTGTAACGCCAAGTCCCTCTTAAACCCTCTCCCTGGTTCGCTGCAAGCTCAAACCTAGTTATCTCCGAATTGAGCAGGTCTTTTTCCTCCACTGCAAGACTAGTTAATTCCCTTGGGACTATATAGTGGTGATTATCTATGTCTGTTAGTTGTCTTTCCTTTTTTGCCATCACTTGTCCAAATTTAGATAATTCTTTTGGTCTGTTAATAATGGGGTTTAGTTAATTTCACGGCACAGATTTTGTTAATTTGTGATGAATTCTCACAATATGGAATGCAAGTGGTGAATATTTAGGTTTCATATAACTGACCCAATTAGTTTGAGATTGAGGTTTACTTGTTATTTTATAAGTGTGTTAGCACGTATTGGAACTTGGGAAGAAATAAAGTTATAATTCGGGGTTACCTAAGAGGTCAATCATTATGAGTTTGTAATACTAGAATGAGTTTTGCTGACCTAAAATGTAATACTTTAATAGATATGCTTGCTATATGTTAAGGCTTCTTTCTATCATAGTTGATGTTTTTCTTGAAACTGAGTGTATTTGTAATGCTTAAGTTGTTACAATTACTAAAGAAGAATTATGGGAATCGCATGTTCCTCAAGCTCGGCTGAGACTTGGGACCAAATAATGTTACTAAATTTTTTATAGAAGAGCTTATAGTTTTTCACTAATTTGTCGATTTTATGAAATACATATCACAATTCCCAGTTTGCTAGTTTGGCTACTCTGCTAGAGAAAGTGTACAAGCTTTCTGTTTCTTTGTCTTTTTTGTTTTGATTGATATACAAGTGTAAACATTCTGAGTCGCTGTAATTTGAATTTGAAAGTTTCTTCATCACTAAATGTTGGGCTTTTGATACTGGATGAACTGGAAGTTTACTGAATTCCCTTTTAGTTCTTAGTAGTCCAGTTAAACAAGAAATGAACAAGTTCTGAGCCAATTGCTGGTATGAACTGGTATGCTATTAGGTCAATTGCTTTTAAAGATTTTACAGGAATAAGTTTTGGAATGATAATGGAGGGATAGCCTAGCGGTAAGAACCCTTTAGCTCCAATCATAAGGTTGGGTGTTGGGTTCACCAGGGGAGCAAGGCGAAAGGACCGCTTGTAGGGGTTTGGATTGGGCTTTTTTTTTTTTTTTTTTTGGGGGGGGGTGGGGGGGGGTGGGGTTAGAAGGGAGATCTGGGGTTCACCATATTAGGAGATTATAAAAGGATGTGGAATAGGTTTTAACATGTGGGCAAGTTGTGTAAAGTTATTCACAAACTATAGTGAAGTGGTGAAACATTGCAAACTTTATTTTGAGAAGAGTGGAAAGTTGCAAACTTGATAAAAGGTTCGGAGAAATTAAAATCTGGAAGGGCTTTCGTTGGCTTAGTGCTTGTTCTTGTACAGCTGATTTAGGTTTAGAGGAATAGTATGGATGTTTTCTTCAGGGCAGGTAGGTTGGATTTTAAGATTGTTTTCTTCTTTGAGTACTGATCTTATCCAGGAATATTCTTTCTAAATTTTCTTCTATTCTCTGGTTATCATAGTGTTTACAGGGTTTCTAAATATTGCACATACTTGTGCTGGATAACTCCAATCTCTTTTTTCTTTGCAACTTTCAGGTTCTTTCAATTTCTTCCTTTTCTTGTTTCTTTATTCTGTGTTTCTTTTTCACCTCGTGTGATGTTCAGTTCTTAATAGGGTATTGCTCACTTAAGAGTCTTAGATTTATGTGAAGTAGAAAAACTTGTTAAAATTGGTCAACGTCTGCTGTTTGTTTCCGGGGAATAGTGTTGAGAGGTTGGATGTTAGTCCCTTTAGACACTCTATACTAAAAGAGATAATATAGTGGATACAATGATTTATACACTGGTTTGGCCTTTGCCTTTGGAAAGACATCCAAATTTAGGCATTTTTTAATCTGGATCAGTTTTAGGATGTTGGGGACTTCTTGTCTTTTTTCTTTTTTTCTCGTAAAATTATTCACTGCAGAAGTCTATTATCTCTCGCCTAATGGATAAAAGATTAGTCAATTTTGTTGGGGACATCCGATAAAATTATTTACTACAGAAGTCAATTTATCTGTCACCTAATCGACAAAGATTAGACATGTATGATTGTCACTGATCATGACCCTCCTTTGGATTCTTTTCCTTCTGTGATTAGGTGACGTTGTCTCGGGAAGCTTACCTCTGAAAATGGATGCGTTCCACTTTGACGAAATTATTAAGATTCGAAAGGTGGATGCTGATGGCAAAAAGTATGACAAAGGTATACCTGTTTTATTTACTCCATATGATATTGATACTACATGCAATGCTTTTAAGAAACGGTATTACCATTGTTGGTCTCCAGGGGCTCCCTCTGTTCTATCTTCCTTTATTCTTCTCCAAGCTCACATTTTTTTCCCTGGAAAAGGAATATGTGGGATGAGAGGAAATAAATAGGAAAAGATTGATGCTTTGATATCTCTTGTACAGTCAATATTTCAAAAGCATGTTAGAGAATCTTCGGCTATGGAATTATCACTTCTTTTTTTTTCTTTCTTTTGTGTGGATAAAATAAGGACCTAATATATTTATTTTACACTTCTGTGGCTATACTGTAAAGAAATACTCATCTAGATGTTTGCAGGACCTATACTTTTGGTGTAAGGATAGCATGATAGTTAGCTTGTGTCAATACTTGGATTTTCAAGATATGCTGCAGATTAAGATGTAGCAGCTATCTTGTAGCCTTCTTTGCTTGTATTTTATAGTATCTCCTTGGTACTCTTTTGATAAAATTTTCTTGATAAAAAAACTCTTTTAATAAAATTTACTTTACCTATTAAAAATATACTCATCTAGATGCCATGTAGTTCCATTCATAATTCATAGACACTCTTAAAGAACATTCATTACCAATAGATGGAATGGTGACTTAGATCTATAGGTATCATGAAACAATCTCATATTCTTTCCCTCGAGGAAGTGTTATATGTTAAGGGATATGCAGTAAGGAAGAGTAGAATGAGAATGCCAAGTATATATTTTGATTAAGGAGAGCCCAGTTACTAAAACCTGTCAGGCTAACCTTCTATTTGATGATTAAGCAATATTTTATTGGCAAAAAATGGTTTCGTATACAAGATTTAAGAGGTAGAAAGTATGCAGTCTTTTAGGAATTATTGACTGCATAGATGCTAGATTTTATATTTCTGTTGCAGTAAATATCTTCCCAACTTGGATGTGCTAAAAGAAAATCTTACCAACTGTGCTTAAGCTCTAGCTAACAAAACTCTATCTCGTTACAGTTAGTAATTGGTGACTGCATAAATTCTAGAGTTTCTAAGTCGGTTGCAGGAAAAATCTTCCTGAAATCTTCTTCACTTGGACTTGTTAGAAAAAGAAAAAAGAAAAAAGAAAAAAGAAAAATCTTACCAACTGAGCTTAAGCTCTAGCTGACACCACTAATCAAATTACAATCATTTCTTTTGCCTGTGTCTTTGTTCAAACTAGAAAATAATTATAATGTTAGAATGTCGTTCAGTTTTCCATCTCAAAAAAGGAATGTCACTCAGTTTCATGTAAAGATGTTTATCAAAATCAACATTGGCTGTATAATTATTTTTATTTGGATTTGCTGTGGTTTCTATACCCTACACCAAGTTCTCTTAGATGAGAACTACCTGTGTATTTTGCTGGGCACAGTATGTTTGTTCTGATTTTGTTTTGGGAGTGACAATAGATGTGCGGGGAGGCAAAATTATTATCATTATCAACTTTACTGATGTTCTGCTGTTGCATTTCCATTTTTCTATCATTGATTTTTGGACTAAAGTCTCTGTCAATTTCTTTAGTTTCTCGCATAGAAGCAGAAAGTAATGATGGTGAGACATCGATCCTGCTAGATATCAACTCAGAACTATACCCTATGCAGCGAAAAGAGTTGTATAGGATGGTTATATCAACGACGCTGAGTATGGATGGGTCAGCTGTTACTAGCTATCCCTATCCTCCTGAGGTATTTGCTCCTTTTACTTATTTCAATATTAGTGCATCTTCCTCTTTAATTGTCTTGCAAGGTCCATTTGATGATTAAAAGAAATATTGTAATCTTCTCTCCTGATATGTTAGATTTATCTTTTATAAGATTTTAGTAGGCTGAAGGGGAGCCTTGGCGTAACTAGTAAAGTTGCTGGCCATGTGACCAGGAGGTCACTGGTTCGAGCCGTGGAAACAACCTCTTTCAAAAATGCATGGTAAGATTGCGTACAATAGACCCTTGTGGTCCAGCCTTCCCGGGCCCCACGCATAGCGGGAACTTAGTGCACCGGGCTGCCCTTTTTTAAGATTTTAGTAGGCTGCTTGGTAAGTCCATAAATCTTGTTTGGAGAGGAACTTGTTGATTTTGGTCCAGTTGTTGGTTATCCGTTATCCAGACCGCCCCTTATGGCCTGTCAATTCTTGGGTAGGTTTCCCTTTTCTTTTCCATTTATTTGATAATCTCCAAATTGAAGTAAAGGTATTTATGGAAACAAAGCAACCACTTGGTTTTCATTTACTACTCCAAGGCTTTTTGGCAACATTGATGTGTAGGTTGGGAGGTGTGGCCGCCAAATTTAGATTGTCCTATACTATGGCTATGAATTAACCTTCTTCAATTGCAGGGAAAATCTCTTGCTGACAAATTTGAATACATCGTGCATGGGCTAGTATATAAGGTCTCAATGGATACATCAGGACCTGACAAAAAAGTGTATGTACTTGCTCGTCCCATTTCTTCAATGTATTAGTTTAATTTCTAGAAAAAAAAATTTGGTTTGTTCATTTTCCTTTCCCCTCTTGGCAGAGTGGTTTATGTCTCCTTCGGAGGACTTCAGCTGATGCTTAAAAGTGATCCCGTCAAGGCTCAGAAGTTTAAGCTTGATCAGAAGCTCTTTCTTCTTTTGAGGAAGATGGTGAAGTGACTCCATTCGTTGTTGCTCTTGAATCCTGCGATGGGAGCAGAGACTTTGTTTGCAAGATTTTCCCTACAAAATGAAACCTATGCTGTTGAACTGCATCTTTGTTGGTGAAATTATGTATAGTTCTGAACTTAATTAAGATGTATCGACTCTGTTCTTGGCAAAAATGTTTGTTTTGGAACTGTTTGCTAGAAAACAGGTCTTTGTGAACGCACTTATGGTATCCATTTTGGCTTTGTTGCAATGAACAAGTTGGTTGTATTATCAGTATGCATCACGTCTGAAGATAACTGTTTGTTGTACCGTCATTTTGGCTTTGTTGCAATGAACAGGTTGCTTGCACTTGTCCTATAAAATATGGTTGTAGGCCTTCCACGTGACAGTTTATTCTTGCACCACACCAAAGAATACGCAAGTGTGTGCCCAGCTAGACACTTAAAACTGAAAATTGGTTGATTTATTTGCTTTGCTTATGGGAGGAAAATTCATCTTTACGTTCTAAAATGCGTGTTAATGCTAAAATTCGTGTTTCTTCATGGAAATATGAATAAGCATAGACCTACCAACCTCTTCTGTTATTTTGAGTGAAGTTGGTTGGACTGAGGGCATTTAGAGCATCAAACTACTCTTAATTTCCAAAGAGAATTACATTATTATTCATTTAGTTACCAGTTTCAAAAAAAAAAAAAAAAAAAAAAATCCAAAGAGAATGCAAATTTAAACTTAATTATTCAGTTTGTCCCTATCACTTGGCATAAAATGTAAAGCACAAACTTCTATCTTGGATAAAAGAGAAGAAGATATCTTCTATCTTGGATGAACTTTTTCTTCTTCATATGGCAATTTGTTTCATGCATGCTAGTCTTACAACCAAGCTTCCTCTTCATTTCTTTCCACATGCTTGTTTTCCCCTTTTGAATCTTATGCTGGTAACTACCTCTCTGAATTTCCCTTCTCATCAACTCACATTCTTTCTCCAGATCCATCACCTTGCTTCCCATCTTTTCCATCTCTGCTTTCATCATTTCCTCTTCACTGCTGCTTGTCCCCCTTGCATCTTCCTGGTCTTCTTCCAGCTTCAACAATCGGTTATCAGAACCCTTTGAATCCTCTTGGCCACAGTATCCTTCAACTTCAACTGCACAGGAAATAAAATCTGTACCATTACTCGAACTGGTAGCTTTTCGTTCTGTGAAGCATGCTCACAGGCTTCAGGCGACATTTTGCTGCATTCCAACACCCTGCAAACTTCCTCCCTTTCCCAGTCAGTTAGATATCTGTGCTTGTCTAAGTATATATCAATTGCTCTATACATTCCATCAGAATTTCTATTAGTTCCTCCTGATGCTGCTTGTGATAACTCTGCTAGTTCTAAGAACGTGTTCAACTTCAAATCTATGTCACTAGAAACCTCAGCCAAGAAGTCATCAACAAGTTCTGCTACCACAATTAGGCCAGATGTATCCGTGCTTGAGTAATTGCTGTAGAAATTCTTCAATATCCTTTTCACACTTTCAGTATCATACTGCTCTTCTTTTGCATATCCTTGTGCAGGTATTAAGAGGTCCTTGACAGTTGCCTGGTCTAGTTGCTTTCCTATTCTAATTTCCAATCCACTTTTGCAGTCAGTATTAGCTTCCAAGATTATCGCGGATTGCAGCATTTGAGAGAGCAAAGAACAAGGGATCAGCCCCCTTTCTTGAGGCAACACTCTCTCCACTGCCTCAATGATCTCTCTCTGAGAATTCATCTCATAAGTTGATGGATCATCTTCTCCTTTAGTGCCCGGAAAAACCCATTTATTGAGATATTGAAACAGAGATGATACCACATATTCCAGTGGGACTTTCCGATGAACCATTGCACGAATAATAGGCTCGTAGAGAGCAATGGAAAGTAGTGTCAAGTCCTCTGATTTCCAGTCAAGAACAAAGAGCCTCCTCCTCACATTTGGCTTATAGGTTTTTTCATCGTTCTCACTGTCATCATCCGTTGTTGTTACATTCCTAATGGGTTCTCCAAGAAGACCTGGATCATGCAGTACTTTGGTGATAATGGACTCTGCACAGGCATCAACCAGGGAAAGATCCGCGGCTTGTTGAAGAATGGTTTCTGCAGATTTGAGGGCTTTAATACACTTGTTCCAGCTAGGAAGGATATTATTTTGAAAATAGAAACAAGCCTTCTTCACGAGGTTGTTGGTGCTGTGAATCTCGGACATTCCAAGATAGTGAGCAAGGCAAAGGACTTTAATAACATTTTCAGGTGATAGGTTTATGTCAAAGCCATAGCAGAACCTTGCTACAAGCTCAAAAGTTTGAGAATCAGTGGGAATATCTCCTAGCAAATGAGAAAGGTCATCTTCAGGATTCTCTTTCAGCAAAAAGTTTGCAGATCTTGCAGCCAAAAGTTCCTGTAAGTTCAACACAAACCAACAGCTTAGGAAAGTTGAAAATTAATTAAGGGAATGAAAGACATATTAAAAGTCTATCAAGATGTCTGTTAACTTTTTTTTTTTTTTTGTAAGAATTTGTATCCGAAATTCATTGGCCCAACTAATCCTGATCACACAGGGGGTAGGTCCCCTAAGAGGGTAAACCGCTCCTTTCCAAAGCTCGAACTCCAAACCTCTGGTTAAGAGTGAAAGGCTTCCACCATCCAGCTATATCCTTTGCTGGTAAATTTTTGTTCAAGATGTGTCTTACATGACACAGGAAAATCATGCACGCTTACAATAGAAGATTTTAGTGTTGGAGGATGATAGCAATTCTTACCCTATTCAAGGAGAATGGTACTCCACAAATGTGGAGCTGGACATCTGATGATGAACCATGCATTGGTTTCCTGAAAAGAAAGGGAAATAACAAAACAAAAAACAAGATTAAGAGATTTAATAAGTGAAATAAGTAAAAGTAAAAGAAAACTACTAAAAAAAAATTTAATGAGTGAGAACAAGACTGAGAATGATTATTTAACTCAGTTTATGTGAGCTTATACCTGGATGGAGATCCTATGCTTTTCTTGTGGCCATTTTATCATATCTTTGTTGTTTCCAAGTCATCAAGAGATCAAATTTTAGGGCCTTCCAGCCTAATATTTGGGAATCAGGATCAACCTGCAAAATACATAGCAATAAGCCCTCCTTCATATAGGTAGGAACTCCTTTATATCTTTACAACAATGTTAAGGGGTCGTTTAGTTCACGTTCTAGCTATGCAAAGATTACGAACTAGGATTACTATACTGTGAATAATCATACATGGATTATTATATGCTCTTCTGGTGCATCCAGCCATATGTCTATCTGCTGTCCTTATCTATACATGGAAGTTAGATATACTTGTTTGCTTGGGAGATATGCCATTTTTCTTTAAACGATCTAGAGGAGAATTTAGTACAAAAGTTTTGAGTTCTTTTCACTGTAAAATTTCCCAGAAAATGGATGTCAAAAAGATGTGATGGCGAAGTATTATTTCACTTCCTCTTAGTTCAAGCTGTTCCTCAGCGATTTTTCATTTTCCATTGCTTGAGGCCTCCAAAAAACTATTCTTCTTATACAGGACGCTTACCTAGCCAATAATTAAATCCGGCTCTACCCAAACTTTTCTGGTTCACTCCTACTAAATTGTTTAATTTAAGTATAAACACTGGATACAAATAAATACTAATTAGGAAAAGGGAGAATTTTCTTTTACTCTAATATTTCTATTAATAAGTCAATTTTCTTTTATGGTGAAAGATAACTTTTGGTTTAGGAAAATTTGATTATTGCTTGATTTCTCAGTAGAACTTTCCATTTTAAAAAAAGGAAAAATTAAAAATCCAACCAAATTTATCATGGAAATATCTTTTAATAAGTTATACTTGTAAGTAATACTCCATTTGTTTCACTTTACGCAGTACTATCATTATCAAGTAATAATACTGAAAGAAATTTTTCAAAACTAAATTTTTTTAGACCTAAATATTTCTCATTATTTTGTATTTGCCACACTAAAAGCGACCTTGATCAGTCACTTGTTTCGATTTGTCTAGAACAATCAAATATTATGCGTTTAACTTAAAAGACAAAAGTATAACAACATGAAGTGTCCAATATGTCAAATCTAAAAGTTAGGGTCTGTAAAAGAAATGGTGTCAAGTTTAATGGGCCATTGATGTATTTGGCCTAAATCTGGGAGAGAATTAGACTTTTAGATCAAAATACTGGTAAAAAGTGTACTTTTCAAAACTTTGGCTGCACACAAAAATAAATAAACACTTGCCCATTAACTTTACAACAATTACAGTAGAGCTCTAAACTTCAACCAAATTGCCAGTAACTATTGAAGCAAGAGGTAAGCTGTGATTGGATTTTTTATTTTTTTTAAAATTTTTTTTTTTTATATAGACAAATTACTAGTGGTGGGTATCCAATTTTTGAAGGTATATATGGAAAAGTTTCTAGTTTTAACATTAGCATTGACTAGTGCCTGCAAACTGTTTGATGATATTCCTAAACCAATTTGTGTCCTTCAATCATTAGATACTTCATTATTTGATTGAATAAAATGGACAAATATAAATTGTGGGTATACTGCATTTTGTTTCATTCTTTGGTAATAATTGAATTACTCTTAATTGTTTGCTCAATTTTTGTTTTTGACCAAAATAAACTGTGATTATGCTGCATTTTGTTTCATTCATAGGAAGTATTTGAATTACTATAAATTTCAATATTGGTGAAACCAAAAGTTTTATAATTTGTGGCTAGATTTTCAAATCGGTTAGTAGGTTTGGCCAAACTTTTCTTAGATTTTAGTTTATGAATTATGGTATGCAATATGAAAAGAGGTGAGCTGTTTATAGTGTTTAAGTTATCCTTTAATGTACTAACTAATTCTTTTTTAGTACAATTGGTCATGATTATAACAAGAAAGCCTCAATTTTGTTCATTTGGTATTTGTTTTTCCTCAGCAATGTAATTCATTTAGGTCTGTAATATTTTAGTTTCCCTTATTTATCTGATTCATCTGCTCATCAACTGTTTTCTTGTTTCCTTTTATATGCCTTTACTAGACTTAGGGAAATAATTAGATTAGACAGGTAACCGTGTTTTACATGGAACTCGAGAGATGTCTAACATCTTCCCCTCGGGTTAAATGAACTTCCTGACCTTAGAATCTCAAATTAGTAGACTTTAGGAGTCATTCTAAGGGATTCACTTTTTCTTTTTATTTTTTATTTTTTATTTATTACTTACTTAAAAAAGAGTAAAATGAATTAGGTGACCCAACACATGGCGGCTCCAAAATAATTAGAACCCTTAGAGTTACAAAATTGTCGCACATTTTTAACCTTTTCTTTATTCTTAAACTCAAGGTGTGCGACAAAATGACACGAGGGTTGATATGGGCTACAGCAGAAGACTTGGCAAAGAATAGAGGAAGAGTTTTGTCTTTGTATAGGCAAATCTTGAGGAGCCTTAACTCACCTTCTTTGCCATTGAGCTTTGCAGCTAGACTTCAAAAGAAAGCTGAGGTCCGTGCCATGTTCATGTTGGGTTCCGAGGAGCAATCTCTTCATAACATTCAAGATCTTATTGATGCTGGCGAATACTCTCTTTCCCTTTTAAGAAAAGGCGAAATCCCAAAGCACATTCAAGTTTATCAATAAGTTCGGACAATTTTCTTGTGAGTGCAAAGTTTGTTGAAGGATCTTTCGCATGTTCTTACTTCCCTTTATGCATATAAAGCGTACTGTTTCATTCAGCTGAACTTGAAGTGTGTTAGTTTTTCTTTCTTGCGCAGTGGTGCTTTTTCCCATCAAATGATGAAATAAATAAAATATCATTCTGATGAAGAGAACGAGATAGATAACTCATAGATGTCTAAGGTAAATACTTAAGGACAGGACAAGAATTTCTATTTAACTGGTAGCTACTAAACACAAGACAATCCCATTCTATAAAATTTTCCAGATAGAGCTCATTAGTGGTTCAGAAGCCGAAGGTAGAGAGAGGAAACAAGGAGTGAACGAACTTCAAAGTTATTCTCAATTTTAATCACCTAATGCCTTCATTTGCTTGATAGAATGGATATGCTGTCAGCTGCTTTGGACGTGAACTTTTGTGAACTGTGAAGATGGATCAACTGCACTAAAATTTTGTTTTGCGCTCTCTTGATCAACTAGTCTATTTTGTTTACACTTGGAGGTTGCTATAAGCATGTTGCCGTCATTTTGTTCAGGCAAAGCTGTTATAGTGGGAGGCTTGGAGCTGCTTCTCTTTGAAACTAGGGGTGGTCCTGTGGCAATCACATAAACTGTCCATTTCGAAAGTTCCTACATTTTGGTCACGGTGTTTGCATCAGTTAAACTTTGAAGTATATGATGAACAAAATTTAGCATATTTGAAGAACATTGATAAGATGATCAACTACTTGTAGAGAACTAGCTACACTTGAAATTTCAATTACAGACAAGATCCCAAGCTTATATTGAAGATTTTATGCATGTAATCTCATACTTTGTAGTTTCTGGCAACTTTCCCGTAATTATCTTCCTATTTCTTCGCAAGTAATAACACTTTCCTGAATTATGAACTGAGAGTCCCATGTGAGAATATTCTTGTGTACAACTCTAATAAAAGGACAGTAACAATTGTTTCGGGGGCACATGTACATGATTTATTTTCCTACTAGTTTGCAACTTGTCCTTGACTTTCAAATACTGACATGTTTCAACAGGTGTGAAGCAGCTCAAATTGATATCTAGTACTAGCAAATTAAAGTCTTTATTGAAGATTTCTCTTGTGCAAGACGAGTCACGGAGTATGTCCAAAGAGGCTTCAGCATCCTGTAAATTATTAGTAGAGGTATATGGTTGACCATTGATGGAGGTAGACGATATATGACATTATTCTGCTGCAGAGTATTCACTCGAGGATTGCAGTGTGCGTCTGAATTATTTATCAATTTTGGTCCCCTCAATACAAGCTGAATTAGAGAGAGAATGACATTCCTTGTTTCTACAGATGTTTAGATATGATAAAATAAGAGAAAGCTCATATAATCATGCATCAATTTGGGGGTTGCAGACCTGAGAATTACTAGTACTTGTATTGTTCTCCTGTAACTTTATCGTTCTCTGTTCTGTGCTGTCAAACAGATGTGTTTTATGTGCATTCAAAGGTTAGTACTTGGTTTTTGACCTTTGCTTTGGTTGATACTTTGCTCAACTGTTTTCTGATGTAAAAATGGATTATTTCGTATAAATAGACGCAATGGTTTTGAAAAATCTGGAAAATGCCTGCTTTTAAGCTTATAGCCTTTAGAAAAAATGTTTAAAAACACCCAAAAGAGAAAGGGATATCTAATGCTAAGGCACGTGAGACAGTATCTGAGTTTTTTCACACGATAATTATAGGTTCGATTTCATTTTCTTTACCAGTGTAATTGAAAAAATTACACGATCGATTTACTTTCCAAGGAGGCCAACTTTTCGAGGGTGTTTTGTACTAGTACTTTATCCAATATCAAATTAACCTTACAACTTTGTCTCTTTTTACTTTGAGAGACTGAAAAGTCCAATATTAACTCTTTACTCCATTCGTGTGAACTTTTCTGAGACATTGTTTTCATCCTTTCTAATAAGTAACAATGGGATCGATCTGATGGATCATCCATCAGTAAAAAAGAAAACAAATCCTTCAATTTCAATTAATGTGACAGTGTAATATTAGCTTGGACACAGAGTTTAATTATGATGTTATTTTTATTTATATACTAATAAATTGGCACGCGCTTCGCGCGGTTATTAAAATCTTATTAAATTTATGAAATTAATCCCTACGTTTAGCTTAAATGATTTGTTCCAATAAAGAAAATGACATATTACAATAATGATATCCATAAAAAATTGAACTAATATGCTATGAGCCTTAGATTAACTGAAAGGAAAGAAATACACAGAGAAGGAGCAACAAAGAGAAATAAGCACACAAAAAAATTATCTACAATTTTGTTTGATAAAACACTTAATAATCCAATTGAGATGAACATATAACAATGAAAATAAAATCTATCTTTAAATAAGCTTTAATACTACAACAACCTCGATATATATCTTTCCTTCACTATTCTCTTCTCCTTAAAATCTTCCATTGATCTTCCTATCTGTACCATCCTTCAACAAAATGTGTATTCAACCATTTTTCTCTTTCGCTTTCATCTTCTCAAACTCCTTGCCCATAAGCATAAGAAAATAAAATTCAGAAAAAGAAACTTAAGCAGCAATTTTCGAATCAATTGAATGAAAAAAAAGACTATTAAGAAATACATATATGTTTGGAGATTCCCATGTTTCTTTTTTGAACTATAATTCAAGATCGTTAAACATAAGCTTGCTTCAAATGTCTTTAAGGGTGGCACATCACTTTTCTATTGCCCATAATTATATATTTTTTATTCACGAAAAATTAAGAAAGTTAGATAAATTAGAAGCAATTAATGAAGTAACATAGAATAACAAAAATAGATGGAGTTAAAGAGATTTTTGAATCGGTACATTAACTCTTTAATTGAAGAGTTGCAATGAGTTAGGTGTTTTTTCAGGGAATTTTGTGAAGGTGTGTACCTTCTTTAACAATGCTTATTATGGGGAAGTTAATGCTGCTTATAGGGAATTATAAGGTGGTTTTTTTTAAAGTACATAATTCAAATAGAGGGAATTTAAAGCAAAAACATCGAGGTAAAAGATAAATAAGAATTCTTTTTTTAGATTTAAAAATAATTCTTTAAAAAATAGGGGGAAAAAACAAATTATTAGAATACTTACTTTCCTCTCCAAACCAATTAAATTCCCAGTTTTTCTTCTCGAATCTCTTTTGCAAAACTGTCATTCTTATGGAAAATGCTCGATTATCTTCTCGTATCATTCCTATAAATAATTATAAAAAATTGAAGAGAAAAAACAATAATTGAGTGAGACGCAAAATCATACCCAAAAGTAGAAGCCAGAGTACTGTTAAAAATCAAAACGTAAACTGATAATTAGGATAAATAAAGAGGAATATATTCTATATTAATAGCTCAGTAATCTATACAATATTAAAAGTGTGAAAGGCCTTAGAAATGTTGATTGAACTTTTTGTCCTTCATTAAAAGCCTCCGCAATAGACAAAATAGTAATTTCACTATTTTTATCTAATTTATTACACTAAATAATTAAATAATATATTTTTGGCAAAAGAATTCAATAAGTCACATTAGGATTCCATTACCGTAAAATATTAATAATAGAAGTATTTAAGTTACCATAAACTTTAGGACTAAATTGAACCTCACGTGGAAATTAAGTTACCATAAACTTTAGGACTTTGTATTTTTTTTCTCCAAAATTATCAACTAAAAAGGTAAATTTTTTTAAAAATAATTGCACCTCACGTGGAAATTACCATAAACTTTAGGACTTCTATTTCCATAAAAAATTTGTTGCCAACTTTGTTTAGAAGACATGACTTCTAACGTGAACAAGGGTCATAAATATTTTATTATCTTTTTATATTAAATTTTAAAAGTAAAGTTGTTGCTGCACACTATATTTTCATATTTTGGTGTCAAATAAAATTTCACCACACTATATTTTTATAAAATTCGGGGATAAGATCCGGTTTTTTCCGGAAGGAATGAAAAATAATGTGCTACACCCATGAAAGAAAATGAAGCAAAAAATGATGGTAGTAGTAAGGGATTGGTAGCTCAGTACTTAGGTAGGGTCGAGAAAACAGAAATAGTAAATACTAAACACCCAACATTGATTTCGGCGAACATGATATGTACAGCTATAAAAGAATTTTAACAATGGGAAAAAAACCTTCTTAAAACCATGTTCGATAACCTTTTCTTTTGAGATATTTTTTATCTAATTTATTACACTAAATAATTAAATAATATATTTTTGGCAAAAGTACAATAAGTCACATTAGGATTCCATTACCGTAAGATTTTAATAATAGAAGTATTTAAGTTACCATAAACTTTAGGACTAAATTGAACCTCACATGGAAATTAAGTTACCATAAGCTTTAGGACTTTGTATTTTTTTTCCTCCAAAATTATCAACTAAAAAGGTAAGTTTTTTTTTTTTTTTTTTTTTTTTTTAAAAAAAAAAATAATTGCACCTCAGGAGGAAATTACCATAAACTTTAGAACTTCTATTTCCATAAAAATTTGTTGCCAACTTTGTTTAGAAGACATGACTTCTAAAGTGAACAGGGGTCATAAATATATATTTTTTTTTTTTTAAAGAAAAGTGCATATATTTTCATATTTTGGAGATAAAATTCTACTACACTATATTTTTATATTTTGGTGTCAAATAAAATTTTACTAGAATTAGAAAAGTGCATATGTACAGCTATAAAAGAATTTTAGCAATGGGAAAAAAAAAACCTTCTTAAAACCATGCTCGATAATCTTTTCTTTTGAGATTGTGCTCGTTTTCAATTATACAATATTTCATAATTTACATACGTTATACATGTACATGATTGATAGATGTATGATTAATGGTCTAATTATTTTCTTATTAGATTGGTTGATTGACACCGCAAATTTTATTACTTCGTCCTGCTAATTTCTTCTACTTGCTTCCTAACTCGAAGGCAAAAAGAGGTTAGAGTTTTACTTTTTGTATGACTAATGGTGCGATTATTTTCTTTATTTTATCATAGATTGGTTGAAGGACACCACAAATTCTATTGCTTCGTCCTGCTGATTTCTTCTACTTGCTTCCTAGCTCGAAGGCAAAAAGAGGTTAGAGTTTTCTGTTTTGTATGATTAGTGGTCTGATTATTTTCTTATTTTATCATAGATTGGTTGATTGACACCACAAATTCAATTGTTTCGTCCTGCTGATTTCATCTACTTGCTTCCTAGCTCGAAGGCAAAAAGAGGTTAGAAAACTATTAAAAGTACAAAGCCCTTAGAAAAATGTCGTTCGCTACGTTAGACAAAATTATAGTTTAACTATTTTTCTTATATTTAGTGATTTAAAATCAGCTAAAATTTTGATTTTATAGTTTCGATTTCAACAAAAACTTTCATTGCACATCATAGGGCCTCAACTGGAGTTCAAGAATAAGTTGCATTAAGCCAAAGAAGAGAACTTTTGCGTCCACGTCAAGTGATTTCTTGCTACTTCCAAGAAGTTTTTATTGCATATTTTCTTTAAATTTTTGATTTATTTATTTCAAAGTTTGGCTTTGCAAGAGGGTCTATGTTGAAACGATGAGGTCAGAAAATTCACTATGTTGGCAGAAATTTCTCCATTACATAATAGGCTATTGTTTAGGTTTTGTTCATAAAAAGTACTATATTTATTTTAAGAATTAGAATGTATTTCTCATTATTTCTTTTTCAATTGTTTTGTGCCTGAGGCGAAGGGATTGGATCCCCTCCATTACTATTTAGTCATTAATCTTTAATAGAGTGTTTGATATGTGCCATGTGGACAACAGATAATCGATAGTTTGAAATTATTTTATTATTCAACATAACTTTTTTTTAGCAAAAATGATTTTCTAAATTTCATGCTATTGAAGTTACCGTTTTTCATTAAAAAAAAATTGAGTTTGCGTAGTTATACTTTAAAGTTGTTTATAATTGTAGTAAACATGTATTCTATTCCACTTCTCCTACATTCTTTTTATTGGAAAAATTTCATTAATTCATTTATCTTTTAATAACGTCTGCTTTTGTCTCGGACAAGTAATAGGTACATTCATACTAATTCACCGTGATTTTTTTCTTATGCTATTTATCGTGCAAAATAGCCATGCTTCATAATTCAAATGAGAAAATGATTTATATAGGATATTTAATATTAGGGTTGGGTTTCCACATATTTTTCAAATAAGGAAAGATTTCATGCATAAAATTTGTTGATTTAAACCTCTGAAATATTAGGGGAAATCTAAAATGATAATTTTATCAAATTTGAAGTCTATATTTTTAAAAGGTTTTACAACAAATTTATTCTAAATTGAAGGGATTAAGAATTTTATGCAAATAATATATTTTCAATTAGGAAGGAAGAATTTAATTTTTAGCAACTAAAAATAAATAACATGTCACTCAGAGGATTTAAGCTTTAAAGTATCATCAGGAAGGTCGAGATGCATATCTTTGGATGATTTGAAATAACGAAAACAACATTTGTTTATATGTTGATTGAATTGTTTGCACTTCATTAGAAGACATTACAATAGACTTACTATTAGTCCTTTCAAAATTAAAATATTTAATTATCTCATATTATTTAGGACTTCAAAACCAACTAAAATTTGGTCATTAAATCCTATATAATAGACTATTCAAATTAGTCTAGAATTCGTTTACCAATGCATTAAGCACTTAAATATTACTCACTAGGAAACAATAAGGTTTTGTTACACTGCAAAAATAAAAAAGTACAATAAAAAAGGCATTCTAAGCAATTTAGCTACTAGCAATTTAGCGATGGATAAACGGCGAAATTTGGATTTAAGTCAAACTTTTTTTAAAAATAATGTTTGTTAACAATTTAGCGATGGATAAAGCAAATTTGGTTCAAGTCATTTTTTTTCAAATAGTATTTATTGTCAATCGGGAGTTCAGTCATACGTGAGACTAGTGCAAAAAGAAATGGAAGTGTAAAATCATAAAGGCAAAGCAACTGATTGACGTATATTGAGACAAATCATTATATTTAAGAAGAAAAAAAGGAACAGATCGTTATAGAAATAATGAAGTAGTACCAATGATGTTAATTGGAGAAAGGAACTGCGGTACAGGAATAGGTGTGGGTGGATTTAGCGACAATGAAGGGGAGAGAAAGAGGCAAAATTTGACGCTACTACTTAAGAAAGGCAAGTAGGCAACGTATGGAAACATTAAAAAAAAATCTGAAAGAATACGTCCGTTTATTTTTACTAATTAACTAACAGAGTTAAAAATGAAATGAAGGCATAAAATTGAGAATAAATAAAAATAGGTTTCTTGGCTTTTGGGACGTCACACATCAATAGACCTTTGTCTCCTTTTTATTTTTTTTTTATTTTTATATATATACAAGTTGAGGCCATGAACTCTAATAATCTAACACTTTAAATAAATGAAAATAAATTTGGCTGAGTCTCAAAGGAAGAAAACAAATGTCTTTATTCATAGGGTAACAAACACTTCAGAAAAATCACAAACTATGAAGATAAAGGCTTATATTTGCATCACCAGCAATATATTAGACTTGAATCCTGCAATTTTCAAAAATGAAGAATTAAAGTTAATTAAGAGCTTTAAGGATGAAGGAGGTAGAAAACACTCCGATAAATAAAAAATAATCTTCTGAAGGATAGAAATCAAGTTGAATACCTATAGGTTACACACTAATTTCTTTTCTTGTGTCTTTTCGTTCTCGTAATAATTCTGTGCTCCAATTCTTCAACCATCCTCGAAAACCATGCTGGATTTTGGGTTGCCAACATTATGTATATTACAGACAATACAATAATTAGACCACAACCATAACCCATGAGAAATGTTTGCCAACTGATCATTGCTGAATCTCCTTCTCCTTGATCTCGCTCACCTGGAGTTGTCACTTGTGGTACCCTCTCATCACCACCACAATCTGTTGAGAGTGCAAAACCTTGTAATCCATCATTCCCTTGGTATGAACTGTTCTCAAACGTATCAAATTGTTTTTCTTTGGGGATGCATCCAACAAGATGATTGTGAGAGAGATTTAAGACTTCAAGTGATGTGAGGGATGCAAGTTGTTGTGGAATTTCTCCTCCAATTTTGTTAGATGAGAGATCCAGTGATTCAAGTACATAGAGTTGTTGTAGTGATGCTGGTATATGACCTTCCAAGCCATTGTGGGATAAGTTCAACGTACGAAGCCCAATGAGATCTCCAATAATACTTGGAATATAACCTCCAAATCTATTGTTAGAGAGATCGATAACTATGTTTGTTGTCAAAACACGAGGAAGTTCAAAATCCAATCCCTTTGTTGTCACTATCAAAGAACTTGTGTAATAAACAGGAATTACATCTGCTGCATACTCTCGGGTTCCACTGTTCTCATCAATTATTTTCATAGCTTGGAAATTCTCAAAAAGGTTCACCGGTAATTCTCCACTAAATCCATTCGATGAGAGATCTATTATTCGAATTTGAGCAAACAAGTTTTCAGCCCTTGAATCTTTTATAGGGCCATGCAACTTATTTGATCTCAAACTTAAAATCTTCAAATCAGGTAGGGTTCCTAACCAATTTGGAAATGTGTCATTCAACTTATTGTTACCTAAATCAAGGAGTTCCAAATACTTGCAATTGATCAAAGATCGTGGCACTTTCCCCTGTAGCTTATTCCCATCCAATTTAATGATCATGAGTGTGTTTCCAACATTAATTGTCCCACTTAGACTATTGTTGCTTAAATCCAAAACCAAAAGCTCACTCATCTCACCCAAACATTGGGGAATTGTTCCCTCTAAATTATTACTTCCCAAATCTAGCACTTCCATCGTTTTTGATTACGGATAGTTGAATCAATCTGTCCGCTGAGATTATTTTGAGAAAGGAAAAGCAATTCTAGGCTCTGCTGGTTTAGGAGTGACTTTGGAATTGGACCTTGCAGCTGATTTTGTCTTAAAATAACTGTTCTCAATGTTTTGGACTTGAAATCCTGAATTTTGCCAGTGAAACTGTTATTGCTCAAACTAACAATCCTATGCTGGTGAGATTCCATATAGGTTTAGGAATGGGCCCTGAGATATTTGAAGAGCTCATGTACAATGCTTGCAATGAAGTTAAATAGCTAAATGATTTAGGTATCCTACCAGTACAATTCACGCCATCGAGACTTAAATACATGAGAGATGCACTGCTATTTCATTTGGTTGTGGGAAACCCAACTGTGAGATGAGGATTGTGTGATAAATAAAGAGCTTTCAAGTTGGAAAGGTGGAAAACTCTTTCGGGCAATATACCAAATAACTGTGTGTTGACAAGCCATAGAGTTGTTAAATAAGAAGAGATATTTAGAGGAATGGTGGAAGAGATGTTCACATGGAAAAGGTTAAGCTCTCTTAATTGGGTCAAGTTCTTAAGGAGCAGTTCAAAATTGTGAGGTCCAAATTTAAGCCCAGATGGATAATTTCGGATACGAAGAAAGTATAATTTGGAAAGATGAGAGATTTCAGAAGGGATTAGACCAGAAAAACTTGAATCCCCCAAATCAAGATGCGTCAAACTAGAAAACTCACCAATTTTAGGTGAAATGAACGACCCGAAAAAATTATTATCAGACAAATAAAGCCTTTTGAGATTGGAGAGTTGAAAGATGCTACTGTTAGAAAGGAACTTGCCTTGAAGTCCGCTGCAACGAAGATCAAGCTCAGTCACTTGTCCTGTGGTCTCCTCACAATTAACTCCATCCCATTCGCAGCAATCTATGCTCTTGTTCCACGTAACTGTTTTTGGATGAGAAAAACCACAATATTTAGAAGCATTGGAATTTATGGTAAACATGTGCTTGAATTGTAGAAAAGCATGAGCTTGGTCTTTGGGGAACAAATGAGGTAAGGATGAAGAGAAAACAAGTTGACAGAGAAAGGCTATATATAGCAGAAACAATGTAAATATTCCATAACCCATTTCTGTTACTAAAATGATCAATCTGAGTACTTAAGGTGGAAAAGAAATCAAGAAATTTTTGCATTTTTGCACTACTCCTCTATTCAATAATATTGAGTTATATATAGTATAAAGCAAAGAAAAATTTACTACTGTAGCTTTGGAGTAGTCAATACCAGGAAGGTCACCTAGTCATTTTCAGGTTTAAAATTTTGATTGGTTAGGATGAGAGTGTAACTTGGGGTAAAGACCTTGACTTACAGAATAACATACTTTTCCTTTACTCTGCTTTCTCTATACAATCAAGAATCTCAATCAAGTTCAGAGAAGGTTCCTAATATTTTCCATCAGCACACAGTATTATTGCAAGGTTCCATTTAAATCAAAGTAGAAACCGTCTACCATTCAAATACAGTGCTAAACAAAGAAAATTCTGTGGAGAATTGAAACAAACAAAAATAAATAATAGAGAAATAAAAGAGAAGAGAGAACGTACTTTGTTAGACCCATTTTCGCGTGTATGTACGATTTACTATTGTAAGTTGAAAAAACAGTAAATTTGCAAAGTCAAGCCCTCTTTGATCAAGTTAACTTTATCTTTTTCATCTTGATTTTACTCTCAGATCACCTTATTACTTTAATTTTTTGTTGATTAATGGGTTTTTCAGCTTGCTTTTTTGAGCTGGGTTAAGCTTTTTATTTTGCTGCTTATGGTTAAAGTTTCCACCTTTTTTATTTGAGTCTGTTGACTTCGTCAAATATTGTTTCCAGCTTGTTTCTTTTCATTTAATTGCACGGTTTGCCCTTCAAATGGGCTGGACTTTGATTTTTGCCCTTCAAATGGGCTGATTTTTAATTTTGGGAATAGGTGCAAATATACTCCTCAAATAGTAGATATATCCCTCGTTAAAAAAATAGTACATATATACCCTTGCCACTACAGAAATAGTGCAAATATATCCTTTTCGCTGACAATTTTTTCGTTTTAAGAGCTTGTTATATAATTAAAAAATACCACATGGCTTTAAAAAGATAAGTCTACCTATTTTTTAAGTAGAATTATTTTTTATTAGTGGTCGGGTCTGGTTCGTTTAAAAAAATGGATAGAATTATTATTATTTTTTTAAATCCAAACAGGTATTTTTTTTAAACGAACAAGACAACCCACTAGCCAAAAAAATTGTCTCGTAGCTTTAAGAAATAAGTCTAATAAAAAAATAGGTAGACTTATTCTTTTTTAAATCACGTGACAATTTCTTAATTAAAAAATATGCTAAATGATTTTAAACAAATCTAGTAGCGAAATGGGTATATTTACACCATTTGTATAACGGCAGGAGTATATATGCATCATTTTCTTAACGAAGGTATTTATTCTTAAGGGCAGATATTACTCTATCAAAGTCGGATTATTTATTTCCCACTTCTGAATCCTATTTTCTAACAGCCCTTCACCGGACTCTACTAATGCGGGATGCTTTGTGCATGAAGGTACCCTGTAATCTCAAGAATGCATTCATTTCCTAGTTCTTTATTTTTCTTAAAATCCTATAACCACGTATACTTGTGTGTGAGTTTGGGAGCAACAATAACACATGCATCTTGTTTGATGCCTTATTAGACAAAGATAACACCAAAATGGTATTTGTTTTGGCTTTCTTAACAACCCCACTACACACACACTCCACACGCAGAGAGAGTACTTTCCCCTTTCATTACACACACACAAAATAAAATAAAATAAAATAAAAAGAAGAGAGGGAGATGACAATTTCTACTCTGCTTTCTGTTCACAATCTCAAATCAATTTCTACTTTGCTTTCTATTTCTTTTGGCTTTCTTAACAACCCCACTACACACGCAGAGAGAGTACTTTCCCCTTCCATTACACAGACACACACACAAAAAAAAAAAAAAAAAGAGAGAGAGAGAGAGAGAGAGAGATGACAATTTCTACTTTGCTTTCTCTTCACAATCTAGAATCACTTTTTTTCAACTTCTTTCCTCAGGATATACACGTAAGCATGTCACCTGGTGTTTGTTAGCAAATTCAAGTTTTAACAAAAGAATGTGAGTTTGTTCCAATGAAAATATCAAGCTCAATTCAAATGTTTATTAAAATAGTAAAAGTCATGATATTATGTAAAAAAATCAGAAATTAGGATAAACGAATAGAGAATAGATTTGTGTTATTATTAATTTAACTAATATTAAAACTTGCGCGATACGCGGTCGATATTAAAGAAAATTAATCATATAAATTGTTACCGTATGCTTCTCTATCCAATATATTCCAACACAAAGAGTTTATAAATTGAGTCTAACTAAAAATTTATGATTCAAAGAATTTTTTAAGAACAAAGTGGTTTTAAGATTTTGCAATATATCAAATTCTTTGTAACTACAATAAGATAGACCCTTTAGTATAAATAAAACAGTAACTCAACTTATATTCTCTGGATGTAAACAATACCGATATATATATATATATATAAACAAACTCAAAACAAATTTAGAACCATTTCAATTGTAATGAAGGCAGAAGTACACCACAACTGGGTGTTCATCCTTGTCAGTAGAAAGAGGTTAATAAAAGAAACCCATAGAATCTTTCCACCAACATTCTTCCTTCCAGCCTCCTCGTGGTCCATGATTCCGGCAGAGGTCGTTAATGTATCCAAACTGCCTAGAAGGCAGTAACCTTGTTATCCATCCTTCAATCTCCCCAACACCCAACATCAAAGCTACGACTAATGACATCTCATTTGTTCACCTTTTTTTTTTTTTTTAAAGCAAATCCACTAGGCGAGGTACCTAGGGTTAGTTTTTTATTTAAAAGCGAAACGTAAAGGAAAAGTACAAGCAAGGAGGCTAGGCCTTACCTTACTAATCCTATTTGTTCAGCCTATCATTTTCTTCAACAACAATTATTCCGGAAGAATAAACTTATGGTGACAAAAAAGTCTCCTAATTAGAAATGGTAACAAGTTTGACCAGCCAAGGTCAAACTTGTCTTAAAATGTGATTAACTTAAGTTGGGACTAAATTATAATTTTTAAAACTTATAATCTTTTACAAAATATAAAATGACCCCAACTTAATCCCAAAAAATCCACTAGTCCCCCCTTCTCCTCCCCTACTACTCCCCCCCCCCCCCCCTACTCCCCCCCCCTAACCCTAATTTTTTTTTTTTAAAAAAAAGTTTTAAATTTTTTATTTGCTTTATCACCACCCCCCGCTCCCACCCCTCTTCCGCCACCCTCCCACCCCCCCCCCCTCGCGCCCCAACACCAATTTTTATTTCTAAAAAAAAGTTTAAAATTTTTTTTTATTTATTTTTCACCGGCCCTCGCTCCCACCCCCTTCTCCGCCCCCCTCTCGCCCCCCACCCCTAACACCAATTTTTTTTTTTAAAAAAAAGTTTTAAATTTTTTTATTTGCTTTTTCACCCGGCCCTCTCGCTCCCACGCCTCCTCCCCCCCCCCCCCTCACCCTACCCCCTCCCCGTCCAACCCCAATTTTTTTTTTCAAAAAAAAAAGTTTTAAATTTTTTATTTGCTTTTTCACTCCCCCCTCTACCTCCTCCCACCCCTCCCCCAAAATGATTTTTTTTTTTAAAAAAAGTTTTGATTTTCTTTATTTGTTTTTTCACGCCCCCTCCTCCTCCTCCTCCCAACCCTCCCCCGTCCCCCACCCCCAATTTTGTTTAACAACCCCGCTCGACCTCCTCCCACCCCTCACCCCCCCCCCACCCCCAAAAAAAAATTCTTAAAAAAAAGTTTGCAAGGTTTTTTTTTTTTTTTTTTTTTTTTTTTGCACCCACCACCCTCCCAAAAAAAAATTGTTTTAAA